>NC_133663.1:191477475-191838879 GCF_037893015.1 Macrotis lagotis
CCATTACTTTATTATTTAAGCTGTTTTGATGACTGTGGCTTTATAGTTTAGTTTTAGACATAGTAGAACAAGACCACCTTCATTTATATTTTTTTCATCAATTCTCTTGGTATTCTTTTTTTTTGTTTGCTTTTTTGCAAAGCAATGGGGTTAAATGACTTGCCCAAGGTCACACATCTAGGTAACTATTATTATTAATTCAAAGATTATTAAGAGTCTGAGGCTGGATTTAAACTCTTGTCCTCCTGACTCCAGGTTCTATGCCCTATCCACTGCACCACCTAGCTGCCTCCTCCCTTGATATTCTTGACCTTGTGTTGCTCTATGTCACTATTTTTTCTACCTCAATAAATAATTATTTGGCAGTTTGGTATGGCACTGAATAAGTAATTTAATTTGAGTAGAATTGTCATTTTTATTATATTAGCTTGACCTAACCATGAGCAATTGACCAAGAGCATTTTCCAGTTGTTTAGCTCTGTATTTGTTTGGGGGTTTTTTTGAGTTTTTTTTTTGCAAGGCAATGGGGTTAAATGGCTTGCCCAAGGCCACATAGGTAGGTAATTATTAAGTGTCTGAGACCAGATTTGAACTCAGGCACTCCTGACTCCAGGGCTGGTGCTCTATCCGCTGCACCACCTAGCTGCCCACTGTATTTATTTTTTTATATATTTTATTTTTTTAATGTTAGAAAGGTTTTATTTATTCTGAGTTTTACAATTTTCCCCTCAATCTTGCTTCCCTCCCCCCACCCCTTACAGAAGGCAGTTTGTTAATTTTTATATCATTCCCATAGTATGTATTGATCTAAATTGAATGTGATGAAAAAGAAATCATATCCTTAAGGAAGAAACATATAATATGTGATATAACAGAATTATGTGAAAAGATAGCATCTTTTTTAAATTAAAGGTAATAGTCTTTGGTCTTTGTTCAAACTCCACAATTCTTTCTCAGGATAACAGATGGCATTCTCAGTCTTTCTATATATATGAACAACAAAACCCAAGGGCAAGAGATAGAAAGAGAAATTCCATTTAAAGTAACTGCAGACAATAAAAAATATTTGGGATTCTACCTCCCAAGACAAATCTAATGGCTCCTGTATTTGTGTGAAAAGCATTTAGTGATTGTGTTCATACTGCTTCTGGATTTATCTTGGGAGGTAGAATCCCAAATCTTTTTTATTGTCTGCAGTTACTTTAAATGGAATTTCTCTTTCTACTTCTTGCGCTTGGCTTTGTTGTTCATATATATAGAAAGACAGATGATTTATGTGGGTTTATTTTATCACCTTTTCCTTTCGATTATGACTTTTAGGTAGTCCACTGATTCTGACACTGTTTCTCCTGGATTTATTTCCAGATCAGTTGTTTTTCCAATGAGATATTTTACATTCTCTTCTATTTTGTCATTCTTTTGACTTTGGTTGATTCTTGATATTTCTTAGAATCATTAGCTCCCACTTGCCCTATTCTAACTTTTAAGAAGTTATTATTTTCCCCAGTTAACTTCTATACTTCCTTTTCCATTTGAACAATTCTACTTTTTAAGCAATTTTCTTTAAGCTGTTGACTCTTTTCATCATTATTTTGCATTACTCTCAGTTCCTTTCCCAATTTTTTCCTATCTCTCTTCTATGATTTATAAACTCCTTTTTGAGCTCTTCTGTGAATTCTTTCTGACCTTCAGACCATTTTTACATTTTTCTTTGGGCTCTTTTCTAAAGGTATTTTGACATGGTTGCCTTCTCAATTTGTGTCTTGATCTTCCCTCTCACCATAAAAACTTTCTGATTTTTTCAGGTTCTTTTGTTATTGCTTCTGCTGCTGCTGTTGACTGTTCATCTTTTTTGGCCTTTTTCAGTTTGGTGAAATAAGCATTGTCTCAGCCTTCTTCTGCCAAGGGCTGCAAGCCTTGGATCGTTAACCTAGTGCTGTCCTGGTATTCCCTCATGTCTGATGCTGAAGCAAGGGGATGTGGTGTGGAGTGAAAAGTGCTGCTGGAGGCCATAGAGATCTGACAGCTTACCCATTTGTGAACCAGGGTCCTAGTGCTGGTGTCTGAGGATGTTTCTGAGTATCCTAGTGCTGGTGTCTCAGGGTGCCTGAGGCCTGTGCTGAGGCCAGGTGGGATGTTTCTGAGTGTTCTTAGGACTAGGTGTGCTTACCCAGGGCTATGTTGAAGCAGAGGCAGTTCTTGGAGCTAGTCTGTCCATTCCCTTGGCTATGCTGAAGCATCTGGAGGGCCATGATGTTGGCATTTGTCTGCTCTGTTGTGCTGGGGTTCAGAATCTCCTAGTGTTCGCTTGCTTCTGGTTTGCTGGGATGTTTCCTGTCCTGGACTGCATTCCCCCCTTACCTTAGTGAGACAGATCTCTCTTACAGATCTTCCAAGTTCCTTGATCTAAAAGATTATTTCACACCATTGCTTTGGTGGTTCTACTATTTCAGGATTTGTTTGGGGGTTCTATTCTATGTTTGCTTTGAGGTATATATGAAGAGCTATGGCATTTTTGTAAATAAATGCTAAATCTAGTAACTTGGCTTCCAGAAGTCCCTGATTAATGCTTTTTGAAAGATGTCTAACAAATTGCTGGGTTAATCAAGGAAAATGAAGCAGTGGTTGATGTATATTTTAATTCATTATATTGCTTCCATTTTAAGAGAACCACCTTTAAATGTCTTAGGAAGAAGTTAATCAAGAAAACTTAAGATATGAATTACATATCTGTTGTTAAATAGCAAATTATATTAAATAGCAATATTATTTTACTTGATTTTTCCCTATATTGAGAGGCAGATCAAACTCTCTTGAATGATTAGAAACAATTATAAGTGGGGGGTTTTAAGCATGTGTTTAATGCATCTGCGAATCCTTCCAAGATTAGGGTCAGGATTAAGGAGTATTTGTTGGGTTGTGACTATTT
Organism: Macrotis lagotis; assembly: GCF_037893015.1. NCBI lineage: Eukaryota > Metazoa > Chordata > Mammalia > Peramelemorphia > Peramelidae > Macrotis > Macrotis lagotis. The sequence continues at coordinate 191,480,405 of NC_133663.1, forward strand.
AATCATAGCTTTTAAAATCATATGTCCTCCCATAAATTCTTTCTATGGGATTCACCCAATATGCTAGGCACTTCCAGATATCTTGACATTTTTTGGGTAGTCATAAAGTACATGGGTTGTCTATCATGTCATTTGTCTTGCTATGTAATCACCATATGTTTTCTTCTAGAAATACATTAGGGTTGATCTTTGTTACATATCCTCTAAAGTCCTTTGTTATTGTATTATAATGTACCATGTGCCTATCCATTTCCATTTATATTGCATACAAGTTGTAATGTTAAATAAATTCCAGATATACAGATCACCAAAGAACACTATTCTTTAAAATATATATTTTTATTTCTAGGCGAAGTTTTGATCCTTTTAAAGACTGAAACATTTCTCAAAGAAATCCATCTCACTATTCTCTTCCTATTCAGGTCTAGACTCAACTCATTATCCATTTACAGTGCTGGTACAGCATATAGTAGATTTATTCATGCACCAGTTTTATTGGTCTCATTGCTTACCACAGGCTAGACAATAGATATTTTTTTCAGTTACTTTTTTTCTGTATGGAGAAGCAGATCAAACTCTCTTGAATTATTAGAAACAATAATAAGTGGGTTTTTAAGATCTATAAAAACACTTAATCTATTCCTTCCCTACTTAGTTTGTTGCTTAAGACATAGTTCTTGTTCTCTGTCCATTGGCACATCTTCTGGAAATTTTTCTCTTCTCTAGAAAGATGAGCCTGCTCAGTGGGAGTTGGATCAGAGCTGCAGGCCCTCATATCAAACCAATTCAATTTCTCCATTTCTCAAGTTACTCTCTGAAAACCAAGGCATCCAAAAATATAGCTTTTGAATCATCAATGGCAGTCCAAAGCAGGTTGATATTTGGAGGAGAGGGTTAAAAATCTTCTAGGTTAGATAATCATGACAACTTAAGATTTTCTGGTTAGATTTTTCCCCCTTTCTCCCTATGGAATTGTGTAGGAAAACTAATTTAGAAAAAAATTATTTAAGCCCAGCAAATTAATCTCTTCTCTTTTTCATAGCACTGAGACTTTGTCCTACATCACTCTAATAGTCTTTTCATAATAGAAGTTTAAAAGAGCAAAGGGGCAGCTATGTGGTACAGTGGATAGAGCACCAGCCCTGGAGTCAGGAGGACTTGAGTTCAGATAGGCCTCAGACACTTAATATTTACCTAGCTATGTGACCTTGGGCAAGTCACTTAATCCCATTGCCTTGCAAAAAAGACAAAAAAAGAGCAGGAAAACAAATTATTTGTAGAGAACACTATTCAAATGATTGATGAGATAGAACAACTCTATGAGTAGATGCTATTATTATTCTCATCTTACAGAAGAGAAAATTGAGCCTGAATGAGAGGTTAAGATACTTAGCTAGGATTATACAAGTAATGTCTGAGACAGGATTTGAACTAAGGTCCCTGAGACTTCTCAGATTCTTGAGTCCAGTACTTGAAAGGAAAAAAGAAGAGATGAGTAAAACAAATTAAAATGTTTCTGCCTAGTTTGAATCCTGTAATAAACATATTGTTTGCTGGAAGAAATTAAAAATATATATATATATATATATATATATATGTCTTTACTGTAATTTCTAAAGCATGTGTTCAATGTGCTAATTAAATAAGCACAGAGAAACATGGTAGCTATCAGTGTTAGTATTCACCCAAGTCACTGTCTCAAAAGTTAGGGAAGACAATACTCATGTATCTCAACAAAATAAAGTTCCCTAGCTGAACTAGAAGTCAAATCTATCCACCTTAAGCAATGCATTCTTCAAAGAAACACACCTCCTAGGTAGATTCAAAGGTAACTCTTTGCAAAAATAACTTCTCTAAGTAATTTTATTAACTAATTTCTCTGAAGGACTGGACTGCCTCTTTTTGGTATATGTAGATTATCTTTTTGTTATTGAATGTATATATTAATTATAAACCTCTAGTGCTAGGAATCTGGAAAATCATACCCTAGAGTATTTGAAGCCAGATGTCATAACCACCAGTGGAGGTGTGTGTGTAGCTAATAAATCAACCTTGAACTTACATTCAAATCAAAGGCATAGCAGTCAATCATTTCTGACTACAAATGAGTTTAGAGCAAGATGGTAAACAGGAAAATCAAGTTATATGGATGGTTAAGTGTGTGGGGTGGGGCTAGGGGGTGTGTATGAGGGGTCTGAGGACAATTTCCACTGTTCCTCTTATGTTTTTTTCAAATGACCATTTCCAGCCTTAGAGAAAGCAGAAGTACATTATGCTATCAAACTAATCATGAAGATGAATGGGGCCTGGGAAGGGAAGAAGACCATGAAAGAATATATGGATTACATTTCTGGGCTTACAAATAATATGATACTATTTCACCTATTAGAGATAATGATTATAGCTGGTATTTATAGAGAACTTTAAAGTTTGCCAAGGGATACACATGGTATCTTATTTAATTCTCATAACAAATCAAAAAAAAAAAAAACTTGTGAGGTCTGTACTCTTATTAAAATCTTTTTTACAGATAAGAATATGGAGGCTGGCAATTTAAGTAGTGTCACAAAACTAGTGTCTGAGAAAAGATTTGAACTAAGATCTCTCCAGATTCTTAAATCCAGTACTTCAAAAGAAAGAAAAAAATCAAGGGAAAATAAGACATCATACAAATAACTACAAAATGTAAGTTGAGAATTACCCAAGGGGGGAAATTCCAAACTCAAACCTATTAAGTGTTCAAAAAGAACATATTATCTTTCCTTTCCAATTGCTGTTTCTTTATAATTCTCTATTTCTGTCATGGGCACAATCTTAATATAGACCAGTCTCCTACAAAGAGGACTCACAAGACAATAATGCAAGTCAGTTTTATGGAATACTCATTAAGACTAGGAGAATGATAGGAAACAGTTCTTATCCCTTAGAACCTGGATGGAACTGAGTATCCCACTAGACCACTGACCTAGAGGATATAATACAGTTTCCAAACAAGATAAAGCTGATGATTTTTAATAGTTTTTTTCCGCATTTAAATATGGAGCTAGCAGGGTGGCTAGGTGGTGCAGTGGATAGAACACTGGCCCTAGAGTCAGGTGGACCTGAGTTCAAATCCTACCTCAGACACCTAGCTGTGTGTGGCCTTGGGCAAACCACTTAACCCCATTGCCTTGCAAAAAACCTAAAAAAAAAAAGAGTTAAATATGGAGCTGGCAAGGCCTGGCAAGGAATTTAAGTGGCAAAATCTGGATATTGTGTTGATTCATGTGAGTCAGAGTAGAGTGGGGGATGATTCTACTCATCCTTTCCACAGGAAAGACTTCTGGGGAAATAGAAGGCTAAATGCCACAAGGTGGCAAAAGAGACTTTGGGCTATTATGGTTGGTCTTACTCTGACAGGGTGTACTCAATTTTCTTATTAGGAAATTCTGAACTTCCCTGGGTCTCCTTTATTTGGCCAGCAGGGCCATTTTCAGCTGTTTTCCTGACATATTCAACAAGTATGAAAATGACATTAAGGTCAGCTACAAGCCAAAACTAAACTAGAGGGAGAGTTGTGGCAGGACCTCTGAGATACAGATACAATGAAATATGTATTAATTCTCTGACTCTTGTGTTAATTTTGGCCTAACAATTAACAGCACTAAGTAAACAGAGGCTCCCTACTAGCCAGTACCACACCATCAGTTACAGCAAATGGAAAAATACCTTGCTAGTATCCTTTCCAGAGATGTCTACATAGATGATGAGGTTGACAAGCACACATAGCTAGAGCAATGGTGAAGGTAAATGTGGAAGATAAAAGTTATCAGACTAGCTACCAGACTAAAAGTCTACAGAAGCATTGTACTGACCTCATTGTTGCATTTCTATGAAACCTGGATGTTATACAAGCACCATACCAGGAAATTTACTGCTTTCATTTGACTTGTCTTAGGAAGATTCTGAAGCTCACCAGACAAGATAAGGCACTGGACACTGAGGTACATTGCAGCTGCACTGCCAAGCATCCAAATTCTACTACGGATAGTGCAACTCTATTGAGCTGGTTGAGTTGCCAGAGGAATATACACCCAAAAGACTATTTTACAAAAAAATGCACACAAGGCAAGAACTCACAAGAATGTCAGAAGTGATACAAGGATACTCTCAAAATCTCTTTGAAGAACTTTAGAACCATTTTTGAAACATGGGAGACACTGGCCCCAAACCACTCAGAATGGTGTATCCACATCAAATTAGGTATTATCTATGAACAAAGCAGAATTGAGTAACTCAAAAGAAACATGAGATGTTCAAATTTAGTGACATTTCCACTTCAAATGTTTATATGAACTATTTGTGCCAGATCTATGGCTGACCCTTCCAAGCTCACATTGGTCTTTCTTAGTCAGACAAATTTTATCCAATACAATGATGTCATTTTGGTTCTATTTGAGAACAAATAACATCAAGGCTACTTGTATTCCTTGCAGACAATAAGATTCATTCAGACAACCACACCTGTAAATTTGGAACCACATGCTACATTTCATTCTCACTCCTCTCACCTCTTCATAGCCAGTGGATTGCCAAATGTTGACATCCCTTTGTTAATAACATCTATCCAGGTCTTGGTATAGTGAATAGAACTCTTGGCCTTGAGACACTTGCTAGCTATGCAACTGTTTGCCTCAGTTTCCTTATCTGCAAGATGAATTAGAGGCAGAAATGACAAACCATTCCAGTATCTTTAACAAAAACACCTCAATCAGGATCATGAAGAGTTAACTACAACTGATCATCAAAAGAAGAAACAGTGAGACACACAAAGAGAAACAGAAAAAAGAGTGTTGGTATTAGTTACCTGTCTCTAGGTATGCCACTTTATCTCTCTGATCCTCAGTTTGCAAATCTGTAAAAATCAATGATCAATAAGGTTGCTCTGAGATCCAAAAATTCATCTATGTTAAGTGCTTTGCAAGTCTTAAAGCTACATAAATTTGAGCTTTTTTTTCAAGCATAAAGAATGATGTAGGCAAAGACACAGTGGCAGATATTAACTTCTCTTACATTATTTTGTTATTAAATAAATTAAGGTATTGATCCCATCCCAAGCAAAATAATCTTTATTGAAATCTCAAATTGTCAGTCATATAATTGCCCTAAATAACAATTTTTTTTCTCTATATTCCTTTCTTTATATTCAATTTACATACTTTTGGACTCCAGGGAAGTCAAATCTGTGAGCCTTAAATAGCACGTTTGAGTAATAATCAGACCTCTGATGTAAAACTCTGTACAACAGTATAGTACTTTACTTTCTGAGGCTGAAGTAAACATTACTTTGCTATTAGCAGAGTACTCTTAAATAGTTTGAGGTTTTCCCTCTCCTCTTAAATCATTATTACATCTTTTATTACTATTATGACCTTCCTATACATTAAAATTGATATTGTTATAGTTAGAAAACATTGAATTAACAATTGTCTGCTCAAGTTATCTTCAAAGTGGGATTTCACTTTTTTCTGTACTGGTCCTTTTTTTGCCTAAGATTTCTGATTTAGGGACTTAAAGTTAACTTCCTTCCTCTAAAGATACAACAAATATTCCAAATGGAAGCAGATGCTAAATTTTGAGTGTTTTATAATACACTGTGTCCATGATCTCCTCAGGGTCCTTCTGTACTTGGCTTTTACCTTAAAAAACTTCTTATGCTTCTAGTTTTCCCCATCAACTTAATATAAAGGTAAAACAATGTCTAGGAAAATCATCAGACCAAAAATTCCTCCACCTTGCGGCCGCTCTGCACACCGCCGAACACTTTACCTCACTGTTCTGGCATCCTTTGCTCCCAAATTAAAGTTGCTCGGGAGAAGCATATCTTTGACGAAGAGAATTCTCCCTGGGCTGTGGGGTCAAGTCGGGAAATCAGTTTACCCTCTAGCAACCGAGAGCACTAGAAGGAATTCCGTGAGCGGTAAAATAAGTGTGGAGAAAATAGAGAGAAGGGGGGTCATACAAAAGGCAAGGCAGCACTTTCTGTCTGGGAGTATCAGCTGTTAAAAGTGCCATTCACTCGAAAAGATTTTTTTTTTGGGGGGGGGGGATGAGACAAATGGACATTCTCTGCATTAGCAGACTCCTACTCAGCCCAATTCTTATCTAGGTTCGGATGTCAGGTTTACTGTGTACCAAAGGCTTAAAGCAAAATCAGGCCACCAGCTTGCAAAGAGAGAAGCTGGGTGTGGCCCCAAAACTTTTGGTGTCTTTCTCGGATAATGTAGACTCATCTCTCTGGAGCACTTTCTCGCTCTACTTCCTGGGTAGACTACGAGATATGGAAACAGAAGAGGAGGAAGGTTGCTGGAGCTTTGGGCTCCATCAATAAGGGTATTAGCAACTTGACAGTTTTGGGGTGTGTGTGTGTGTGTGTGTGTGTGTGTGTGTGTGTTTCGTTTCTTCTCTGTCTGCACTTTGCGAGTTGGTGCATTTGAGGGGTGGTGGTTATCTGTTCACAAAGATATCTCCTAACTGTCCCCACTCCTCTTGGGGGGGGGGGGGGGAGCGAGCGCGGCTGCCTCTTTGAGAGGTTCAAAAGAAAAGACAAAAAGCGAGCGAAGCAGGAGGTAGTCTCGGAGCCAGAGGAAAGGGGAACAAAGGAATGAAGTGCGGCTACTAGTACTCGCGCTCGGCTCTCTCCCTCTCCAGCCCCCACTTCATCCCTGCCCTTCCACGCACTCGCCCTTCCCTTCGCATTCTTTCGGGTGCGGAGAAGCACGTGTGCGTGCACTCAACACACGCCATGGCACCCAGGTAGCCGCACATGTCCATCTCCTGTATGTAAACACATTTCTAGTTCCCTGTGTGTGCTAATATGGATATGCTCTGTCACACACACACACACACACACACACACACACACACACGTCAGAAGCATCCCTTAGAATGCGGAGAGCTTGCAACAAAAGCCAAGTCCAGGCTGTGCGCTTTCGGCAGCGGGGCGCCAGGGGAGGAGGAGGAGGAGCGCGCCGGAGCTGGGAGCTCTGCCCCAGTCCGCTGGCCCTATTTAGCCTTCCAGAAGCCCGAGGGCTGTGAGGTGCCCCCGGCGGAAAGGTCCAGATTGGGGAGGCCCGAGGTGGGGGGGGGGGGGCGGGGAAGGGAGGTGGAGAGCGGCGAGAGCCGGGAGGGCGCCTGGCCCTGGGGAGGGGCAGGCGCGGCCCGGAGCGGAGCTGGCAGCCTGCGGCGAGGACCAGCCGCCACGCCATCCCGAGGCTGAGCCGCCACGCCGGGGCTCGCCTCCGTCTGCCCGGGGCTCAGGCCGTCCGCTAGCCCCTCTCGCGGCCCCGCCGGCCCGGGCGCTGCGGCTGGCCGCCTCGCTGCTGAGCTTCCCAGAACAATGAGGCCAGGAGCGCGGGAGGCGCGGAGCTGAGCGCAGCCCCCCTCCCCGCCTGCCTCCCCTCCCTCCCTCCCCTCCCTCCCAGCCAGAGCTGGGGCGAGCGCCCGCGGCCCGGCACCTCGCAGCGGCGGAGCTGGGGAGGCAGGAGCGCGGAGGGGCAGGAGCGGCCGCGGCTCCCGGGCAGGCGGCAGCCCGGCCGCCTCAGCATGCCTGCCCCCGCCGCCGCCGCCGCCGAGCTCGCCTGCGCCCATAAGGACGCGCTCCTCCGGCGTCAAAGGCGGCCCCCGCGGCGCCCCCGACCCTTAACGGCCCGAGGGAGCCCCGCTGCCGCTGCCGCTGCAGCCCCGCTCCTGGGCCGTCCTGAAGCTCAGCCTGATGCCCCGGCACCCGGCCCTCCTCTCCAGGTGAGCATCGGGATCCCGGCGTGAGAGCAGGAGGCGCCGCGGCCAGAAGGAAGGGCTGCTTTATCACCTGGGGAAGTCCTGTGTCTTTGTGTGTTTGTGTGTGTGTGTTTGTGTGAATGTGAGTGTGAATGAGTGTGTGTGAGAGTGTGAATGAGTGTGAGAGTGAGTGTGTGAGTGTGAGACTGTGTGTGCTCGCCAGTTGGCATCCAGCTCCTGACATTGCATTGGTAGCATACCTATCTAGACGTTCTCCTCCTGTACAGCGTGACTCTTCTGCGTGTGTGATTGTGTGTGTGTGTGTGTGTGTGTGTGTCCTCGTGTGCGCGCGCCCGTGAAACTGCTTGGGAATAAGATGTGGCACACTTCCGACTCCAGCCTCGCTCAGCCGGGGCGCAGAGGTATCCGGAGTATTTAGAAGAGGCGTTGGAGACAGGGCTGCTGAAGAGGGGAAAGTGGCCGGCACGGAGGCGGGCGATGCCGTGTTTCTTGGTACAAGAGTGCCGGTGTGCGGGGAGGACACAACGTTGAGCCGCAGAGAGGAAGCCTTGTATGTTCCGAATTCTTATAGTGTGTCTGTGTGTGTGTGTGTGTGTGTGTGTGTGTGTGTGTGTGTGTAGAGCTAACGATCTGCTAGCTCCGGCTTGTGAAACCCTGTGTTGCATCTTTAAAACTATGTGATAGGAAGCTTTTCCTTTCTCTTTATTTTCATCTTTGATTTTTCAGAGAAGCGGTCGCTCTTCCTGACCCTTTCCTCGACTTGGTATAGCGGTACCATGACATCAGTTTGGGCTTTCAATGGATTCTGATTATTTTCCAGTTCTTCCAGGCAATGAATTTGCCAGTTAGAAACACCTCAGAGTCAAAACTGCCCGGGCGTTAATTCTCCTACAGTGGCACAAATAACGCTACTTTTTATAGAGAGATTTCCCACCTTTTCCAACGTTGGTATTTCGATGCCTCTTAAACTCTCTAGAGTGTTGGATGTTCTTTAGAATATGGTGTATTTGGCTTGGTTTGAGGAGTGCAGCAGGACTTAGCGAAGCTAAAATTGTGTTTTCAGTAGGACTTGCTGAATAGATGTTTAGAGAAGCTGTGCTTTCCAGGAATTTAAATGAGACTTTTTGTGATTGCTTTCCAAGTCGTTCCTACTAGTACCATATTTATTTTGTCAGGTTGAACTTTCAAGGCTGTTTTATGTTGTATAGATCACTTTTTTTTCTTCTTCAGGAAAACCAATGCTTGGCTAGGATTTTGTGAACTTATCTTTATTGGACACCACTGATGGCTGGTTCTGTAGTAATATACATGCTGTCAAGATCTTTATCTCTCTGTAATTAGAGCCTTGGTCAAAGTGAAAAATTATCTGTTTAAGATTATCTGTCTAAAGCAGGGAATTCATCTGAGGCTGCAGAGCAATAGTTTGATAAGCTAATTTATGATAGTTTGTGATTTATTCATCTCCAGTACCCAGTGAGCACCTATATGTACAAGGCACCATTTAGACATGATTTGCACATTTAAGCAAACCAGATGCTTGAGCTTACTCAATATTTTACTTCAAATTGGTGAAATTGTTTTAGTAGAGGAAACAGCAACATAAACTTGTCTAGTCAAAGGCAAATTTATGACATTTATTTATGAAAAAAATATCGCCCTGCTATTAGAAATTCAGGGTGAGATTTTATTTAAATGAAACATATGTCTGGACTTAAGCTTATATGTATTGTGTCTAAAAACTCCAAAATGATTTCCCCCCCTCCTGAATAAGATTCTTGGCTAGTATTTTTATGACCCTGTATGGATATGCCTTAGAACCACATTGGGAAATAGAAATGTTAGATGCATAGTGGCTCAAGAAAAACCCAAAAGGCGTCCTTTTTTGGTTAGTGTAATTAGAACTGGGCTTTACTTTGGGAAGGGACAAATAAAAAATATACAGGTAGAAGAAAAGGTTGAGGATGCAGAACTCAAGGAGATTTTGTGTGAAGTGTAACTTTTTTGTGCTAAAGTACTTTAATAGTCAACCAAGTAGGCACCTTTAAAAGTTTAAGCTATGCAGCATTTTTAAAAATCTCTTGACATTTTCCAAATATTTTTTTGTGAGGAGACATAGTTTTGAATATTTCACAGGTCCTAGGTCCTTCTATCCTAATTTTTATCAATACCAAAAGAGTTTGAGTCACATCTGGGAACTGAAATGATAGGAATCCAATTTGTGTCTCTTGGACAGAGGTCATAAAGGATCAAAAATCCTTGGAAATATGAGCTAAAACTAAAGGAACCAAGATTATTTACACCAGAGGAGAGAAAGTTGGTAAGATCCCTAAACACTGTAGTATTAAGAGCATGATGAGTATATTTCTATTCACATTGAAAGGGAAAAGGACTTAAGCTTTTGTGGACTCCATGGAGAATATGAAGAAAAAAATCTCTGCAATGGGTTGTGGAGCAAAGTAAAAGACTTCTTTTCAAATAGATTCAACCGATATTAAGTGTTAGTTGCATACTAGTTACTGTGTTAAATATTTGATGGAAAAAATATATGTATTTTTCAAATTTGGTTTTTATTAAAGTGCATTTTATTATTTATAATTGTAGATAATAATATGAAGTAGATTGGGTTCATACTAGCAAGTAGAGGTCTTTGGGAATCTGCTTCAATTAATAGAAAAGAATGAATGATTTTTTTTTAGATTAGTAGCTTAACTTTATGTAAAAACAACAGTTTTCTCTCCTAAGTAAACTGAGGTGTGCATGCTGAAATCTTACACATACAAGCCTCCTGGCAACTAATGCTATTCTCATCTCAATTCATTAGCTGGTACCATAAAACCAACAGATTTTTTTGTAGATTTAGAGAGTGCTGTAAACAGTCAGCGAGTAATAATAATAATAACTCACATTTATAAGGATCTCTAAGGTTTGCTAAGTGTTTTGCATATGCTATTTTGTTTGATCTTCACAATAACCCTGTAAAATAGGTCAAAGATTTCCTCCATTTTACAGCTGAAGAACCCAGCTATAATATATAAAAATAGTTGATCCTATATTCAAAGGTATATGTATTATGAGAAGGGGAGATTTGCAATTTTACTTGTAATTTGGTTAGAAAGAATTAAGGGTGCCACTGTAAAATAATTTTGTTTTATAGGGCAGTTGTGTATAGAGTAGGTAATTTGTTGGAGAAGAATGATAATAATAACATATTTAAATACATAGATGTAACAAGTCAAAAACATGTGGAGACAAATTTACTGCAGAAGGCGGGGGAAGTGATATGAATTGACACAACAAGGACAGAAATATTTGCTATTGGAGGAGGCAATTCAAGGAACTTGTACACTCAGGCATTCCAAGAAGATAGTATGCTCTCCTCCTACCCCCTATTAAACTAAGACAAAGTTCATTTTGGTCTCTTCATTTGTAATTCTGTTTATGTAGTATTTTGGAGTTTCCAGAATGCTTTTTCAAAAAATAATCCTATAAGCTAGAAAGTACAAATATTATCCCCATTTTTATATATACATATATATATATATATATATATACATAATATATATATATATATATATGTAAACTGAGGCCCAAAGAGCTGAGAGGAAGATTGTAATTATATAGCTAGTAAGTATCAGATCCAGTCACTCTATTTGTATCTACTTTTTCAGACCATTATTCATCCTCTGGCTTCACTTTCTTCTCTTCCAAATGTCTGCCCTTTAACACTACTCAATTCATACCACTCATGAATAATAGGATTGTAAGTTCATAGACTTAGAGTAGGAAAGGATTTTAAAGGTCATATAGTCCAACCTTCATGTTTTATAGATGAGGAAACAGGTTTAGTGGTTAAGTGGTTTATCTCTTCTGCTTGCTATTCATCTCTTTTCCAACCATGGATTGATTACCCCAACCCTCTTCCTTCAATCCTTGCTTCAGTGGAATCAAGAAGTAAAAAATGGTCACATAACCATATTGACTGATTCACCATTAAAAAAAAATTCTGCCTCATTTGGGCTTCAGCTGCTGCATATTCATATTCATAATCTGGTAGTGGATTCTATTGAATTCCCCATAATAGTTTTTTCCCAGTTTTTCCTCTCCTCCAGTTCCCTCTCTTCTCACCTCTATTATCCTCTTCCTCTCCTTTCTTCTCCTCTCTTCCCTTTTCCCCACTCACTATCATATCCTTCTCAAAAGACTGCCTTATATTTTATGTAATTTTTTTTGCATCTATTAGGATTAAGTGACTTGCCCACCAATCACACAATTATGGCTGGAAATGAACTCAGATCCTTCAAATTCCAGAGTTAGTGCTCTATCTACTGCACCACTCTGCTGTCTCTACCTCATATTTTAATGAAAAAATTAAAGCCCTTGAAGTCCTTCAGGCCTTTACTCAAGTCCTTATTTCATGATTAAATTATCTTGACATATTCTCTTTTTTCTTTGGTCTCTGATATAGTCTTACTCCATTGACAATGCTAGATTCTTTACTTGTGCCCTTGATTCTATCCATCTTGTTTCCTCTGGGAGACTTCCCTTTCACTATCAGTTCTTCCATAATTTTCTTTTTATTTTTTGCTACCTACAAATACTCATAGCTCTCCCCTATCCTTAAAATTTTTTCCTGTTCTAGAGGGAATGACCCATCTCCTCAAATAATCATCCTATAGCTCCTATATCTCCTCACCCTTTCACAGTTTATTTTTTCTACCAACAAAAAATCTGTTTACACTCATTGCCTTCATTTTCACTTTCCCTTTTGGTAATCTAAGCAGCTCCAATGGATATAGCTACTGTCAATAAAACAAATGGTTTCCCGTTAACCTCTAATCTGAGTACCAATCTCACATTTTTTGAAATCTCCACCTAAATGTCAAAGGCAATATGTTTAAAGCAGAGCAAATTATCTCTCAATCAAAACTCACATATCCTAACTTTCTTTTTTCTTAGTGAAAGACACAACCCTATTCTAATCACTAAGGTTTGCAATCACATTATTCTACTTGACCCTTTATTCTCTATCTTCCCCTCCCTGTGTATTCATTTGGTTATCAAACCTTCAGATTAAACATCCTACACCTTGCTCTAATTTATATGATTCTCTCTACTCATACCAAATAACCACTCCTCCTCATCTTCTAAGGCCTTACCACAAGCTCTTACCTAGACTGTTGTAATCACCTCCAAAATGACCTCCTTTTTCTGTTTCTTCCTTCTTCCATTCATCCGCCACACAGTCAAATCAGTAACTATATACCACAGGTCTGACCATGACATTCCTCTTAAGATTTATTAGTGGTTGCCCTTAGAATAAATGATAAAATCCTGTTTGGTATTCAAAGTCTTCCCAGTCTAACCCATCCTATCTTTTGAGGCTAATTATATATTACACAGCCTTTTACTACTCTTATTGCACCAGTTAATCTGATCTGCTTGATCTTCCTAAATGATATTCTCTTACCTCCATGCCATTGTTTAGGCTATCCCTCTGGAATGCACTCTCTACTTTCCTTTTTCACCTTTACCTCATTTCCCTTCAGGACAGAGTTTAAAATGCCTTACTTGTTTTCCCTGTTAGTGGCATCACCCTAACACTTCATGAGCATTTTTCTCTATGTACTATAGATATTTGTGAACATGTTGTATTTCACTAGAAGAATGTAAACCCCTTGAAAACACAAGGACTGGTTCATTTACGTCTTTATAGTTCTTTCATTTAGCAGAGCACCTCTGACAAATATTAGACACTCAATAATAGTAATATAGAGCACTTTTAAATGCTAAAATATAGCACTACATTTTCCATATAATATTTTATATGATTCTCATATCTACTCTGTGAATTAGATGTGAACTATTCTCATTTTATAGGTAAGCCCCAAGGTCACAGAGCTAGGTTTTAAGCAACATTTAAATTCAGATCATTCTTACTTTTAAGTCTAACACATTAGGTCATCTTTTCCATTGATTTATTGATCGATTTGGATTTTGGATTTTTTTCAAAAGTAATAGGAAGATTAATATCTTTAGTCAATTGTTTTAAATAAGAGTTTTCTTTGCCTCTTGCTAGCAGGAATTATTAGCCTAGCATATCTCATGCATTTAGGTCTTTCCTAAAATGACTACATAGGAAGTACTAGGATTATGCAACTCATCTTTTAACAAATAAATAAAGGAAGCACATCAACACCAAAAACTTTGAAACATTTGTCCTCAGGGAAAAGCTCTTAATTAATTCACAGCTTTGGGGCCTCATTAAAATTCTTAATACTTTTTGAGTAAAAATATCTTACACATAATAGTAGGAAGATTTTTTTAAAAATCCATCCTTGCTTTGAAAGTATGGCAGTGTTGGAAAGGAAATTTTCATGTTTTTATCTGGTATAATCACTTACAGTTTGAGCTAGTTGAATTAAATTGGAGGAAAGAATATTTACGTAGACATTCTGAGGATACTACTTAAGAGCTAAGTTTTTAAATATAGAAGTAACTTCACATAGAAAAAGATGAAAACTTGTCCTCAAGTCAAAAACAAAACAAAAAACTGAATCACAAAATTGTCTCAAGACAGGTTTCTCAGAGAATGATTTGGAAAAACATTTGTACTATTTGCACTTGACCCCTATACTTGTAGAGTGTTAAAATTGGACAGTACTTTAGAGATCATCTAGTTTAATTGTTTTATTGAATAAATGAATAGTTTTATTGAATAAATGGAGACCCAAGGAATCCAAGCTGGGTGAGTGTACCAGCATTGTACCAGGATTGTAAGGATAGCAAAAGAATTTTACAAAATGATGTATGGAATATGAAGAAAATTAAAGGCATTACAGAATCTGCTGCTAGGAGTATGGTACTGTGATAAGAGATGATGGAAAGAAGGAAAACATGATTTAATTCTAATTTTGTGTCTAGTTTCTCTCATAAGAAGGATGTGTGATCCAACAAGAACAAAGCTAAGAAAGAGGAAGTTAAAATGAGTTAGGAAGTGACAGTAAGCATCTATCTGCCCTTAGTGAGTGCAGATCACCAGGCTGAGATGAACTGTATTCAGGGTACTGAAATAACTAGAATATGTTATTGTTAACAGACCGTGAGTTTTAAAAAGTAATAGAAAGTGGGAGAAGTGTCGGAAGATTTTTGTCTCCATCTAGGTAGCTGTTTGTTTCAGTTTCCTCAACTATTAAAAGGGGGTAACAATAGCACTTATCTCCCAAGTTTGTTGGAGAATCAAAGAACTTTAGCACAAGGCCTGGGTCATAATAGATGTTATAAAAATTATTCCCTTTACTTCCTTTACCTTCCTCCAATTATTAAAAAAAAAATCAAAGTAGCTTGGTGAGTTCTATAGTGTACATTATAGGTCAGTGAACTTCTAATCTTGGCAAAATTGTCAAATTCATTTCTAAAGGGATGTTTTATGAGCATGTAGGAATGGAAGCAGTGATCGTCAAGGACAAGAATGACTTTATCAATCAATAACAGGTCATAGAAGACTACCTTCATTAAAAAAAACAGAATAACTAAACTGGTAGATAAGAGAAATCTAATAGTTCTATCATATCTAATGTCTAGCTAAACTATTACCAAAAAGCCTCCTAGTGCTTTGTAGTCAAGATGGAAAAAAGAAAATTAGATGATAATATAGTTGGTTAGTGGTTGGAGGACTAATAAAAAATAGTCACTAATGTCAGCATGGAAGGTCTATTTTTTTAAATTAAGAACTTAAATGATGGTATATAGGTAGCATTCTTAATTTAGGTGTAAGGTGAGCAGTTAGCTAACATATTGGATAACTGAATTAGCATCCAACATTATCTCTAGGCTCAGAGACTGGACCAAGTCTGGACCAATATGAAACCTAATAGGATTTTTAAAAAACAGCTTCACAAGTATAGGAGTTGTAGGCAATCACTAAGTAAAAGATCTGGAGATTTTAAAGAGCCACAATCTTGAAATTTTTCATAGATGTCACATGAAAGCTATAAAGGTTCATTCTCTTCCTAGCTGCACTGAGATGCTCAGTATTTTTAAAAAAAAATAGTTCCTGGCAAGACTAAACATAATATTGTTTCCATTTCTGGGAGTCAAATTTTAAAAGGGAAATTGATGTGGAGAGTCACCAGGATGTTGATGGAAATGGAGACCAGATAATATAAGATGTGATTAAAGGAATTGGAGGTATTTATCCTAGGGAAGGCCTGTCTTCAGCTATTTGGAAGCCTGTCATAAAAGAGAGGCTAAAGGTAGTCACTTTGTTCTTAAGTACAAACTAGAAACAAAATAAAAGTAAATGAAAATTGACAAAAGTAATATATGTATATATATTTGACCTTGGAAAAACTTCCTAACTACTAGAATTGCCTATTCAAGTGGTATAATTGTCTATACTGGGGATTTCAAGTTAAGTATGGATTAGGGTAGGGCTCTTAACCTTTTTTATGTTTTGGGCTCCTTCATTTTCAAATGCAAAAAATAATATCTAATACAAAGAAACTTATATTGAAATAGTTATCAAAATTTAACAAATTTCAAATTCAGGTGTCCCAAAGTAAAAAAAAGAACACCCTGTTCTAAATGAATACTGTTGGGGAAGTTTATCAAATATAGGTTATTAAATGGAATTCTGTCTGTATATTAATAGTTTAAATTTACTAATGCCTACTTTTGATATCTCATTTTGGATATCTGAGTGGATTGGTCAGGGGCTGAATCAGCAGTTTAACTACACTGTCTTCCCATTGTTCAAAATATTAGAGAATATTTGTCATTCTTGAGTGACACACTGACTAATGAATGATGAAAAGCTTTTATTCTCGGTAGAATAGACACTATGAATCGATTAAGATGAATGCTTCAATTAGGTAAAATCTCTTAGGATCTCAGATTTCTTTATCCCATTTCCCTATATTATTCATTCTTACTGTTTGATTTTGGATGCTTTGAGCATTGGAATATGGGCTGCATGATGGTCTAAATCCTGGAAAATAGTACTAAAGTGTATATTTTGTTTCCTTGAAATGATGTCTTTGACCTCCATTCTCCTTACTCTGTTCACTCATGCACACTACAACCTTCCTAGTACCCAAGCTAATTTGAGAGTTCCTGGTTGTCTCAAATTAACCTGAATCAGATAAACCAGTCAAAAGGTACTTTGGTTCTCTAGGAGAGTTATGAGTTAAGGGGAAAATACAAATGATATATTAACTGCCTACCAATGACAGGGTTTTTTTGTTTAATAATTTCAATCATGTCCAATACCTTTTTTAAAAAAATCATTTGGGGTTTTCTTGGAAAAGATGTCTGAATGTTTTCCAATTCCTTCTCTAGATCATTTTACAGATGAAGAAACTGAGGCAAAGAGGTTTAAATGACTTTCCCAGAGTCACATAATTAGGAAATATCTGAGACCAGATTTGAATTTAGGAAGATGAGTCTTCCTGACTTCAGACCCAGTACTCTATCCACTATGCCAGTACCAATATACTATATTTTACCCAGACATTCACCATTCCAGCATTTACCAGTTACTATTCTTTCACTTCAGGACTTTAAAAAGTTAAAAAGATCTAAAATGTCATTATTATCTCACTACCCAGGCAGCAGAAAAATAGAAATATTGTAGCAGTCAAACGTCACACATTATTTTATCTCCCCCGATCTCTTCTTTTCCTTAACATGGTTTCTTTGATCTCCTATTGCCTTTTTAAGATATTATAGTGTATAGGGTATTGGAAGAAAGTGGTTTAATACTACCTTAGATGCTTATTGTATATGACAACACAAAGTTCATATATGATCATTTGTCTTCTCAGTTTTCTCACCTGTAAAATGGAAATAATACCATGCACCTGGTTCATAGGTTTGAAATGATGATCAAAGAGATAAACCATATGTTAAACTCTGCTTATTTTAAAGAACTGTACAAATATTATCATCATCTTCATCTTCACTATTATTATTACTGTAATCCATTAACTATTCTATAACTTCCCACAGATTTAAGAATGTAAGAGTATCACAGTTCTATGATTATTGGACAATAAGTTCCTGGAAGTAGAATATATATTCCTAACAACAGGACTTCTGGGTTTTTTTTCCAATTTTTGAATTCCTTAAACTTAACCCTAGTGCCTTGCACATAATAACACAAACTTAATAAATATTGGACTCATTAAACTTGTTTTATGTTGGGGGGAGGCTGGTGTGATAAACAGAATGCTAAAGTAAATGTCAGTCTGAAAACCCAAATTTCTAGTCCTAGTTCTCTTTCTAATTGATTGTTTGAACCTTTTTAATTTCCCTGGACCTCAGTTTACTGCAAAATAAGAGGATTGAACTAAATGGTGTGTCATGTTTTTCTAGTGTTATAATTTTGTGAACTGATTATTATATTTTGACAGTGTTCATAAAGGATAATTATGCCGACCAAAGAAATACTAACTTTTGTGTAGCATTGGTCCAAGTCCTTCATAAACCTGACCAAAATCCCTCATCTACTTCCTCTTCAGTAACTAAGAGGTAAATGAAGTAAATGGCTCTTCTACTGTAAAGAATTTAAAGGAAACATCTTTTATTCATCTTTGAATCCCCCTGTAGCACCTCAAACAATGTCTAGTACATTATGGGTACTCCATAGGTATTTATATAATTTATTCAACAAGTATTTCTTCAGGTTATACCAAGCTATGGGAATAAAAAGAAAGAAAGAAAATCAGTCTCAGACCTCAAGGAGAACTAATATCTTCCCAAGAGAAATTACTTGTACACAAATAACTAAATGCAAAATATATCTGAAATATTTTTTAAAAATTCGGATAGCAGAGGTCATATATAAAATCAGAGATTTGGAGTTAGAAGGAACTTTTGAACTCAAAAATTCCAACTCTGTTATAGTACAGATAAAGAAACTGAAGGTTAAATGTCTTTCTCTCCAAATCACATAGCCAGGAAGCAAGCATTCAAGAGCAGATATGAACTTGGGTAAATGGCTGAATCCAGAGAATAGTCATTGGAAGGAAATGGTGTAGTACTCCAAGTATCTGTCCTTGGTGCTTATGTTAGAAGAAAGTGAGGGCATGTTAGATGGAGAGAGAGGAAAATAATAGTCATAATTTCATCATAATAAAATTCATCCTTCTCTATTTTTTGTTTGCGAAGCACTTCTTTTACAAAAATTCTATGTGTGTAGCACAACTTTATTCCTTTACTTATACAGTTATACAACAGAATAACAAAGAAGTTTAGCATTTAGCCTCTCTGACTGGAGCTCATGGCAGAGCAAGTCCCAGGTTCTTTCCATTGTACCACAAGAGTAAATAAAATAAGTAGGATTTGAAAGAAGTCTATGAATTTCATAGTGTGAAAGTAATCATGACTAACATGGAGTGATTAGTTCATGATAGTATAAAGAACATAAACAAGGATCCAGCAAATGAAATTTCCAAGTGAAAATTTCAAATGAAATTCAGGAAAATATTCCTGATAGTCTGAGTTGTGGGACCAGTAAAAAGTCTAGTTAACTGCTGGAATTGTGGTCCCTTGGGGTATTTAGAACTATATTGGAAAAAGCACTCAAAAAATGCTATAGAAGAAAAATCCTATAATGCCATAATTACCAAAGACCCTGCTTTTAGAAGTTTATAATTCACACACTGGGCTGCTGAAATGCTTCAGCCTGAGAGGAAATGTGTTATTAGATTTAAAACAATTGGTTTTCCACATTCAAATTATACAAATTTATCAAGTGGAAGTTTTCACATTTTGGTAATTGTGGTTTCTAAAATGACTTAGCTTTTAAATTAAATTTGGGAAAGGGTAAATGTCTTAGATAATTCAATAGCTTTCATTATTTAGAGATAAGTTTGAAAACTACCTTTGGTGTTTGTATACAGTGACTACTATTCTGACACATAAGCACTTTATCAAGTGTTAAAACTGCATTTGTACCATTAATGATAAAATCTGAGGGAGAAAATAAAACTCCATTTTTTTGTTTATTCAGGTATATTTTTTCTTTTTCTACTACTTGAAACAGTAGCCTTCATCATTCATTTTTCTGTAAGGTTTTGAGTTTTACATTTTTCTCTCTCTCTTGCAAAGCAAGCAGTCCAACATAGAACCTACATGTATAATCATGCTAAACATAGATTCATGTTAGTTATGTTGTGAGATAAGAATCCAATCAAAATGAGGAAAAAACAAAAGAGAGAAAAAAACAATACATAAGACAACTTTTAAAAAGTTAAGATAACAAGTTTTGGTCTCTACAGATTTGATTTCCACAGATTTTTTTCTGGATTTGTATGTTTCCATTTGTATGTTTCTGGATTTTTTTCTGCATTTGTATGTTTCCATCACAAGTTTTGAAATTGTCTTTGATTATTTTACTTCTGGAGTGAACAAGTCCATGATAGTTGATTTTCACCCAATGTTGCTGTTAGTGTGTACAATGTTTTTTCAGTTTCTGCTCACTTCACTCAATATCAGTTCTTGCAAGTGTTTCCAGGCTATTCTGAAGTTCCATCTCTTATAATTTCTTATAGAACAGTAGTGTTCCATCACACTCGTATACCACAGTGTGTTCAACTATTCCCTAATTGATGAGCATTCCCTCAATTTCCATTTCTTTGCTACATGAAAAGAAGTGTTATAAATATATTCATACATGTGGGTTTCTTTACCTTTTTTCCATGATGTCTTTGGAATACAGACCTAGTAATGCTATTGCTGAATCAAAGGGTATGCACAGCAAAACTCCATTCTTATCACCATATAACCATATTAATCATATTTGTATGTAGATAATAGGAATATTAAACTAAACATCAGTCAGAAAACCTGATTTTCTAGTCCCACCCATCCCTCTAATTGGTTGTATCAATCTTTTTAACTTTCGGGGGTCTCAGATGACTACAGAATAAGAGGGTTGGACTAAATGATCTTTGAGGTTTTTTCCTAGTTCTATAGTTTTTGTGAATATTTGTGAATAGAAAATAGTTTCTATAAAGAGCAACACACACATGTATGTATATATGTATTATAAAGTATGCCATCAAAAGAGTACTTTTTTTAAAAATTCTGGGTTTAGAGGATCTTGAAAGATAAAGTATATTTAACATAGCATCAAATACCAATAATATTATACATTATGCTTTGTTAAATAGCAATTAATGTTAATTTTCATAATGTGTTGAATATTAATATCCTGAGTACCAGAAGCTCCTCTATCATATACATATATATATATATATATATATATATATATGATATCTCCACACACAGTTATTTTTATATATTTTCAGTACACATTGAGATGTAAGATCTTGATACACAAAAGTGATACAGTGATTTGGAGTCAGGAGACCAGAGACCTAGTCCTAGTTGACTCAGTTGGCAAGTCACTTTATTTTTGAGCGAGTTCCATTTCGTCATCTGTAAACTGAAAAAGTTAAATTAAATATTCTCTATGCTTCAGTTCCTTTCCAATTGTTGTGTTTTACTTTCTATTTCTGGGTTCTAGATAAATTCATTTAATTATGTGGCTTTTGTTGGCTTAAAAGCTCTTTTTATATTTCTTCTCATGAACTTAAAATCCAAAAGGGAATATTTCCAAAAACAAAGTATGAAAGAAAAAGATAATTACAGGCAAAATGAGACTATCTGTTATGTGTAGATTACTTTTTTAAAGTATATAAATAAATTCAAAATATCATCTTCAAAGGTATGTTATCTTTAAACATAATTTTCTGATTTGCTTCTGAACTTCCTTCTTTCTCTCTTTGATTTTATTAATTTGCTAAGTTAAAATTTAGAAGATTGTTTTAGTTCAATTATAAAAAAATATCAGTTGAATATCTATTATGTATAAGGTAAAATCCCCAGGGGAAGTAAATGATCAAACTAATATTCTGTGGCACATTTGGTTCCAAAGTTATTTAACCTGGGGTCTATATATGAAGGAGTTTGTGAACTTTGATTGGGGGAATAATTACATTTTGATTTTCATTAACAATTAATTTAGCACTAATTTCAATTATGAACTTTCAAAATATATTCTGAGAAGAGTTCAATAGCTTCCACTAGACTCCCAGAAGAATATTGCAAACCATTAAGGACCTCTAACCAAATTAAAATGAATGTAATACTATTTAACTATATGTTCATTGTAATTTAGAGATATCTAACAGGAAGCTTGGCTGTGGAGATAAGAGTTTGAATAGGTTTCAAAACCAAGACTGCTTATTAAGTATCTGCTAAAGGTAAATAAATATCTACTTGTATGTGTAAAGAAAGGGGAAGAGAAGGTTAAACATTTTTTTCTTGTTTCTCCCCCCCTACAAAACTACATGATACTTTGCTTTATGGAGGCAATGATATTTAAATTATTTTTTATTTATTTAAGGTAATGGGGTTAAGTGACTTGCCCAAGGTCACATAGCTGGGTAATTATTAAGTGTCTGAGGCCGGATTTGAACTCAGGTACTCCTGACTCTAAGGCCAGCCCTCTATCCACTGTACCACCTAGCTGCCCAGAGGCAATGATATTTAAAACAGCCATCTGTGTTTTAAGGATTGTGAAAATATTCTAGGATCATATACATGTGAACTATTATTAGTACTTACCATGCAGTCATGAGAGGGGGTTAGTTGCCTTAGTGGCTAGAGAATGGGCCCTGAGAGTGAGGAAGTGCTAAGATTATTCCTACATTATACATATATATATACATATATATATACATATATATATATATATAATACACACACATTTTCAATTACTTCGATATCTCAGTTATTTCTCTTAATTGTATTATAGTTATTTTCATTGTATCTCTCCTATTCTGACTAGGTGGATAGGAAGAGCTGGGACAATTAATCCAATTTTGTTTTGTCTTCACAGTTAAGGTGCATACAAAAGAAATGTAGAGCAATGTTGCAATTCTCTAGGAGACAAATGCTCCCAAAAAAGTGAAAACAAAACACAACAAACAAAAAAGGCCTTCTAAGCCCTGTTATTCTACTTTACAATGAATCTTAGTGGTTCCAATTTCATTACTTTATGGATGAGATCTTGGCAGAAGGTTTGGGAGGTGGGGTTGGATGGGAAGGCAATGGAAATAGTTTTCAGCAACAATTTCTATTTATACCTACCCTACTCCTTCTCATCAACTTCTCCCTAGTGCCTTTTAGAATAGAAGAGAAATGATAACACTGAGAATGAAAAAGGAAAAAAAAGTGTGATAGAGAAAACTGGACAGATGGGGAGAGACTAGCTAAAAGAAAGTTACTTAAATTCTTAGACTTCAATTTTCTGAATTGTAAAAATAGGGCTTTAACTAGATACATATTTCCTAAATTGTGTTCTATCTAATATAAATAATGGTTTTGTTAGAAAATTTTGATGTGTTGCATTATTTATGTACTGAAACACTCTGCAGCAAGTTTTATGTGTGTGAAAATTTTGACTTTATTCTATTTTGTTGAAAAAATTCCATGACTTTTCCTTTTTTTCCTTTACCAAGGGGGGGTATTATATTTTTCTCAGATCACCTTCAACCCCACACTCTCACCCAATTGTATTCAGTTCTGTCAATATATTTCAAAGCTCAAAAATTTCAATATCTAAAATTAATGGGATATAAACTAGAGAGGTCCTTAGGTATAAGAACACTAGAATGGTGGGGAACAGAGGAAGAGCAAGTGCCAAACAGAGGAGATTATATTTGATCCTGGACACAATAGGGAATCACCAGATTTTATTAAGTAGAGAGGAAGGAATGGTCAGACCAATGTTTTAGAAATATCTCTTTGGCAACTGAGTTCAGGATGGATTCAAGTAAGGGAAAGAATTGAGGCACAGAAAACAATTGGAAAGCTATTTCAATAGTTTAAGTGCTAAGTAAGAAGAACATGAAATAGGGTCATTTCTGTGAGCTTAGAAAGAATGGGACATATTACAAGAGTTATTGTGAAGGTAGGAACAAGAAGTTTTGTAAATATATGGTAGAGTAAGGGTATCTTTAATAATATTTTCAGCCCTAACATTCTGAAGTTCAGGAAAAAAAGATCAAAATAGTAAAAATGGGATGCTGATTGTTGGAGTGGAATTAAAATCTTTAAAGAAGTTAACTTTTACCCCACCTTGTTCTCAATGTTTCATTTTGAAGCATATTAGACAAGGTATAGTTGTAATAAAACACTGTTTTAGAAATAAAGCATTGGTACAATATGAGTTACTAAGGGATTTTGCATCCATTGCAATATTTTTAAAGTTAAGTCAAAAAGTACATCCGTAGTCTCATCAATGAAGTAAGTAATTCACCACTTTGATATTCTTCACAGTCACTGGTTTCACCATTCAAGTTAAAGACAGTTTTAAAAGAAAAAAGTATAAAGGATAAGAGCCATGTCAATAAAGGAGATAATGTGTAGTTTCTTCTTTGATGCTGATATAGAATTAATTTACATTTCTTTTAGGGTTTTTTATGGCACAGTTTCGTTAATTTAAATAAAACAATTTAATTTCATAAATAACCCAAAGGAAGATACATTACAATGATGACCTGAATTGGATAAAGGACATCATAAAAGACATATAAAACTGGAAAAGAATGACCAGTCAATCACAAATATAGAATGTGACATCCTATGGATAGTTTGAGATCACATTTTAACTGTAAAATCTTTAAAGAATGAAGAAAGCCTCCATTTTATTGGGTAGATCCTTTAGAGAAAATTATGGGGGAAATGTGGTCAAGAATTGCAGATGAAAGGGATGTATGAAGAAACATATATATAATATATATATGCATTTTGAATCATGTTGTATGAAATAGCATGCAATAATGAATATATGAATTCTTGACCTCCTAATTATAGAAAGAACATCAGATTTTGCTTCAGAAATGATGGGTTTAAATCTTGAATCTGCTGTATATTATGACTTGGGAATAACCAGTTTCTTTGGCATTTAAATAAGATATTTAACATTATTTCTGGGTACAAATCTAAGTATGCATGTCAGAGGCCACTCTTATTATCTATATCTATGAAGAAGAATGCAAATTGAATAGATCTTTTTGTAATATGTTCAATTAAGTTTCGTCTCTGCAATATTTAAGTCATATATTTTACCTGTTCCATTTTCTTCTGAGAAACCTACCATACTGTTAGGAGTGAAGATAACTCACAATTGGCTTTGGATTTCTGTTTGTTTAAGTAAGAATAGTGATTTTGCTAATCAGAAATACACATTGTCCATTAATGGGATACTCTAGCTAATATTTTAACTTTGTTCTGAAAAGCAAAAATATTATGCCACAGATAGCATTAACTCTATTCTTTGGCTAACTTGGCTCAATTTTGGTAGGAAGACTGTGTCATGAATTTTGATTGACAAGACCTATTCAATGTTAAAAACTGGATGGTATTCACTCAGAACAAGCTGTGCTAAATTAACAATGACTTAAGTGTACAAGAATGTGGATGGATAAAGCATCTCTTAGACCTCTGTAAGTATTGAAATTTGACAAAGAAGTGATAGGAATATTGGGGATTTTTTTCAAGTGTCAACCAAATGCTCAAAATAAAAATATAAGTTTAGCACTTTAATACTTTGGGATTAGAGCAAGACGTTGAGTATGATCCTGATAAAAGACTTTGTTTATTGTCCAAGGACCAACCCAACTAACTGTGAAAAGACTATATGGTAGAAGAATGGCTGCTAGGTGATTCATTTATGGTCATGGCAACTCACAAATTAGATTTTTTTTTAGAAGTCCATTCTAAATGTTAGCCCATAATTTTAAGTTCCTGGAGTCAGCCTGTAATAGTAAAAAGAGTATTATATGTAGAGTTAGGAGAACTCTGACTTCAAATTTTGTTCTGACACTTACTAGATGTTGAACTCTTGATAAGGGCATTTAATCTCTTTGAATATTTGTTTCCTTATCTGTAAAATGGGAATAATTTTATTAGTAGTAATAATCTTATAAATCAATTCAAATACTGTATAAATAAAGCACTTTCTAAACTGAAAAGAGCTAAAACTTGGTGTCCCAATTTTAACCTATTAAAGCATAAAACAACACTAAGCCTTTTGGGGCACCCTGTATAAATGGTTATAGTTATGATGATGATTATCATTTTCATAAATCTGTCAGGTATTAATTATGAGTTAGCATGGTACACTTTTTTTGCTGATCAGAGGGACAGGGATGTGAAAATATTCACATATTCTATGTGTGTCAATGACTAAACACAATTGATTTTGGATAGTATATTTGGATACAATTTATTAATGACTATTTTAAAAGATAGGCTATTTTTAATCTATACCAGTACTTTCTCCACCACCAGACTACAATCCCTCTAAGTGTTAGTTGATTATGTTATGAATTGCAAGAGCCATAAAATAAATCATGTGATTACCAGCCTTTTGGTCCTCAAGACTAACCTGTGAGTTAGGGCAGACCCAAGATACTATAGCCCCATTTTACAGATGAAACTCATAAAAATAAAATAATTTACCCAAGTGAACATAATACAGTACAGTTGCATTTGGGTGTGAACAGTATGGTGTTGAAGAGTACAGGTAAGGCTAAGTGCTAAAGTCAGTTCAGAAGGATAGTAAAAATTAGCCTTCTCTTCTTCAATATGGACAGAATAATATTGTATGTCAGAATAATATTAATAAGGGAAGTTGGCAAGAATAAGAATTGCCTCAGAGGGATGAGTTTTAAAACTTCTCATTCCTCTACTCTCCTTTTCACCTTCTCCCCTTCACCAGAGAGAAATACATCTCTTGTTGGGCATTGGGGAAGAGGTAGTTATTAGGTAGGGCATGTGGGAAATGGAGGCCTGCTTCACAATTTATAAGTCCAAACTCAGCCTCAAAGAGTCATAGAGTACGCTTATTTTGCTATTTAAATTGCTTTTCATCCAGTCCACTTTATTTTCATGTATTTTAAATATTCATATACATTTATATGCACATGCGTATGTAAATATATGTGTGTGTATATATTTGCGCAGACACATGTATACTCATAAATGTATATGATCATAGTATTCACATGTAGAAATCAAATAAAATATTATTTATTTATTCATTTATTTATTCATTTGTGTACCTGTTTATATCATGAAACCAAGACTAGAACTACAGACTTCTGACTTTTAGTTCAGTGCTCATTCTACTGCATGTCATACCTACCTCTCTGTGAAAGAAATAAAAAAGACTGAATTCTATAGCTAAATATTTTTGGTTTATGTTATTTCAGATAAATTTAGGACTTTGCCTAATCTATCCATACATGTGTATAGAGATAATAGTATAGAGATAATTGTAGATGATAATATAATAGATAAGTATATATATATATATATATATATATGTAGAGTGAATTAAAAGATATAAAGATATTATTATACATAGGGTATATATATGTATTCATATATACTTATGTATCTATATAAAATCTATCTCAATTCATAGAACATTTATCACTGTTGAAAATTTTGTATATTCATTGTTGCTGCCAGTTGTTGAGAGGCAGAGTAACTTTGGTAGCTTACTGCATATTTTTGCCTTCTTTGAATTCACTCTCCCTTCCTCCTCTCAGCTAACTCCTGCAGGAGGCTTTTGAGACATCACTTCAAAAGGAATTGATTCAGTGTTGAAGAATGCCACTACATTGATTTATGATGTCTTCACTCTGATGAAAAAGGGATAGCCATTTAAAAATATTTCAGTTAAATAAGACTAATAATTGGAACTAACTCAGCCTAGGAAAGCCTAGCAAACAGACAACCATTTATGGGAACCTGAATTGCCATGTGCTTTGTCATCAATTCAGTCATTAGGAATTTGAACTAAGAAGCCATGCTAAATGCTTTATTCAGAATGTGAGCTGGCAATACTGTCCTTCTAATTCTGAAGGTGACTTTTAAAGTGAAGAACTACATGGGGCCCATATGGATGCAAAGGAATTTTTGTTGTTCTTTTTTAATCATTTACATTTTGAAAAAAGCAATTTATTCCCCTTGGAGTCACCAAATTATAGTCTGTAGTTACTAACCATATTCTACACTCTTAAAAATTAGGGAACTGGTATAGTTGAACACCTCAAGTAGTATAGCTGGCTATATATTGGGCACTTTGCAATCATATTCAGTAACTACTGTGTATCAGATCATAACTAAGTAGGGCTCCAAAAACTGATCTCATAATACTATGAAAAGCTTAAATTACTCAATAACTGAGAGTGTTTAATTTTTGCCTCATCTTCTAGGCATAGCACAATGTCTGGCTGACAGTTTACACAGATCTAAATCTGCTAAGTGTCAGGATGGATAGAACATCAGCCCTGGAGTCAGGAAGACCTGAGTTTGAATTGAATCTCAGATACTTGAAATTTACCACTGGCATAAACATCGGCAAGTCACTTAACTCTAATTGCTTTGTATCCAGAGTTATCTCCAGTCCTCCAGATCCATGTCTTGTTACTGGACCCAGATGACTCCAGAGGAGAAAGTGAGGCTAGTAACTTAGCACAATACCTTCTCATTTAAATCTTGATTCACTTGCATGTTATGGCTTCAACTTCCTGATTCATGCTCTTCTTTGAGAATGAAGCACAGACAACAAGGTATAACTGATGTGACTGCTTTTGCAGGACTCATGTAGACTCAAGAACATCAACCTTTGTACTTTATAGTTGAGTAGCTAGGTAGTACAGTGGATAGAGCTCCAGGTCTTGAGTCAGGAAGACTCATCTTCCTGAGTTCAAATTTAGCTTCAGACACTTCTTGGGCATTCTATTTGCCTCAGTTCCCTCATCTATAAAAATGAACAGGACAAATAAATGACAAATCACTCCAATGTCTCTGCCAAGAAAAATCCAAATAAGTTCATTTGGAATTGGACACATCTGAAAAATTACTTAACAACAATAAAACTTTATAGTCATCTATCTCACCAAGTCTCAGATATTTAAAACTGGAAGAAGCAACAGAAGCCATTTAGGCTAACTGTACCTCAACATTGATTTTCCCCTTGTGGTATCCCCAACAAGTGCTCATTCATTCTTTATATGAAGACTTCTCATTGTTGTTGTTCAGTCTTGCTCAACTCTTTGTGACCCTATTTGGGGTTTTTTTTTTGGATTGGTTTGCCATTTCCTTCTCTGGCTAATTTTACAGATGAACAAACTGAGGCAAACAGCATTAAGTTGCTTGTCCATGGTTGCTCAGCTGGAAAGTCTCTGAGCTTGGATTTGAATTCATGTATATTAGTCTTTCTCCTCCAGATCCTGCACTCTTATCCTCTGTACTACCTAACTACCCCTAGCAGCTATACCACTAAAGGGAGGTAAACCATGATCCCCAGAGGTATTCTAATTACTTTGGGATAGTTCTAACCAGTTGTTCTGAAGCCAGATCATAATCTGATTGTATTTCAGTTGTTAAATTGTCTGTCTGTACAGTGGAAATAAAAAAGCAAATGTTACATATTGAGGTGTATTTTATTTTGTTAATTATATAGACCTAAAAAATGATGGAGAAAATGTTAATGATGCAGATTAAATTTTGTATTGTGGGAATGTTTTCTTTTTCTTTATTCTTAATCCTGGTTCTAACTCTTGGGAAGTTTTCTTAACATCAAATCTAAATCTGCCTTTCTATAACTTCTGCCTGTTGGTAATTATTTCTGCCTCCAGGGTCAAGAAGAACAAGTGTAACTCCCTTCTTGATGGCAAGCCTCTAAATGTTTGAAGAACATGTTGTACTAACTTCTTGCCTCCATGCTAAATAAACTCATGTCCTTTAGATCATATTTTTTAAATTAATATTTTCTTTGTTTTCCCATTATATACAATAGTAGCTTCTACCCATCATTTTCTGTAAGGTTTGGAATTTTACAATCTTTCCTCCACCTTCCCTTCACCCCCCTATCCCCCCACAGAAGGCAGTCTGGTAATCTTCATACTGTTTCCAAGCTATACATGGATTGAAATTGAATGTGTTGGGAGAGAAATCATATCCTTGAGGAGAAAATAAACTATTAGTGATAGCAAAATTTTGTAGTACATAAGACTTTTTTTTATTAAAAAAAATGAAGGTAATAAACTTTGGCCTTTGTTTAAACTCCACAGTTCTTTTTCTAGGTACAGATCATATTCTCCATCAAAGGTGCTCTAAAATTGTCACTGATTATTGCATTTATGGAATGATTGACCATCACCTCCATGTTGTCATTAGGATGTACAGTGTTCTTCTGATTCTGCTTATCTCCCTCCTTCAGTTCATGCAAGTCTTTCCAGGCTTCTCTGAATTCACATCCCCCTTGGTGCCCACATATACCACAATTTGTTCCACATTCCCTATTTGATTTCCAATTCTTTGCTACCACAAACAGGGCAGCTATGAATATTTTTGTACAAGTGATGTGTTTATACTTTTGTATGATCCCTTCAGGGTACAGACACAGTAGTTGTATTGCTGAAGCAAAGAGTATGCACATTTTTATTGCCTTTTGGGCATATTTGCAGATTGCTCTCTAGAAAGGTTAGATGAGTTCTCAGCTCTACCAACAATATATTAGTATCCCAGATTTCCCATATTCCTTCTAATATTGAACTTTGTCCTTTATGGTCCTATTAGCCAATCTGATAGGTGTGAGATGGTACCTCAGAACTTCTTTAATTTGTATTTCTCTAATCATTGATGATTTAGAGCAATTTTTCACATGAATATCAATAGATTTGATTTCCTCATCTGTAAATTGCCTTTGCATATCCTTTGATCATTTGTCAATTGGGGAATGACTAGGTTTTTTTTTAATATTTGACTCAGTTCTCTATATATTTTAGAAATGAGTCCTTTTTTTCAGAAATACTAGCTGTAAAATTGTTTCCTAATTTACTACATTTCTATTGTTCTTGTTACAAAAAGTATATTCCTTTCTACCCCCATTTAGTCTTCTCCAGAGGTTTATCATGTCTGGGTTTTCTAGCATTCTATTTACCTCCTTAACTTCCTTCTTGTTTATTTTATGAATAGATTTGTCTGAATCTGAGAGAGGGAGGTTGAGATCTCCCACCAGTAGAATTTTGCTATTTTGTCTTTCTGTAGCTCATTAGACTTCTCCTCTAAGAATTTGGATGATATACAACTTGCTGCATACATATTTTGTATTGAAATTGCTTCATTGTCTTTAAGAGGATAAAGTTTCCTTCCTTATCTCTTTTTAATGAAATATATTTTAACAGCTCTTTGTCTAAGATAAGGATTGCTACCCCTACTGTTTTCACTTTGGCTGAAGCAAAATATATTCTACTCCAACCTTTTACCTTTTCTCTATATTTATCTCTCTGCTTCAAATGTGTTTCTTGTAAGCAGCATATTATAGGGCTCTGGTTTTTAATCCACTCTGTTATTTGATTATATTTTATGGGAGAGTTCTTCCCATTCACTTTTAAAGTTATAATTACTAACTCTTTATTGCCCTCCATGTTATCTTTTCTCTATTTGCACTTTCCCCTTTTTATACTTTATCCATATTCCCCAGTATTTTACTTAAGAATTCCACATCCTTCAGTGTGATTGCCCCCTTATATCCATCCCCTCCTCTATCTTTCCCCTTTCCCTTTGCCTCTTCTTCCCCTTCCTTCTGTTAGTTCTCCTTTTCTTTCACCTCCTCCCATTCAATATTTGAAAGGTTGATAAGTTTCTTAACTTAACTGAGTGTGTGTATGTTAATCCTTTTTTGAGCCAAATCTGATGAGAGAAAGATTCAGGCAGTTTTCACCTCTTCCCTTCTTCCCCTCTATTGAAATAGATACTTTATACCTCTTCATGTAATGGGATTTGCCCCTTCCAATCTCCTCCACCCTCCCATCTCTTTACTGTCCCTGCCTTTTTAGGGAGATATTGTTTTTAAATCATTCTGAGTCACAGAGAAGTCATGCGTGTCCATTACTTCTGGCTAAGTATATTCTCTCTATTAGAGTTACAATTCTCAAGATTTGTGAGAATCTCCCAGGTGGGGACATAGCCTGTTTCATCTTATTGGATAGCAATTTTTTTTTACCTTTTTCATGTGTCTCTTGAGTCTCTGGTTTGAAGTCCAAATTTTCTATTTAGCTGTGAGCTTTTGTCAGGAAAAGTTGGAAGTCTCCTTTTTCATTAAATGTCCATCTTTTACCTCGAAGAGAAGACTCAGTTTTGCAGAACAGTGAATTCTTGGCTGCATTCTAAGCTCCCTTGCTCTTCCGAATATTATATTCCTGGCCCTTTGATCCTTTACTGTTGAAGCAGCCAGGTCCTGTGTAATTCTTACTGTGGGTCCTTGGGATCTAAATTGTTTCTTTCTGGATGCTTCCTGGATTTTCTTTTATCTGATAGTTCTGAAATTTGGCCACAGCATTCCTTGTTTTTTTTTCAATTTGGCATCTCTTTCAGGAGGGGATTGATGTATTCTTTCAATAACTATTTTAACCTCTGGTTGCATGATGTCAGGGCAATTTTCCTTCAAAAAATCTTGAAATGTCGAGGTCAGGCTTTTTTTTTTTAATCTTCAGTGTGTTTAGGAAGACCAATGATTCTTAAGTTGTCTCTCCTGGCTCTATTCTCTAGGTCAGTAGGTTTTTTCAATGAGGTATTTTATGTTTTCTTCTATTTTTTTCATTTTTTTTTTGCTTTTTTTTAAACAGATTTTTGTTGTCTCAAGAAGACATTAGTTTCCACAGATTCCATTCTTTTGGGTTTTTGTTTTACATTTGCTTCTATTTTTTCTATTTTTTGATTTTGTTTAACTGACTCTTGCTGTCTCATGGAGTTATTAGTTTCTGTAGACTCCATTTTTTGCGGGGGAGGAGTTTTCTTCATTAACCTTTTGCAACTCCTTTTCCAATTGGCCAATTCTACCTTTGAAAGAGCTTTCCATTTGACCAATTGAGGTTTTGAGAGAATTAATTTCTTTTTGCATTTGCTCATTTGAGGATCTGAGAGAATTATCCTCATTTTGTAATTGTCCAATTGATGATCAGAGAGATTTATTCTCCTTTTGTGTTTTTCCAATTGTACTTTCTAAGGTTTTGTTTTCTTGTTGCAAGGTATTAATTGTCTCTCCCAAATTTTTAAGCTCCTTCCTTATTTCTTCAAGGAAGCCTTTCTGTGCTGGGGACCATATTGTATTCTCCTCAGAGGTTCCAGGTCTCTCTGATTTGGGGTCTTTCCCTTCCAGGAATTTTTCTGTGGATCCACCTCTCTGCTGACCCTTCTTCATTATGCTAAGACCTTGAGCTGGGGGGAGGGGGCTGGTTCACCAGGGCTTGGGATCACTAAAAGCTTTACTCATTGAGTGCAGTTTCTCTGGATGGCCAGTAGGAGGTGCTGGTTGCTTTCTCTGGAGTGTCTGTGACCTTGGTTAAGAGGCCTTCTCCCTTTGCTTGAGGAGTGGAGTTGGAGCTATTGAATTCTTTTGCCTTCAATCAATGGTGGGCTTTACCCTGGCCTGAGATCATTCCTCAGCTGGGCTGGTTCTTTTGCTCACACACCTGGGCCTGAGGCAGAAGTAGTTTGCATTTGCTTGTTTGGGAAGAGGCCTCAGTGCAATGGAGGTGTGGACTCAGGGTTTCTCAGACCTGAGGAGCCCAGGGATGGTGTCCACAGCTCTCCTGCACCAGAACTCTCCCCCCTGCTTGGTCCCCAAGCTCCAGGGGGACAGCACCAACACCAGCACCTCTGCTTCCCCGTGGACCCAAGCCCCTTTCGTCCAGCCCCACTGCTGATCCTGCAGGTCCGGCTCTCAGGCCCTCAGACTCCCGGTTCCAATTCAGCTGTTAATCTGGCTGATCCGGGCCTGATCCTCCCTCTGAGCCCAGACTCACCTGCCTGAATTCAGCCAAAGCTGCTGCCAGAGACAAATGCTGAGGTAGATGTTCTTTCTCCTGGCTTTTCTTTCTGAGTTTTGTGGGTTGGATTTCCTTTAAGAGGTTTGTTTCATGTGATAGATGGTGAAGAGATCAGGAGACTTTAGAACTGTGCCTATCTTCTCTCCACCATCTCGGCCAGAAGTCCTTCCTCTTTTGTTTTTAGAGAAGAATTTTCTTCATTTATTTTTGCAACTCCTTTTCCAATTGGTCAATTCTATTTTTGGAGTTTTCCATTTGCCCAATTGTGATTTTGAGAGAATTATTTTTTTTGGTTGCAAGATGTTAATTTTCTCTTGTAAGGTGTTAATTTTCTCTTGGGTTTCTTTTCCCAATTTTTCCAACTGGCTTTCAAACTCCTTCCTGCACTCTTCTGAGAAGTCTTTCTGGGTTGGAGACCAATTCATATTCTCCTCAGAAGTTCTAGCTCTCTCTGAATTAGGGGCTTTGTCTTTGAGGTTGTTTTCTGATGGCCTTTCTTCATTTTCCTAGAATCTTGTGTTGGGGGAGGGGCTGGTTCATAGACCTTTAGTTTTGAAAACCCTAGAGGCTTTGCTGATTGGGTTTAGTAACTCCAAGTGGGATGACCACTAGGGGGTGCTAGAAGCTTTCTCTGGAGTGTCTGTAACCTTGATTTGTTACCCATTCCCTAGGCCTGGGGATGGGATGGTGGGAGCAGCAATGTCTGAATTATCCTTGAACAATGTGGGCTGGACCCTCAATCTATGTATTTAATCTTATTATTCACTCAATAACTGAGAGATCTGCTGCCCACACCTGAGCCTGTGGGTGGGTGGGAAGGGTGTTACTGTGTTTGTCCTGGGAAGGGTCCCTCTCTCTCACAGGGATGGTAGGGGGCGGGGGGCTTAACTGGAAGCACAGGGACTTTACTGAAAATTAGAGACTGTGGCCCTGGTCTTCCAGACTAGTGAAGCTGATTCGATTGGTGCCTAGGTGTGCTGGAGTTCTCCTGCCTGCTGCGCTGGAACTCTCCCTCCATCATCACTGGAGTTCTCCTACCTGATTACAAAACGAAAAGCTTCCATGACTGTTCTGAGGTTAGTACAGATCTCAGCCCACTGCCCCTAGGCTGGCTCTCTGTCCCCAGCTCACTCACATTCCCCTGAGGTAGACCTTGTTGGTAGATGTTCTCCTTTTTCTACTCTGGATTTTGTGGATTTCAATTCTGTTAAGAGGCTTGTTTCATATGAGTTCTGGGGGGAAGCCAGGAGACCTTAGCACCATCTTCCCTTTAAGCTGTATTTAAAAAAAAAACTTTCAGTATTTAATTGAAGGTATAATCTCAAGAAGATCTTTCCCTCTGTTGAGTATATGTGCCAAAGGCTTAGGATTTGTTGTTTTTGTTTGAAGTGATAAATTTGTTCATTTATCAAAAGAGTGGCATTTAAATAGATCTGATATTTGGTTTGCTTAACAAGAAGTTCACTGTTTCAACATCACAGGACTTTAAAGTAAGACTGGCTTTTGTACATAAAGTCAGAGTGAGAACAAATTATCAATAAGACTTGAATCATCGCCAGCATCCAATTCTAGGGAGTCAGTAGTTCCACAGTATGCAGCCAGCCTGAGACCACATCTGGAGTTTGGTAGCTAGAGTGTAATACTTGAAGTTAGGAAGAACTTAGGTCAAATCCTGTGTGAGACACATAAAAGACCTAGACCAATTATACAGTTTGTGCATCTCAATTTCTTTCTGTAAAATGCATATCATAATAACACCTACTTTCTAGGGTTTTTGTGAGGATAAAATTAGATATTTATAAATTGCTTTGCAAAATTGAAATCACTATATAAATGCTAGCTATTTATTATTAATTATAATAATTATGATCATGATCATGATCATCATATTTTAGGATGTACAACATCCAATTGAGAGTGAACAGAATGATGAAAAGTCTTAAGATCATTCTATTGCTATGTCATATTGACTGCAGGAAGTCCTCTTAGAAAAAAATAAGATTTAAGACAGATGTGATAACTGTCATATTTATTAAATCATAGATGTCGAGTTGGGAGGAAACTTGAAGCACATTTAGTCTGATGTCTTCATTTTATGGTTAAGGAAACTGAGATGAAATGATTTGCTCAGTATCATATAATAAGTTACAGAACTGTGATTCAGAGTCAAGACCCATAATTCCAGCTTAATGGGAAAATTGGCACTCTTGCCATGGCACCATGTTGCAAAGATTTGGATTAGACTTTTCAGAGTTGATCCTCCAGGAAAGAACAATGGATAGAAGTTAAAAAAATTCTTCTGGTTCCTGGATTTGATGGCCTCTGAGTATCTTTCTAATACCTTATATCCAAACTACTTCTGCATTAATCTTTCCTCCAAAAGGCGGACATTCCCATATGGTGTCCACATGATCGAGACTGGAAAGATGGAATAACTGAATTAAGAAAAAAATATCAAAACTTTAAAAAAAATTTAGGAAAATTTTTTTAAAAATTTTCAGTTATGCAAAAATCATGAGACATGGTCATGTTAATAAATTTAGAACTGGAAAGTATTTTATTTTATTTATTTTTGGTGATGCAGATTATCTTTTTATTCAGAATTTTTTAATGATATAAATAGTTTATTTTCCAATTACATTCAATGATAGTTTCTACCAATCCTTTGTTGAATTTTATAATTTTTTTCTCCCTCCCTCCCCTCCCTCCCCAATGGAAGACCATCAATCTAATTTTTAAATTTTTACAGGATATTCATAGATTAAAACAATGTGTTGAGAGAAGAAACACACATAAGGAAGAAAGAAAATATTAAAGAGAGCAAAATTATATAATAGATAACTTTTTTAAAATGGAAGACAATAATCTTTAGCTTTCATTTAAACTCCACAGTTCCTTCTCTGAATACAAATGGTATTCTCTATCATGGATTTCCTAAAATTGTCACTGATTATTGCACTAATGGAATGAGCAAGTCCATGACCCCATATTGTTGCTAAGGTGTATAATGTTCTTTTGGTTCTGCTCATCTCATTCAGCATCAATTCATTTAAGTCATGGAAAGTATTTTAGAGGCCAACTAAAGATGTCACTTTATCTTACAGGTGACAAAGTTGAAAGTCAAAGGAGTTAGGTAACTTGGCCAAGGTCATGGAAGTCTGAAATTTGGTTCCAAATTCAAAAGTATTTCTGCTGAACCATGCTGTCGCTTATAGTAGTTTTACCCATTTTAATATTATATTTTATATTACATTTGAATACTTTAGCACCTAGAAAGATAGTCAAGTCATTGTTGATTTGAATCAACAACTGTTGATTTGAAAATCAGTATCTGAGCATACTGATTTTTAACACTTTTTTAAAAATTTTAAATTTTTTTGTTTGACACTTTAAAGTTGCTTATTAATGTAATTCTTTCAGGAGGGGGAGAGAGTACCTATATTTAATTTATTTCTATTGTCTCAATAGAGTGAATTAAACAACAAATTCAGTGGCCTGTGTCAGTGGCATGGGAAGGGCATGGTTCTTTGAAAAAGAATACATTCAACTTCTTTGACACCAATTTGGAGGGACAACCATTACAGAATCATGCAGCTGTAACTTTGGAGCTAGAAGGAATCTTAGAAGTTTTTTTTAATCATACATATATCTATACTATACCTATTTACACATGTATATTATAGTTAACCCTTCCACATTGCAACTTTCCTGAAGGCAATAAATCGTTGATTGGCATAAGAAATGAAAAGGAAATTTTGGGAAAGTTTTGCAGAAGCCACATATGACACATGAAGGCCAGTAAATAATATAGACTCTATGACAAAAGTACTTAATCCAAATTTTACAATAAAAGAAAAAGAAAAAAGTCAGACTATTTTCTAGTATAAAGGTAGACTCAAAATATTTATGCAGATTTTTCAAATAGTGGAGGCACCACATCCCTAACCTACATACATAGATGTATATATATATATATATATATATATATATATATATATAAAATATTGCATATTGTACTATCATATTACATATAAATATATATGTTACATATTATAGATCACTGTCAATAGGGAGGGAGATGTTTAATAGGGAATACTAGTAAAGACTTGGAGTACTTATCAAGGAGGAAAGATACAGAAAGGGAATGAATTAAGATTGTTTCAAAAGAAACTATAATAGAGCTGTAGAATCATTATTAATGAAAGTTCTTTGCTGATGAGCTATAAATGAAAGCAGAGTGTAGAAGGCTATAGAGCAGAATGTGATAGCCCCTAAGGACAGATTTACTTGAGTATGACAGATTATCATAGGCAAGGCCTTTAATCAGTTCGTCCTCCAACTATGCAGCCCCTCCATGATTTCTTATCCTTTTCAACTCTGCTTGCTGGTTCCTTCCCTTCTCCCATCCAAGGGGGACCAACCAATATGCCAAGGGATTTATTCTAGATTTCTTGATGTGGTATGAATTGGAAACCAATGGATAAGATAAATCAAAGTATTCTTGAGAACTTGGGAGTCCCAAAACATCTCAATTTGCACTGCAGATTTGTGAAACTTTTGACTGGTCCTCAGTTGAATTCTAATATTATTGTAAAGACAAACTACTTTTCACAAAAATAATAGTAGCTAAAATTTATATAGGGTATCCCCAAAATCTTAAGGTAGTTTTAGCTTAAAACTCATATTAACAACTGCCTTATAAGGTAGGAGTCATTCTAATTTGACACATGAGGAAACTATATTTTAGAGAGGTTGAATGACTTGCTCAGGGTTAGACAGGCGATAGACAAGATTCAAAGTCAAAGTTTTCTGACTCCAGGATGGCTAGGTGGTACAGTGGATAGAGCACCAGCCCCGGAGCCTGGAGTACCTGAGTTCAAATCCAGCCTCAGACACTTAATAATGACCTAGCTGTGTGGCCTTGGGGAAGCCACTTAACCCCATTTGCCTTGCAAAAACCTAAAAAAAAATTTTCTGACTCCAGAGCCACACTCTATCCAGTAATTCACTTAGCTACTAAAGTGATATATGGATTGCCCAGAGCTTCTCTCCCCATAGCCAAAAATTGCAGATGCTTAGACTTTAATGATCACTCTCATTTTGACTGGTTTATCAAATTAAAAAGGTTGTTTTGTTCATATTCTAAGTTGATTTGTACTCCTCACTCAGATAGCCCATATCAATTCAGGGTCACCATGTTAGATTCCCGAACCTTAGAAGGTAACATTAAAACTTTCTTCCACAGAATCATTTGAAAAAGTGTTAGTATTAGCAAACATGTTATTAAAAGCAAAGGTTATCCTGTTCTCAGCAATACACCAGATTATTATTGACTTCAGTTTTCTTGTAGTTTTAGGAGAGGAAAAAAATGAATGGAGATATCATCATAGGTGGTCACAGTAGAATTCTGTGACAGGCATTGCAGTTCAGTTAGAGAAGTTTTGAAAATATTCTGAAAATTGGAGATAAGAAGAACTTTTGAATTATACTTTCCATGTCACTGGTAAATTTTGTGTGAGTCACTGTAATCTCTACCTTCACTTCTTACATTACTGGATGAAAAATTGATTGACTTTTTGCCAACACAAACTGCTATTTAAATCCTGAATAATAATCATATTATTATGTTAGTCTAGGCAGTTAATAATGGCATATATTCATGAGTAATTTAAAAGGAATTACATTTTTAACGTTGCAGATTTTTCTGTCATTTCAGCTGTAACGCAGATTCAAAAGGGTAGGGGAGAACTGGTTTAGTAACATTTTTTTTCTTTTTTTGGTGCAGCAATCAGGGTTAAATAACTTGTCCAGGAACATATAGCTTAGTAACATTTTTTTTTAGGTTTTTGCAAGGCAAATGGAGTTAAGTGGCTTGCCCAAGGCCACACAGCTAGGTCATTATTAAGTGTCTGAGACTGGATTTGAACCCAGGTACTCCTGACTCCAGGGCCGGTGCTTTATCCACTGCGCCACCTAGCCGCCCCACTTAGTAACATTTTAACAAAAGATTTATCTAAATATTTTAGAATAGATTTCAAGGATTAAAGCAGAGTTTTAATAAATATTTATTTTGGGGAATACATTAAAGCAAAACTTTGATCTTTGTCAATGGTGGAAATTTAAATGCAATAGGAATCATAACTGGAGTGATTAGTAATGTAAATTTCAGTTTTAACATTTATATGAGTGCTATAAATCGTTTCAATTCAGTTCAATATTTGGGCTCAAAAATATCTTCAACTTGTAACTAGAATAAGTTTCTGATAGGAAGTTGCGTCTTCCTTAGTATATCTCATGTAATAAAAAAAGATAGAAATTTTTATACTAATTTGAAAAAAGCTAATTCACTTATTTTTAACTATCTCAGAGAAAATTCAAACTTTGTCTTCTTATAAGCTGAGTTCAATTCTTTTGTGTAGATTTATGAGGATTCAAGTTTTGAAATGATTTCTAAGTAGACAGTGCTTTCAGGATGGTGTTTTTTATATACTAAAGATTTGAATATGTTTCAAGTATCT
Organism: Macrotis lagotis; assembly: GCF_037893015.1. Classification (NCBI taxonomy): domain Eukaryota; kingdom Metazoa; phylum Chordata; class Mammalia; order Peramelemorphia; family Peramelidae; genus Macrotis; species Macrotis lagotis. The sequence goes on from NC_133663.1 coordinate 191,520,624, forward strand.
TTTAAAGATGTATTTTAATAAAATAAGTTTTTTATATATTCTTAGTAGAGAAAGTATATTAGGTAGGAAAGGAGACATGAAGGGCAAAGTATAAAGATTTGGCAGTTTTATTATCTATAGAAAAACTCAAATTTCCACAATATAATTTTATTTTAGAAGCATAATGTTTTGATTTTTGCTGTTGTTTTTTTTTGGGGGGGGTTGTTTTTAGTTTTTGTAAGGCAATGGGGTTAAGTGGCTTGCCCAAGGTCACACAGCTAATGAATTATTAAGTGTCTGAGGTCGGATTTGAACTCAGGTACTCCTGACTCTAGGGCCAGAGCTCTTATCCACTGTGCCACCTAGCTGCCCCCAGAAGTATAATGGTAAATAAAAATTTCAATGTAGAAAGAGCTTGGTCCAGGACATGTAAAAGTTTGAGAGATGTTGGACAGCAGTGTGGATATTCCTAGAAGAAATTAGGATTTGAATGTCCTAATCGGTTAGTAGTTTACATCTGAATGTTAGCCAAAAATGACATCTTTCCATTCTTCTTAGACTTTACTGTCCATCATGCCACTCCTCTCACTCAACAGTCCATCTCTCCACTATAAGCATTTCATTGATTTCCTCCCATGCTTAACATTCTCTCCCTCTTCCTCACAATTTCTTGGCCTCCTTGGCTTCCTTCAAGTTCCAGTTGAAATCCTGTCTTCTATAAGAAACCTTTCCTGATCTCCGGTGCTATTGTCATCTCTCTGAAATTATTTCTACTTTATCCTTTCTATATACTGTTTGGACATAGCTATTTGAACTTTGCCTCACTCATTGAACCCTTGACTAAAGAGATCATCTTTGTACCCCTAGAATTTAGCATCAAGCCTAGTACAGAGTAGTCATTTAATAAATGTTTATTGATTTTATTCACAAAAAGATGAGATGCTTAGAAATATTAGTAGGAATGAATAGTTTGGTATAGAAATAAATTTTTTAACAAGTGAGTCAAATAATTTGTTTAATTATTATAATTATTATTGTTTTTTTGTCCATTGTATTTCTATTGTATATCCTAAGTTGCTTTTAACCTAAAGAATGAATATGTATAGTATTTACCATATTGTATTCATTCAATATCAGAACAGTTTCTTTGCATAGACCTTATTAGCATTCCTATCACTTGGATTCTGTGTCTCCTGAAAAGGAAACACTATCTTTTACCTGCTACTGAAAATGTTGGCTTCTCTACAACATGCCCTTGGGCATGTTCTATTTAAGTGGCTTGAAAATATGTGATTATGCTTCATGTGCTTGTCCAGATTCTATATCCTTATGGAGACAGTGACATTTACAGTATCTGCAGGGTGAAGTATTTCTTTGGCTACAGCTTTTAACGTTTATCATATACTTTGCTGAGAATTTTTTTTGGTGACATTCTACACAGATAATTTGCCTGAAACTGAAGGTGGTCATTTGCAAGAGGAAGCAGAGACAGTTTTCCCATTTAATTGGAAGGACTTAAGCTTATACCAGTGATAACCAAAAAAAGGATTTTTTTGTGTTTATATTTGTTTTTTAGTTGAATAATCATTTGAGGCATCTAGGTGATGCTATGTCTGTGGAACTGGACTTAGAGTCAGAAATTTTGAATTCTAACTGAGGTAATAGCTGAGTGAGTCACCTCATCTACCTGGGCAATTCCTGATTCAGTGCCCTCAGGTGTAGAATGACAATAGTATCACCAGATTCACATGATTGTGAAGACAAAATGGAATAAATAAATATATATATATATGCATACATACATATGTATATATAAAACATGCTTTATAAATGTTAGCTATTTTGTTATAACAAATAAAATATTATTTAGAAATAGAACTTGCCCCACTACCTTCCCCTATTTAACAGTAGGTCTGAAGAACAACTCTTGCAGAGTAGATGGATTCTGCCTTGGAATTAGGAATACCTTGGTTCAAATTCTGCCTGTGAAGTCTTCTTTCTGTGTTATGATAATCTCTCAATGTTCTCTCAAGAAATTCTCTTAAGACTAAAAGTTGCACAACCAGGTACCTATCTGCAGTAATAGAAGGCATTTCTTAATCTGGAATTTGTTATATTAAGAAAAGTTACAGGATCAGCTGTATCTCTGCTTTCCTCAAATAAAAATAAGGCAAAGAGACTCTTAAGCAGATCATCTTCTATTTTATACTTTGAAAGGGCTATACTGTGAACCCTAAGTAATATCAGAATTCCTAAATAGAATTCAATGTTAGAATTCTTAGGCTAGGTTCTCAAGTCATTTAAAAAACCCTAAATTCAAATTTTTCTTCATAATTATAATCTACTTCTTAGACTTAAGGGATATAATTAACACATGTACCGTGAAAGCTCTTTATATTCCTTTATCTAGAAAAGCATTTGGACCTGAGGGACAAATGTAATTGGTAAGTAATTAGTAAGTAAAGTAGGTAGGAGCTGTCCACTGAGGATTTATAAGAGCACATTGGACTAGATTCATAAATGTTTTATAAAATCCTAACAATTAGGACTTCATACATTACCAATACCTGGGGTGATAATAACTCCATTTCAGGGCAAATGGGCACAGCAGTGTTTTCTAGTTGCTGCTGGTTCCCCCGCTTTCTGCCCTCTAATCAATTTGAATAGATCTTAAAATGTGAAAGGGAAATGTCCAGTCAAGGAAAAGCTTCTAAAATAATTATGTATTCAATGTCTGGTCACTTGGGTCAGTTACAATAAAACAAAGTAACTTAGCTTGAATAACCTGAGAAATTGGGAGAAAAATATATGATTAATATTTTGGGGATGTGGATAGGGAAATACACACACACACACACACACACACACACACACACACACACAAACTTACTATTCTTCATGTTTCTCTTCCTCAGAAGGACAGCTTTCATGTCACTGAAAATTTGAAAAACTTATGAACGACAGAGGTGATTCATTATGATTCAGGGAATTTCCTCTCTGAAAGGAAGCAGAATGTTAAAATGGTGATAATTGTCAAAGTGATAATAGTTATTCTTTATAATTTTATGTATTTTAAAGATATTCAACAGAATCCTAGCCATTGCACTGCACTAAATACTATTATTTGTTCCATTTCAATATTTTGATAATAGCTAATTGGAGCTGGGGTTTGCATTGGAAATGTGGACATTCCTTTCTTCACTAAAAATTATCATTGATTTAAGATAAGAATCACCGATAATAGGAATTTTTCATAAAAGTCATAAAATGACTGTGAAAAGCAATAGGATTAAGTAAGAATTTGGTGGAATATTTTAGATGAGCCATTCTTATCACTTTACCTATGCATAAGCCTAAACTGGGAGTAGGGACATCATTTTTATGGGAGGCTAGGAGACAATGACTTATAATTCCTCATATTTATAATGAGTTTAAGTTGACTGAAGAGAAAGTTAAATGATCTTATGCAAACTGACTAGAAGATATCCTACTGTTGAAGGTGTTCTTTGTCCTGCCTCTTCCTCTTTGTGAACAGATGGCCACAATGTCATACTAAATTACTTCTAGGATGAGGTTATTCTCGAATTCTGTCTTTTCATACATCTGGTAGACAGATCCATATAGGTTATAGGAGCTGGATTGACTCTCAATAGCCCTAGTTGTTACCCTTTCCCATGACCATCATAATTATATTACATACCACCTTCTTCAGCCTCCTCTCTCCTTTGTCTTGAGGGCCGGAGGGCAAAGTACCAAACTCCTCCCAATGCCTTCCTTTACAGAGGGCAGAAATTGAACTCTTGCTTCATTCTACTCTGCACCTGTTACACTCCCTGGCTTCCTCCCCAGAGAAGAAGATACCCCTGTGCTTCCTTTTCCCCTGCTTTCCTATTCCTTTTTTGTTTTGCCTCTCCCTGTTAGACTGTAAGCTTCTTGAGGGGACTATCTTTTTATTAATTATATTTAACACAAAGCCTGACTCATAATAGATACTTAATAAATGTTTATTGGATTATTGGTTTGTTTTAGAATAATCATGCTGTATATCTATTATAATTGTTTGCTAATGTTAAGAGCATTAGGTTAAGAGACTTTGACTTCACTATAAAGACTCTTGTTTTCAATGAATCAGTTTAATATGTTTATTATTAGGCTGTTGTCTTAGACATAATTTCTAACAAGTGAGAATACCTAGGGAAAAATATCTTGGCATAATCAGAAATTCTCAAGAGCACACATTAAATCTCATTATCTCTGTGTGCACCTCTCAGGAATTTATGATATTATGGACTGACTTTCAAATTGTTGGTAGCCTTCTGGGAATTAGTTTATGTTTCATGGTTGAATTTGTTCTGTAGTTTTAATAATATTTTTTCTTTTACTTATCCAGGGTTTCTTTTGAAGGTGTGTGTTCAGTGAAATTACTTAAAAAGTAAGCACAGTTTCAGTGGTTCCTTTGAAATAGGTCATAAACATTGCATGTCTGGCTAGAGGTCTTTTTCTTTGCCTATCTCTTGGTTTACCTTCTTTAAATTGCATGAATATCTGAGATATTCAGTATCTGGTTGTATTGCATATTCACTCAGCATTGGAAATATTTTTATTCTGTTTTGTAAAGAGCATATCTTGGTGCCCCAGGATACTACAAAGTGATGTTTGTGAGCCTTGTCTGATATCCTTTGCACATCAATAGGGCAATAGCTTATGTTCAGTTTTCTCTTTGCCAAGAGAAAGATCAAGAAGGTCTCACCATGTGGGGATTAAAAGGAATCCATTGTCCAAATAATGGTTAGTATTCAGTAAGTATTCCCAAAGTTGACTTGATGTGTTTGTGTCTTTGATCCATAGAACTGCTTGCCTGTTCAAAACTTGCTCTTGACTGGCATTCCTTTGCCTTTAGATGTGCACAGTGGCCTCTCAGCCATTTCTGGAGGCACTTTTTTTCTATTTCTGCAAAAACACCAAGCAAAATAAAAAAAAAAAAATGTTGTTGCACTCCACAACCCTGCATCATTAAAAAGCCCTTTGCAAGTAAATAAGTATATAAAAGATTAACCATCCCTCTGTTCCAAAGGTCAGGTAACTCCTGGTTTGATGCTTTTAAAATCATATTTATTATCAGAAAGGATTAGTGTTCTGAGAGGAAAAGTAGTAGGAGTGGCTGCAAGGTGTGGAAGTGTTGCAGAGTATTACACTTCCGGACCACCAGCTGTGATCCTTATTCCTAGAATCCAGGATAACCATACTAGCAAATGGATTCTATTCTACATTAAATTAGAGACTTCCAAAGCAAACAAAGCTTTTGCCTCCTGCTTCGTTTGGGAAATTATCCTAACTAACATCTGTCTGTGGATACTTAAGTCCCTTCTTAAAGGGGATGGGACTAGTGTGGAAGTGGCAGAAGGGTTGGTTTTCTTTATGCACCTCTGGTGGACTTGTACTCGAATATGACTTAAAGCTATTGCTTTAAGAAAACTATTTGGGTACATAGGGTCCATTATCCCACCTCCCTATACAATCCCCTATCTTTAAGCTAAAGTTCCTAAGAAGTTTATCCATTTCAATGAGTATTTGTGTTTGTTCTGCTTTCCACCTTCTGCAGCCTCCTCTCTCCTTTGTCTTAAGGGCTGGAGGGCAGAGGACCAAACTCCTCCCAATGCCTTCCTTTTTAGAGGGCAGAAATTGGACTCTTGGTTCATTCATTCCACTCTGCACCTGTTACTCTCCCTAGTTGTAGACCTTTGCTTTTGCAGAAGAATAACCAAATATTGTCACCTTTTATTATTTCTAGAACTCACAAGTTAGTAAGAGGAGCTCTTCTCTCCAAGATAATTCATCAGTTGTTTTACTACCAGTTCCCTTCATACTTTGAAATAACAAATTAATGCTGAAGCAGCAGCTAGGTAGCCCAACAGATAGAGCATTGGACTTGGAATAAATAAGATTTGCCTTCATGAATTAAAATCCTACCTTAGACATTTACTAGCTATATAACTTTGAGCAAGACAATCCTGTTTGCTTCAGCTCCTCATTTGTAAAAATGATCTGGTGAAGGAAATGGCAAACCACTCAAGTATCTTTGCCTAGAAAAGCACAAAAGACAATACAACTGAACCACTGTACCACCATCACCATCAGCACCACCACCACCACTACCACCACCACAATCATTATATGTATATGCATAAATATGCATATATATCACAGTGCAACAATATTTGACTCATAATAGGTGTTTTATGAATGCATAACTATGACATGAATGGGATGAACTCACTCATGAAATAGAAATGAATGGCAGAGTGAATTAAAACAAGACAGATTTGAAGCAGAGAGACACACTCTGAGTAAAAATAATGGACTGCAGCAGAATCTATGATGTTTCAGTTGACAGGAAAAAGGGGGTATTAGTAATTAAGATCTCGGACAAAGCAAAAACAAAAACAAAAAGATCCAATTAAAAGAGATAAGCAGCAAAACTACATTCTCCTAAAAGGTTCAATAGGCAATGAAGTAAAATCAATCCTAAAATGTATCAAATGGAATAGCATCAAAATTCCTAAAGGAAAAGTTAAATTGCAGAAGGAAATATAAGATGAACTTATATTAGTAGAAGACTTGAACTTTCCTCTCTCATGACTAAATAAATCTCACTAAAATATTAACAAGAAAGAGAATGACAGCAAAGAGACAATATTCTAAAATTTATATGTTGTAGCCAAAGCAATACTTAGGGGAAAATTTATATCTCTAAGCATTTTGTAGCAAAAGAACAAATTAAAAATCCCGAAATTAAACACCAAAATGAAAATCCTGAACAAGGGAAAGATTAATAAAATTGAAAGAAAAAAAACCATTGAACTAATAAATAAAATTAGGAGCAGTCTTTATGAAAAGAATCAGTAGAATAGATAAAGCATTATTAATTTGATTTAAAAAATAAGAAGAAAACCTAATTACTAGTATGAAAAATGAAAAAAGGTGAATTCACCACCAATGAAGAGGAAATTAAAACAATTATAAGATCTGTTTTGTCTTATTATATGCCAATTGGGATACCCAGGTGGCATAGAATTCAGGAATACCTGAATTCAAATCCTGCCTCAGACACTTGAAACTTACTAGCTGTGTGACCCTGGGCAAGTCACTTAACCCCAATTGCCTTACCAAAAATCAAAATGAAACAAAATTTAAAAAGCTAATTACATGTTAATGAGTCTACCAATTTAAGGAAAATTAATGAGTATTTACAAAAACATAAATTGACCACAGTAAGCAGAAGAGGAAATAGATACTTAAATAATCTCATCTTAGAAAAAGAGATTGAACAAACCATAAATGAACTCCCTCAAAAAAATCACAAGACCAGATGTATTCATTCTGATATTATTTGGAAAAAAATAGGCAAAGAAGGAGTTCTTCTAAATTCCATCTACAAAACAAATTCGGTATTGATACCAGGTAGAACAAAAATAAGTAAAGGAAACTATAGCCCAATTTGCCTAATGAATCTGGATTTTAAAATTTTAAATACAATATCATAAAGATTGTATACTTTCTGATATAATCTTTGATTATGACCAGGTGGGATTTATTCCTGAAATTCAGGTCTGTCTGGCTCAGTATTAGGGAAACTATTGATAATATATATACCATATCAATAAAAATTAGCAAAAATCATATGATTATCTCAATAGATGCAGAAAAACTTTACACAAAATATAATGCCCATTTCTATTTTAAAAAACCACTGGGAAGCATAAAAATTAGTTACCTTTGTTTTAGAATTATAAGTAGTATCTTATGTAAAACCATCAATAAATACTATCTGTAATAGGGATAAGCAAGAAACATTTCTAATGCAATCAGGGTTAGAGCAAGGATTGCCATTTTCATCACTATTTCTAATATTGTACTAGAAATGCTACCTATAGTAATTAGAGAGAAAAATAAATTCAATAATGCAAATAGGCAATGAAGAAACAAAAAGATGTGAACAAAAGATATACTCAGAGAATTATAGAAATCAACTAAAAACTAGTTGAAATAATTAGATTCTTTATTTCTAAAATTGGGACTGAAAGACCTGTAATACCTACTTTTCAGGGTTGTCCTGAGGATCAAATGAAATTATGTATATAAAAATATTTAAAGTGCTACATTAAAATAAATTATAATTATTACTTTTATAGAGTATACATGCATTTCTTTCGTATATCCCCTTTGTTGATTTCTAGTAACTCATTGGGGTTTCAGTGTTATTATGTCCTGGACTGTGATTAGGATACAGATATTGGCTCTAAATTTGTTTGTTCCACTGTTAAATCTGATGAAAATAAATTGCTTTAAAAATGATATGTGTTAAAATGATATTTTAAAATGTTTATTTGTTTCTTATTCCCAATTTTGTTAACATATAATGTAAAGATAATCTATCTTAGCTGGATATTATGTCAAAATCTTTTTATCAATTTCTTTTCTCTATTTTATAAGGCAATAAATATTTCTCAGTCTAGTATTATTTTTTTGCAAGGCAAATGGGGTTAAGTGGCTTTCCCAAGGCCACACAGCTGGGTAATTATTAAGTGTTTGAACTCAGGTACTCCTGACTCCATTGTTGGTGCTTTATTCACTGCGCCTCCTAGCCGCCCCAGTCTAGTATTTTTTAAAATGTTTTATTGATATCTTTATTTCCTGACACACACTCCCCTGTTCAAACATGTCACAGAAAAGCAACTAAGTGAAATTATTTTATCCTGGTAGTTTTTCCTATATCTATGTTATGAGAGAGGATGTATCTTTATCTTTTCTCAAGGAAGAGATGATTTTCCATTTATTCTCATTCAACTTCCTTTTAGTAACTTTTTTCATTTACATCATAGACAATACAATATACATTGTTGTGGTTCACTTAAATTATTTTTATTTCCATTCTGATATTATATGAACCTTTCAGTAAAAATAGGGAAAGAAGGAGTCCTCAATTTTTTCTTCAAGACTAATATGGTGCTGATACCAGGAAGAACAAAAATAAGTAAAAATACTATAGACCAAGTTTCCATTTTCTCTGCAGTCATTATTCATCATTTCTTACTGCACTATGATATTCCATTCCATTCCTATTCCATGATTTTCCTCTGTAGTTTTTTGCAAATAAATGTCACAATGATAAGAAAAATAAGCAGCAGTATCAGTTATTTACCTGGCATACAGGTTTTTGTCCACCATCAATTAATTATATAACAGTATTTGTATGCTATTGTTTAATGCCAAAATGTAATTAATTCTTAGAAGGATCTGATTGTCAGTTTGGTTATTATAACTCAGCAAAATATTTGAAACTTAACAGGATTATTTTTGCCATTTATCAGAATTGAAAAGTTTAGGGATTAAAACCATCTGACTTTAATAAATCTACCTCTTGGGACCCAAGGGAACCTAATAGCACTGAATCAGAAGGCTTGATTTTCAGACTCGTTCTAATATCTGTTAGATATGTTATGCTAGCTAATTATATCACTGAACCTCTATGATTCCTCATTTTCTTATATGTAAAAGCGATATAATAATTCATAGACTACCTTCTCCACAATACTGTTGTAAGGAAGGTAGTATGATAAACCTCATTGATACATAAACATGAGCTAGTATCACCATCATCATTTCTAACTTGGATGAAATGCAGTATAGTCATCCATGAAATTTAATACTTCTGTTTTTTTTAAGCAAGTCTTTATTCTTTTTTACTTTTCCCTCTCAAATTCTATACAACATTCTATGAGATTAGTATCTGTAGCTTGTAATAGCTGCTAGATATTGATAGTTTGTGATAGTTACTAGATTTTGATCTAATTAAGTATTAAATTGAGAATAGAAATTGATAGAAGCAAGCTAATTCACTATTTAGATATAATTTGTCCACTTTCAAGTAATATGTCTGATAATATTATCCTTTTGTTACAGATTAGTAACTTGGACATTCAAATATGTTGGTAAAAACTTATGTCCTAGTTTTTTTTTTCTGTAAACTAAGGATTCCTCTTTGATTCTGATTTTGGGATTAATGTTGATGAATACTTAATTGAGGTGAGGATAATTCAGTATTGACTATGTATCTGGTTCATAATAAGAGTAAGCAAAAACAAATTAGAAATTAACAAATTAACCTATTTTCTAAGGGAAATAAAATGATAGAAGATATTTCCTGAAATTAAAGTCTACACTTCCTTTAATAGATCTGTTGTTCTTTTAGTGAACTAACCTAATAAAATGCAAAATACTTTAAGATGTAGAACCTGAACCTGAAGAGATTAGACTTAAAAAAATCAGTCTAATAAATGAAGGAATAGAATATTTGAGATTCAGGGTAGCAGATTTTTAAAGCAACATTAAGAAGATTTCTGTGCTAAGCATTGGGTGATAGTTCTTCCAAGGAATCAGCATTTGGCTTTATAATCCATATATTATGATGAGAAAAGTTTTCATTTAGTTTTATATCTTTTCATTTTTGACTTTTAGATTTTAACAATTAGTAGTCTAGAAGATCTATGTTGAGTATAGGGACCCAAGTGAGCCCAGTGTCTTGTTACTCTGAAATGATGAAGCAATTGTATCCTTTTAAAATTTTATTTAATTTTAATTTATGGAATGAAACATACATTTCCATAACACAGTAAAATAAAACGATGATTGTGCATAAAAATGCAAATCCATTATATACAAGTTGCTATTTCTTTTAAATTTATAATACAACTATCATGTTTCTTTTTCCCTTTTTTCTTCCCTCTACTCTTGTTCAGCTTTAGAAATGGCTACCATTAAATATAAATAGTTATTTATATGTGCAATTATTTATATATTTCTATTTATCAGTTCTTTGATTAAAGATAGTATCTTTTTCCATATATCTTTTAATTTTGATTCATGTATTTATAATAGTTGCTCAGAATGGTTCTTAAAATAGAATTGCTCATTTTCCTCTTCAACATTTCATGTAGGTCTTTCCATGCCTTTCTAATATTATTGATCTCTATCATTTTTTATATCACAATAGCAAGCCATCACAATAATACACTACACCTTCCCAAATGATGGGGATCTCTTCAATTTACAGTTCTTTGCCACGACAGGGCTCCTATCAATATCTCAATTCCTATTCAAAGTTATAATCATTATTTGTGAATTTATTTCCATCTTATTATTACTATTTTCTGTCTTAGCCTCTCTTTTTTTATCCCATCAATCCCAAAATTCCTCTCACATTGTTCCCTCTCACTTTTCCAAATATCAATCTATAAACTTCTCTAAAAGTCCCTCGCCTACAACCCTATCCCCCTAGTTTTCTCACCTCTGTATATGTTTACCAGGTTTCTCTACTTTCCAGATCACATGTTATTTCTTTAACCCACATAATTTTCTTTCCACAATTACCAGCCCTCCACCCCCAGCTATTTCTTTTTTATTGGTTCCTTCTTTCACATCCCATATTGCTTCTTTTTACTTCTTTTCTATTCATTTTTTTAGAATCACCCCATCATTTAAACTCAACCCCAACATTTCTTTCAAACTACCTCAATAATGATAATACTTTTAAGAATATAGATACTATTTTCATGATACATGTAGATATATGCAGTATATACATGCTTGACATAATAAATGCCTTATAATTAGCCTTTAATGATTTTCTTATATTTCTTCTAGACTTTTTATATCAAATCTTCTTGTTGCTTGCAATATTTTCTCTGTAATCTGAGCATTTTGAAATGTAACTATGGCATTCTTGTAATTTTCCTCCTGGGATCTCTTTCAGGTGATGAACAGCAGATTTTCCCCCTCATTCTGCTGTACACTCTTGTTCTAGAACTTTAGAGGAATTTTCTTTTATGATTTCTTATAATATTATATACAGATTCATTTTTGATCAATCAAAACTTTCAGGTAGACTGACAATTCTTATACTGTTTTCCCTTGATCTGTTCTCTGGATCAATTTTTTTTCTAATGAGATGATTCAGATTCTCTTCTGTCTTTTCTTGATTTATTATTTCTTGCTGTCTATGATATCATTCAGTTTCTCTTACCTGATTCTAATTTTCAAGAAGTTATTTTCTTTCTCAAGATTTTGTATCTCTTTTTCCAATTAGCTACCTTTATTTTCATAATTTTCTTATGTTGTTTCTATTTTTTTCCTACCTTTTCTTTAATCACTCTCGTTTGGTTTTTGAATTCTTTTTAAAGCTCTTCCAAGAACTCCTTTTGGGTTTGTGACTATTTGACATTCCTCTTTGAGGAAGTGTGCCTTTTTTAACCTTGCTATTATACTTTGAATATGAATCTAGATTTTCTTTTTTCTCCAAATCAGCTATCTATAGTCAGGTTCTTTTTCCTTTGCTTACTTATCTTTATTTTTATTTTGGTTTGTATTAATTTAGCAGCTTACTTTTATAATTATTATTATAATCAGACTTTAATTCCAAGTTGTCTTAGGTCTTAGGCTTTCCTTATTGTTGTTTTCTGAATTCTGCCCACGGGCTCAATTTTAAAGAGACTCTTCTCTTCTCCTAAGGCTCACCTAGGGCTCCAGTCACACTATAGGCGAAGAGGGGTAATGTTCTTGCTCCCTGATGTACCACACTCACTAGTTGTGTGCTTACTCTTCCTACCCTTCTGCCACAGCCCAGGATTACATCTGGTCAGCACTGCTAGGTCTGATATCTGGAAACAGTGGACTTTCAGTCTTCCACCACTCAGTTGTCTGCTATTCCTAAGTGAAAGTTGGTGAGGTGAAATTTCTTGAGGCTTAATCCCCTTCCCTCAGGAGCTGTTGTGAAGAAGTCTACTGTTTGTTGATTCAAGTTGTATCCTTATAAAAGAAGTTGATTTCAATGGGTCATCATTTATACCTGTCAGCCTTGCCTAGGCAGTGGTGGGGAGGTAGGCATGGAGCATGAGTTCAGAATTGGAGAACTATTTATTTGAGAAGTTATATAATGAAGTTATCCAAGCTCAGAGGAGACAGGACTAGGTTATATGCCATAGATGAAAGATGGTTTTGACATCAAGGGTTGAATTGATTTTAAAGATCTTACTATTACTAGTAGGACTTTTCTCAAGGTACCAGGCAATAGAAAGAGAGATGCATCCAAAGGAAGCAGCTTTTTTAAATGAACAAACCTTATGAAATTGGCCTTCCTTCTCCCAAAATAGACTATGGGGTGTCAAATGGAAATAACGTTGTGAACTGAGAAGGAAATTTTTCTCTCTTTTTAGTTAGTTTTGTTGGAACAAAGTGTATAAATATAAGTAATGTGAAATAAGGCCAGAAAGAAGCCATGTAATTGAAGACCTTGAATGCCAAAATATTATGAATTTGTATTTTATCCCAAGGGCACTTGTGGTTTTTTGAGAAGAGGAACAACATGAATATATCTATGACTCAAGAAGGTTAGAGTCCAGTATTTGAACTCAGGTAGTTGCAACCCACCTAAACTCTAGCAGAGTGATTCTCAACAAGTCATCTAACCTGTCTTAATCTCAGTTTCCTCATTTGTAAAATGAATTTGGAGTTGATAATTTCAAAGATGTTTTGAAGCTCTAAATATATGGTAGAATCAAAAATTTTATTAGCTATGTGAAAGGAATGGATAATCTAGAATAGAAAAAATGGGAAGAGATTAGTCATTCAAGTAAGAGAAATAAGGGGGTGCAGCATGAAGAGCAGTGGTGTGAATGAGCATTTCAGGACAGATGAGAGATGTAGATTAATTGAGTCTTGGTCACGGATTGGGTTGTAGGATATAAGAGATCAGGAACAAAAAAATGAAAATTAGTTTTGAGTTGGGGTAATTGTGATTATAGAAGAGAAACAAGTTTTCAAGAGACATGAGGAGTTCAATATGGGGCATATTAAATTTCTGGTTCCAGAGTAGAAATCCATATGGAAATCCCTAAAAGAAATATTAGGCTGCATAAAACACAGAGATCAGGGAATACCTGAACTGAGAATCTGAAGAGGAAAAAAAAGACTTCTGGATATCATGAGGGACCAAAGAAGATTCTAAAGGACTCAGTAGGAGCAATTAGAGGCAACCATATTTGTAACAAGATTATTACTGTTAAATTCAAATAGATTAAGCTATGTTCTATGGTTGGTGATACATACTATGAATAATATTTTTAAGTTGAAGTATTGTAACTTCCCTACTTTATGATCACACTCATACATTTTCCTATAATGTTTCAAAGAAAACCTTTTCTATGATTATCATTTGATGTGCTATTTATTATCAGGGAATGAGGACCTTTTCTCTTTTGACTACTTCCAAGGAATTTAAGGAGCTTCCAAAAGCTGTAGTGGTAGTAGTAAGAATCAAGGAGATGGTACTTGATAACTGGGTCTAGGATTATCAGCCACAAAAGTGATCAGGATCAATGTTAAGAGGCTGGTATCAGGTCTGGAAAACCTCTGACACTGACATGAACTAGAAAAGAGTGAGATTCAAAGTGCCTAGGTTTTCCTGACCTTGCAAAAAAGATTCAAAGCCTTTGGTGTTCACTAACCACAAGACTTCAGACAGTGTCATATGGAGAGCAATAAAGCCATGTGCAAAGTGGATAATAAACGTTGATTGAATTGAACAAAAGGGAACAGACACAAATAGCAGACCAATGTGTAAAGTCAACCAGAGCCATAATCACACAGCATTACCAGGACAAGGTCCTATATCACACCTAGTCAGAACTCTGGCATCCAACATGTAGTAAGTACTTTTTAATGGAACACAAATTTACAAGATTAAACCACACTGCCCAGATAAATTAACACAAACGTTTCACTTAGAGTCTTGTTTAATTAACCTATTATTTCTCCATTTGCAGACAGAGCCTATATTATTTATAGGACTAGAGATTTAGGCCTGAAAGTGTGATCTTAGAAGTTATCTAGGTCAACTCCCTCATTTAGAGATGAGAAAAATTGAATTTTAGAGAGGTGAAATGAGTTATTTAAAGACATAGTGATTGACCTAAACAGGATTTTGATACAGGTTCTCTGATTCCAAATTACTACTTTCTTTCACCAAATTAAGTATGTATGTATATATTTGTCCATTATGTCTACATGATAAGGTAAATAAAAAGGAACACTAGGCTTAAGTTCAAAAGACATGAGTGAACAATTTACTCCAAATAATTTTAGAAGCAAACATCATGAAATCAGTTTTTCAGCTCAAAGGAATTTTACTGGTCACTGTACCTTTACTTTATCTACATGCTTTTATTTTAAAAAGGAGGAAGTTGAGAAGCAAAAAGAAGCACTGACAGTGGATCTTATCTTAAAACAGAATTAGTTTTACTGCACTGAGGAAGGCTTTTTCTACTAAGTTGAGGTTTTAAAGTAATTTTAAAATAGGCCACTGGGTGAAAAATGGGTTATTTAAAGACAAAGTTATATGACTGACATATATAGGTTACCTCAGAAGAAATATACTCATTGTTTCTTACACTTGGTTTCAATTAATTCTAAACATTGCATCACTCTGATCCTGCAGTGTAAAGACTTTGATTACTCAGTCTTTTCCCTGCTTATTTGATCATTTTTACCAATCCCTGAATCTATAATCCTGCTCATATCTATGACATGTTCTTTATTGTTTGATCTTCATGATGGTGCTATAAGCTAGGCTGGAAAGGTAGTCTCCCTTACTTTTATAGGCAGGAAAACTAAAGCTTATAGAGCCCAAATGAAGTAAATTTGACAGAGCCAGGACAAAACTGAGTGAAATGTAAACTTGAAGAAAGCAATTCTTCTTCTTCTTCTTCTTCTTCTTCTTCTTCTTCTCCTTTTCTTCCTTCCATTTTCTTCTTTCATTCCTTCTTCCTTCCTTCCTTCCTTCCTTCCTTCCTTCCTTCCTTCCTTCCTTCCTTCCTTCCTTTCTTTCCTCTCCTCTATAAGCCAAGACCAAAGTGGAGTGAGTGTTGGTGCATGATATTCTGTTTGCAGATGTTTGTTCACTCATAGCAGTCTCTGAAGCTGAGGTGCAACAAAGTATGGATCAATTCTCTGCTGCTTATGCAAATTTTGGTCTAACAATTAACACCAAGAAAACACAGATGCTCCATCAGCCAGCACCATCCTTATATGGAAGCGCTGATTACAGCAAATGGAGAAGTTTTGAATACTGTGGACAAGTTTACTTACCTTGGCAATATCCTTTCCAATGAGGTACACATTGACAATGAGGATGACACTTGCATTACCAGAGCTAGTTCAGTATTTGGAAGGCTCCAAAAGAAAGTGTGGAAGAGAAGACTATCAAACCAGAGGTCTACAGAACTGGTGTGCTGAGCTCATTGCTATATATGCCTGTGAAACCTGGACAATCCACCAACACAATTCCAGAAAACTGAATTGCTTCCATTTAAATTTTCCTAGGGAGGGTCTGAAGATCACCTAACTGAGAAGATACCAGATAGAGTTCCTGTCTAGAGCTAAACCATCAAGCATTCAAACATTGCTAAAGAGAGCACAGCCATGATGAGCTAGGTGGTCATGTTGTTAGAATGCCAAATGTAAACTTACAAAAAAAGACTATTTAATGGAGAACTTAGAGCAAGTGCTCACAAGGAGGTCAGAAGAAGTGATAAAGGGACACCCCGAAGGTCTATCCTAAAAACTTTAGAATTGATTGTGCAGCTCACCCAACAAGGTGAGCCCTCATCAGAGAGGGTGTTGTGCTCTAAGAGCAAGACAGAATTAAAGCAGCCCCAAAGAAACATGAGATACATAAGTTTAGAGTAATCACCCCAGGTGTTCATATAGACTATTTATGCTCCACCTGTGGTAGAATATTACAAGCTCTATCTGTGGTAGAACATTAGTCTGACCAGCCACAATCTGATACACTGTAATTTGCCTCTAACAATGATATTATTTTGATCTTCAATAAAAAAAAGTCAAGAACCAGAGATAATAGAAAACTACTAGAATTTATTGAGCAGGGGCTTATCATAATTCCTTAGGAATCTAAATGGCAGCTATGTAAAGAATAGTTTTGACAGACATTCTAGGGACAAGGATACAATTTTAGGGGAAGCAGAATAGTAGTCATGCAAGTGGATATGTTGGGGAGATAAAATGAAGAAGATAACTGATTCCATATGAAGGAGAGGATAGTTAAGACAATAAATAAGGTTGCAAACCTGAATGACTGGAGAGATTGTGGTGCCCTCAGAGGAAATAGGGAAGTTTGAAAGAGAGTTGAGTTTAAAAGGAAAGATAAGTATCAGGTGATATTTATAATTTATATAATCATTTACCTCTAAAGACTCTCCTCTGATATTTTCAAATTATCTCCTTAGATACATTATTTTTGAATACTTTGCTGGTAAAATTCATGATCCACTCCAATGAGGAGAATGAGATTTCATACTATATACTGTCCACAGATGAAATTTCTGTTAAGAAAATGTGAGTTTAAAGTAGTTTGTCAGTCAGTTGAGCAAGTACCAAGCACATTGTCAGATAGAGAATACCACCATTAATATCCACATTCTAAAATATTCATATTGGAAACTAATTGAGTTATGCTTGCACTGTAGCAATCATTTTTATATTTAAAGTGTATAAGATTAATTTCCACATTCTTATTTTTAAAAGTGACTATTTACTCTGTTCACTTTTGTAAGATCCCTGCCCTCTACCCTTGGACAATTTAAAGCTTATTTTCTTTCAGCTTAGGAAAAAATAAGATTTTTCTTTTTACTTCTGAGACCTCATGCCATTATTATCTGCTAATTATTTATATATGTATGTATGTACATATACTACTCACATATGTATATGTGGATGTGGAGAGGGGACTTAAGGAATTGGAATTCCATACTTTTTACTTGCATTGATTTAAATCTGTTATTTCATTCCATTGTAGAATTTAGGAAAATAATACCATTAATATGAAAAAAATGAATTGAAGTTAGAACTGTGTTTAGCAACTATATTTCAAGATTTTGAGGATAAAATGAGATATTTGTAAAGTGCTTTATAAACCTTAAAGCATTATATAAATGTTAGCTTTTATTATGATAATTACAATATCTTGTATAAATATACATAGCTAAGCTATAAAATTTAGCGTTGAGTTTTTATAAAGCCTGGAAGCTTTATTTAGGTGTTTTTTTCCCAATGAAATGAATAAAAATAACAAGTATATAAGACATCCATATTGCCCTTTCAGCTTTGTATAACACTGTGAATACATTTCATTTGGACTACAAAATAACCCTGTGAAGTAAATACTACAGCTATCATTATCCCCATTTTGTACAGGAGAAGGAGGATCAGAGAAACACAAAATGACTAGACATACTATTATGTGTCAGAGGAAGGAGTTAGACCTATATCTTGCCTAATTCCAATTCCACTCTCTGCCACACCATATTTCTATGTCTTTATATGTACTTATAGATTTCCAGATGAAGGTCATAAGCACATTTATTACAGATTTAACATAACATTAGAATTATTAATTTTGGAACTACCATGATAGATATCAATCTTTTTCCTTCATCAGGAAAGAATCTGGTGATTATAAGATTCTAGATTTAGAGCCATGAGAAAATATACAGGTCACTTACTCCAACTCCCTCCTTTCCCAGATAAAGTCAAACTTAGAGAACTTCAGTAATTTGCCCAAGGTCACAGTTTGTCTTGAACTCAGCCCCTTTGACTCAAAATATAGTAATCTTTCTATATTATATACACAGTAAACAATACTGTCTTAAAGTGACTACAATAACATTGCTGCAGACATTTATAGATCAAAGAAATGCTTCATTTAAATCTTGCCAAGAACAGAAAAAAAAATGAACAAATAAAAGACAATGTAAAGGTTTTAATGTCATCAAAATTTCATAGTAGTAGTTTCACAATTAAGACATACACAAGGGGTGGCTAGGTGGTGCAGTGAATAGAGCACTGGTCTTGGAATCAGGAGTACCTGGGTTCAACTGCAACCTCAGACACTATTATCACCTAGCCGTGTGGCCTTGGGCAAGCCAATTAACCCTGTTGTCTTGAAAAATCTTAAAAAAAAAAGACATAAACAATATATGCTTATACACATTCATTTACTCACATGCAAACATACACATACATACATCATGCTTGTGTGTATATGGGTACAGTGGATAGAAAGCCAGGCCTGGAGTCAGGAAAATTCATCTTCAAATCCAGCCTCAGACATTTACTAGCCGTGTGACTCTGCACAAGTCAATTGAGGCTATTTGCCTCAATTTCTTCTTATGTAAAGTGAACTGAAGAAGGAAATGACAAATCACTCCAGTGTCTTTGCCAGGAAAACCTCAAACTGGTCATGAGAATTAGTCACAACTGAAAAAAAAAAAAAGACTGAACAACAACAAGAACAAAACTAGTAATCATTTACAATAATCTCTCTCTCTCTCTCTCTCTTTCTCTCTCTCTCTCTCTCTCTCTCTCTCTCACACACACACACACACACACACACACACACACAATCAAACTTTTCTCTCAAAAGAAATAATTTTTCTGTGATACCTAAAAGATGACACAAAAATCTTGGAGAGAAGGGGTACAGAAGAACATTCTGTATATTTCTCTTCTCAGTATAGGAGATAAATTATGAAATCAAGACCATGCTGAGAAAAAGAAGTGTATTGTCAGCTTCCATAATGTTTTCATGACTCTAAAAACAATGCTTATAGCAGCTAGAGAAAAATCAAGTAGAGAAAGGAAGAAAATATATTCTCTATATTTTAGTCCTTTTGCCTGGTGCACTCAACACAGACCACTAAGTAGCATGTGAATTATGAGTTTTCCTTAAATTGAAATAATATTCACCAAGGTTGAAGTGAGCAGTGAAGATATTGTGGGGAGACAGATAAAGCATTAATGCAAGACTGAACTAGAACTGAAAAAGTCTGATTCACAATTAGGGATGTTTTGTCCAGTACCTTAGGCACCATGTTTCTTCCCTAACACACTCACATAGATATTCAGGTTCTTTGAAGGTAAAGGTCAGTTTTTGCATGGCGAAGCAGATTTTGGGGAGCCTGTTCTTGATGGCAGCAGAAGAGATATATTTAATGATAAAAAGGATTTGCTCCTACTTCATTCAGTCTAGAGAAATATCTCTTCTTTTAATGTTGGTTAAGTGTAAATACCTTTTTTTTTTACTCTTTCTCAGTACTCTTGTGCCTCACAGGAGTCTACTTCAGAGAATTATAGTGACAATATTCTGCCTGTAAGAAGTAGATTTAGCTAAGAACCTTTATAAAAGGGAAGCCTTGTTATAATATAAAGGAAATACTGCAATCTGTTGAGCTTTAATTAGGTTCACAAAGGATACTTGTGTTGTACAACTTTTTTTAGACTTATGTTATAATGTTTAGCAAGAATACCAGCATTTTTATAAAAATTGTAGCTTCTCTAAGCAGATTGCAGGTGGTCATAGAATATCTGAGATGAAAAGGATGTTAGAAGCCCTGTAGTCCTTTCCTTTCTTGAACAGGAATCCCCTTAATAGTATATTCTACAAGTATCATCCACTCTAACCTTTCCTTGAAAACCTGTGATAGTATTAGTGAACTTTTATTTGACGGAATTCATTCTACTTTTTGATACTGCTAAGTGTTAGGAAGTCTCCTTGTTTCAAGCCTCTTGTCTGCCTTTCTCCAGCTTCTAACCATTGATCTAATTCTGTCCTCTGATGTCACAGAAAACAATCCCAACTGGCTTTCCCCAAAACAGCCTTTCAGACACTCAAAGACAGCTTTCTTGTCCTTCCTAAGTATTCTTCTGTTCAAGCTAACCATCCCTCTTTTCCCCCTTCAATTGATTCTTAGCAATTGATCAAGAAAGAATAAGTAAGTTCAAGTCCCTTTCCCATCCTGGTCATCCTTTTTTAAAAAATAAGTCAATCAGAACTAAACACAATGCTCCAAGTATCTGATCACTCCAAAAACAAAGGTGGAACGACCACTTTCTTGTTTCTAGATATTGTTTTTCTCAGTGTAGCCCAGATTCCCTTAGCTGTTTGGTTTTTGTATTAGACTACTGACTAAGCTTAACAGTCTACTAGTAACCTCGTTTTCCTATTAACTGGGATCAAACTATATTTTTCTCATCTTGCACTTATGATACTGATTTTTAAAATAATAATGTACACCGGGGAGTCATATTGTGATAGCATGCAACATTATCAAAAGACAAATACAATTGTAGAATTTCATTTATAAATATTCAACATTATAAAAACAAAACAGGGGAATAGGAAGGTGGGAAAATGCAAACCAAAATTCAGTTCATTAACTTGCCAGTTTTCATTCATTGAAATTTTGTTTTTAGTCATAAAATGTAGATGTTCCACAAAATAAGTAGAGAGTGAAAGGTGTCGTCAATATAAATAAAAATAAGCCAGAAGATTCAGCATTTTGTGATTAGGTCAGTTTTTCAAAACTATTTCCAACCTTTGCATAAGACTTAGAAAAGGGAATAGGGCATAGAAAATGTAAATCTCGTTATGCCAAGACCTCTGTCCTAAGAATAGAGAATTTGATTAAATTAAAAATGGAAAGTATTACATGTTTTGCTTTATTTTTATTTCATGTATACTATTGAGTTTCATAAAAGTATCAAATCTAAGTGGAAGCTAAGTGACATGAGTGATTTTAATCAGAACCCTATTTTGCTCTAATCAGTATTAATCAACTCAATGTGATTCTGTGGGGGTAATGATTACTAACAATTATTAGTTATCTACTAATTTAGTTATATACATTAATATTAATACTCTAATATAAGAATGACATGTATAAATTTGACATATATAGGGATGATTAAATAAGACAGATTCTTTATAGTATGCCTCAAACTTTAAATTTATGCATAGTAATTTATACTAATAGATGAGTATATCATTAATAATCATTACCTTCCCATTCCCCTGTTGTTGATTTTTGTTTTTTTTCCCCTTAATTTACACATAGCAATTGAAAGATAGAGGATCTGGTACATCCCTATATCTTTTTTTTCATGATATGGTCACCTGCAAGTTTTGACAGTGTGATTCTGCAATGTGAAATGAAAGATATAAGATTAAATTCAATTATAGAATTATAAATATCCAACATTAATTAAAAAATTTCAAACTATGAATTTAGAAAATTGAAGTCTAAGTAGATATCCATAGTTAAATATGTTCCTACTGATTTTTCTTCACTTTGTTTTCTGTTTAATCTTTTTTTTAAGTTTTTGCAAGGCAAATGACGTTAAGTGGTTGCCCAAAGCCACACAGCTAGGTAATTATTAAGTGTCTGAGACCGGATTTGAACCCAGGTACTCTTGACTCCAAGGCTGGTGCTTTATCCATTACATCACCTAGCTGCCCCTCTGTTTAATCTTTAACTGAGAATTTGGCCCAAACAAATTAGAGAATCATTGAAGTTCTTATAATCTAAACCCAATATAATCAAACTTAGAGGACTGCCCCACCTACTCAGGATTCAGAAAACTTTTCATTTTCTGAATTTCTATGTCATTTTTAAAGTGTTCTAGATGCGTTAGGGACTTAAAAATATATCTGATATTGGCATGTTACAGGTAGACGCCCCCCCCCCAAAAGACAGACACCTTCAGCATCTCTTATGACATTTCTCCTTTGACTAAAGAAACACAAGGAGAAGGCAATGTGGGTTGTTTTTAGTGGGTGGGTGGAAGGCAAGTAAGAACTAGGGCAGGTGGCAATATATATTCTCTTAAAAGGTTATCTGTCCATCATCTACATTTTTACCCACAAATTCCTTTAAATTAACCTGACTACATTTTTTCAGTTCTTTGACAGGTATAAAACCTGCAATTTTATTAGCTATTATATGTATGCTGAACACTTTCAATGACTAACATTTTATACATAGTAAAATATCTGAAATATGAATTAGAAATAAAACAAAAACATAAAAAAACTAAAGCAGATTAGTTCAGTTTTAGGAAACAAATATACTCTAGTCAATAGCCAGCATGTGGTCATATCTGTGCACACAAGAATAATTTATTATCATCCTTTCCTCTTACCCCTCTCCCCATCTGCCACCTTATTGTAAAAGTTCTGTGAAGACAAAAAATCATCAAAAAGACAAATGTATGTCTTCTAATGTTAAAAGGAAGGAAGGAGAGAAGTAAAGAAGGAAAAAAGGAAGGTGTGCAGAAAGGAAGGGAGGAAGGAAAGAAAGATGGACTAAGGTCCTACTATATGCCAGGCACTGTTTTAACTGCCTTACAAATATTATCCCATTTGATCTTCACAATAACCTGGGAAGTATGTGCTATTGTTCCTTCCATTTTACAGGTGAGAAAACTGAAACAGAGGTTCCATGATGAAGGCTGGATTTGAACTCAGGTTTAGTGCTTTACTTACTGTGCCACCTAATTGCTAATGAGAGATTGCTGACTTTAAAAAAATAGATTTTGGGGGGGGGTCAGAATCAAGATGGCAGAGTAGAGGAAGCAGATGAGCTCTCCCAAAAATACTCTCCAATCAACTTTAAAATTAACACCTCAATTCCATTTCTGAAATAGCAGAAACCATAAAAGGTTGGGGTAAGATAGTCTTCCAACCCAAGACAAATTAAAATTTTGGAAGACTAGGTCTAGTACCCTAGGATGTGACTAGTCTAAAGCTTACATGGTAGCAACACCATCTTTGATCTTTGGAGTTGGAAGCAATCACAGCAGCAGCTTCAGGAGCTCTCAATCTGGTCAGAAAGGCATTAGAGAGAACCCCTGAACTGACAGTGGGTAGAGGATGAGGTGTTGTTTGGCAACTCCATGGCTTATACCAACTCCTAGATTAGAGTTCAGGACAGGGAAGACCATTTGCAGTGATGAGATCAAGGGCTCTGAGAAGCAGTATTGCTTGATGTCCCTGAGTATTGTTTGTAGTACCAAGAGAGCAATCATCCTAAAGAGCAGTTGCACTTAAAGCTGCAAATGATCAGGATCCCTTCCTGGTTAAGGACCTTTGCATAGATTAGAACAGCTTTGATCACACCTTTCTCCAGTTTAGTTTATACCAGTTTAGAAGCACTGAAAGTTTTCAAATTCTTACAACTAGTTCTGAAAACACCCGTGCAAAAAAAATTCAAAGTTTGTGGCTTTAACTCTTGCCCCATTCCAGGAACAAAGTCCATTTTTCACATGAAGTTAAAAGCCAAGGAAAATGAGCAACAACAAAAAAAAAGAACATGGCCATAAGGTTTTACTATGAAGAAAGATCAAGAAGTAAACTCAGAAGTCAATGATGTCAAATTATTACAAGCAAAGATTCAGATAAAAATGTGAACTGGACAAAAATCCAACAGGAAATGCTGAAATAGCTAAAATTATTTTAAAGATCCACATATTTAGAGGAAAAGTGAAATGAAATGAAAGAAAATGAAATGACAACAGCTTGATAAAAAAGGCAAAGAAAATTGAAGAAAATAACAGGGTGAAAAACAGTTGACTATTCAGTAAAATGAAATACAAAACTTCCCAAAAGAAAATAACTCCTTAAAAAAAAA
Source organism: Macrotis lagotis (assembly GCF_037893015.1). NCBI lineage: Eukaryota > Metazoa > Chordata > Mammalia > Peramelemorphia > Peramelidae > Macrotis > Macrotis lagotis. The sequence continues at coordinate 191,545,199 of NC_133663.1, forward strand.
AAGCAAAATTGGACAAATGTAAAAAGAGGTACAAAAGCTCACTGAAGGTAAGGTAAAGTGGAAGATAATGATTTCATTGTGACATCAAAAAAAAACCCAAAATCAGAATAGAAGATGTAAAATATCTCACTGGAAAAAACTGCAATGATATAATATTTCAATAAATTATAAAGAAAAATAGCATTAATATCCTAGAACCATAATAAAATAAAAATGGAAAGAATCTACTGATCACCTCCCAAAAGAAAAATATAATGTTGCAAGACCCATGATCTTTTACAGTACAAGTTTCTAGGTCTTTTGAAATCCTGACTATTTCCTGCAGTATTGAAAATGTTTGGTTTTTTCCCCTCACTGCTTACATTATTTTCTCATTCCTCCGGTCATTTTGAAACTTGGCTATGACATTATGTAAGTTTTCCCCCCAGGGATGTTTTTTTTTTAGGTGATGAATGATAGATTCTTTTTTTTCTATTTCTATTTCTATTTACCCTCTTGTTTTAGAACTTCAAGACAATTTTCCTTAATAATTTCTTGTAATATGATATCCAGATTTTTTTGTTGTTTATATCTCTCAGATTGTCTGACAATTCCTATATTTCTCCAGATCAGTTATTTTTCTAATGAAATGATTCAGATTCTCTTCTATCTTTTCTAGTTTTATTATTTCTTGGTGTTTCATAATGTCATTCAATTCCTCATACCAATTCTTGTTTTTAAGGAATGATTTTCTTCCTGAAGATTTTGTATCTCTTTTTCCAATTGGCTAACTTTCTTTTCATAATTTTCTTGGATTGCTTTTGTTTTTTCAAATTGTTCTTTAATCTTTCTGATCTGATTTTTAAATTCCTTTTTTTTAAGTTCTTCAGAGACCTTTTTTTGGGGCTTTTAAACATTTGACATTCTTCTTTGGCCCAGAAGTAACTTTACCTTATTATCATACTTTGAATTTGAACCCAGATCTTCTTTTACACCAATGTAGTTATTTATGGTCAGATTATTTTTCCTTTGGTCATTTTTTGTTTTGTTTTGTTTTGTTTTTAGTAGTTCATTATTATAATCAGGTTTTAATCCCAAATTGAAGGAAATGCTGTTCTTGGTCTCAGGTCCTCCTTACTGTTCTTTTTTAAAATCTGTCCAGAAGTTCAACTTCAGGGTCTCCTCTCCTCCCCTAATCCCTCACAATCAGAACTCTCAGCTACACTGTCTTGAAAATATTTTTGCTCCTTGCACTCACAGGGATTGTGCTCACTCTTCCTGTCCACAGCCAAAATCTGGGATCACTTTTGGTGAGCCTTGATAGGACTGGTCTCCTGAAACAATAGGGGGTCCTTCAGTCTTCCCCTACTCAGTATCTGCTGTTCCTTAGATGAAGTTTTGTGAGGTAAAAATTTGAGGTGAAAGTTCCTGAGTTGAATTTTCTTAAGACTAAGTTTATGTTCTTACACAATTGTTCCAGGGTCTGCCATTTGTTGATTCAGTGGAGTTAACCTAGATTCTACACTTAACTCTGGTCAAACCTCAATCCCTGGAGTTTGTATATTTTTTCTGAGGTTCTCTCAAGATGTCCTAGGAGGACAGCTTCTTTAACCATTTATTTTTGCTGCTCTACTTTCATTACATGTTAATTTTTATCTTTGTGGAAGAAATCTGAAGAACTTGGAAATTTCTGACCTATTCACCATCTTCCCAGAAGCCCCTCACGTGACTATTTCTACTGTTGAGTTTTTCAAGACTGCAGATTTTCATTTGCTCTGCATTTCCATAACTTTTACAATTCTATGTCTTGAAGCAAACATTTGTGAAGATAAGTCTCAGCAGAACTACCTGTCCTCTTAATATGTACTTTCAGGAGAGCCCTACTTCACAGCACAAAATCTTAAGGGTGTTTTCAGATACTCAGAAGGAACCTCAAGGGCAATCTGGAGACCAATTCCCTCATTTTGCAGGTTAAACCAGAGACCCAAAAAAGATAAATTGATTCACCTAGTATTAGACCATATAAGCACATATATTCAGATTCTCTGATTCCAGGGTCAGAGATCTTTTCCACTGTATCTCCCTGGGTTATTGCTTTAATAAGGTTCTGAACTCTTCATCACAGAGACCTTCAAACCATTTGATTTGTTTACTTCTTTCAATATGTGCTCTTATTGTGAGGCAATCATTTTGTGAACTAATAAACAATGGATCCTTCAAATAAAGACCCTGACTATGACTCCTTTTGAAAAGTCAATAGCAGGGAACACAAACTCCACTCAGTATGCAAAAATAAAAACTTTTAAAAACCCTCAAATTGACCTTTTTAGTTTTTGGTCTTCTAGAAATTTGCTTAACAATGGATAGGGAAGTGAGAGAGCAATTCATGCAGAATTCCCCTATTCTTTGTGCTTTTAATAGTGTGGAACTCTCTCACATTTCTAAGAAAATAGAAAGGAGCCACTTGTAAATGGAGATAATGAGGTTGGAGAAAGGACTTTGGAATCCCATGGTGAGCAGAAAAAAATGACATTTTGTCTGTGAAATGTGACAGGAACTAATTTTGGAAAACTGATTCTTGAAAATACTAAATTTCTGAAAATTTTTAAGTACATATGAATGACTTTTGACTTTGGTGAGCACAGCACATCTTTTTTCATTTAAAAATGTTAAAATAGATTGTTAGTCTTGGAGAGGTTCGGATAGTTCTTTTATACAAACCAACATGGAATCAGGGTTTTTCTTTACAGAGGTTTTGATTATGTGTGTCACTGTTTTTTAAGTGCAAAAAACCTGGCCAGATGGTGAATTATAGGGGCAGACATTAATCAAGAGGGGCTCTGTGTGTGTGTATATATGTGTTTGTGTGTGTGTGTGTGTGTGTGTGTGTGTGTGTGTGTATGTGTGTGTGTATTTAGCTATTCCATTTAAGAGAACTGTGGGCAATATAAACCTGCAGGGCTAATAGATCTATGGGAAAACTAAATAGTGTTAAAAATAAGTAGTTTTGGGGCAGCTAGGTGGCGTAGTGGATAAAGCATGGGCCCTGGAGTCAGGAGTACCTGGGTTCAAATCTGGTCTCAGACACTTAATAATTACCTAGCTGTGTGGCCTTGAGCAAACCACTTAACCCCATTTGCCTTACAAAAAAAACTAAAAAAAATAAGTAGTTTATTATAGTCAGGCAACATTGTAATGATCTTTTTGTGAGAGATTCCATATTTGATATTTTTAATTTGAGTGCTTGTATACATGTTCAAAAGCTTGCAAATAAAAAATCCTGAATTTTAGAGCTGAAAACTCTCTGCTTATTTGACCATTAAAGTAACTCATATTTATATAGAGATTTGCAATTCAGTTCCCTTTAATTCAAAAAAATTTTATTCTATGCAAGACCTTGTGCTAGGGACTGGGAATACAAAGACAAGTCACTTTACAAAGTGGTGATATGAGTAACAATATTATTCTCATTGAATACATGAAGAAACTGAAGCTCAGAAAAGTTAAGTCAATTATCCATAATTATAGATCCTATTTGAACTGGGGAGTAACTTGGATTCATGGCAAATTTAGCATTCTCCATTGAGCTTTAGGTGAGGAACCAGGTTGTAATGCCATGTGTTCATACTGTTCACATCATACAATTCAATTTGTAGCGGAGTCTGAAAAAAAAGACTTTTCTTGCTTACTAAACTAGAATTCTTTCCATAACCTCTAATTATTAAGCTTCAGGGGGAGATGTCTAAGGTTCCTTCCAGTTCTTTTCCTATGATCCTATGATCAGTTACAACAGGATGTCTCTCTCAGGTTGATATGAATGTCATTTATCTGAAATTCATTAAAATAATGATAAGAATAACTCATTTAGATGATTCTTTATGTATGTATAATATTTTTTTCTATATTATGACATTGGATACTGTAGCCCAATATAGAAAGTCCAATACTTATTGCCATTTTACAGATAAAGAAACTGAAGCTTAGTGAAATGAATTAAGTTATTGTATACTTGTTGTTAGAAATGGAATTCATTTCCTAATTCTGATTGCCAGAAACAGTGGGTTTTTTTTCAGTATATAACACTATTCTACCTTTCATCATTTTATTTCTGCATAGTTAAATACTATTTCATAATAGTTTTCAAGTCCATGGTGACAATTTAAAGTTTTCCTTTAAAAAAATTAATGGATCACCTTAAGATCCATTGGATCTACCTTAAGATTGTTGATAGTTGTAGAAATAATTGGGCCCAAAGCACTTTATGTGACTAATACAGTGACATATTTTTAAAGGTGATTGCAAAGTAATAAATATTTGCACCTTTTTAAAAAATCATTTTTAATATTATTTTCTTTTTTAACAGAGCTTCAGATAACTTTTCTTTCCTTCCACCTTTCAACCATACACTGAAAAGACAAACAAAATGATATCATTTATACATATGAAATCTTACAAAATATTTCCATATCAGCCAAAACTAAGAAAAGAAAAAAAAAGTTTACTTCAATTTGTACAAGAGTTATCCATTCTCTATTTGGACTTAGTATTGTCTTGGATCATTGCATTGATCAGAGTAGTTAATCATCATTACAGCATTGCTCTTACTGTTGCACAATGATCTCTTGGTTCTTCAGACTTCACATTACATCAATTCATATGAATCTTGCCATGTTTTTTGTCTGTTTTATTTTTTCTGAAGTCATTCCATCCTGGTCATTTCTTCTAACTCAGTAGTACTCCATCACTATTATACCATAACTTGTTCAGCCATTCCTCAACTGATGAACACAATTTCTAATTCCACTACAAAAAGAACTGATATAAATATTTTTATACATATAGATTTCTTTCTTTTAAAAAAAAATCTTTGGTGTGTTTCCCTTGTAGGGGTATTGCTGGGTCAAAAAGTATGCACAGTTTTGTAACCATTAAGCAGAGTTCCAAACTGTTCCCTGGAATGGATGCAATAGTTCACAATTCCAAAACAATTCTTTAATGTGCCTATTTTCCCTCATCCCATTCAGTATTTGTTGGGTAATGTCTGAATAATTTGTTTAAATTACATTTCCTCTAATCAATAATAATTTTGAGTGTTTTTTATATAATTATATATATATTCCATTTCTTCTTATATACTTTGATAATTTATGAATTGAGGATAGCTTTTATTTTTATAACTGACTCAGTTCTCTATATATTTGAGAAATGAGACTTTTATTACAGAAACTTGCTATAAAATTTTTATAATACTCAATTATCTTTTATATCTTTTAGCAAAATATAGTTTCTCTGATTATCTCTTTTTTTATTTAGGTCTCTTTTTGCTTTGTCTGAAATCATGATCACTATAACTATTTTTTTTATTTCTGCTGAAGTATAATAAACTCTGGACTAGTCCTTTATTTTAACTTTGTGTTTCTTTTTTCAAGTCTCTTCTATACAATTTGATTCTGGTTTCTAATCCATTCATCTATCTGTTTCCATTTTGTGGGTAAACTCTTCCATTCACATTCACAGTTATGATTATTGTGCACTTCCCTCTATACTATTTTCTTCTGTTTAATAATATTCTGTCCTTCATTTTCAAAGAAATCCATGACATTAGGGAGGTGATGCCATGACAAGCACATGAATTGGATTTGAGTGAGAGGAGGCTATGCTAAGTCACCAGTTTCACTTTCTCCTCCAGAGCCATTTGGGCCCAATGGCCAGATATGAATCAGGATGCCTGAAGATGGCCCTGGATGCGAGGTAATCAGGGTTAAGTGACTTGCCCAAGGTCACATAGCTAGAAAGTGTCAAATATCCGAGATTGAATTTGAACTCCCATCCTCCTGACTTCAAGGCCAGGGCTCTATTCACTGCACCACATAGCTATTTCTCTACAGGATAAGATGGATTTATATACCTGAATGTATATGTGTATGTGTGTATATATATGTATGTATGTATTTTCTTCCATCTTTGAATCAAATTCTGATGAGAATAAGATTTAAACCATGCCCTCCACTTCCCTTTTTGCCCACCACTATAAAAGCTTTTCTTTGTGTGCCTCTTTTATGCAAGATAAATTTCCCCATTCTACTTCTTCCTTCTCCCTTCTCCTAGTGTATTCCTCTCTCTCACACCTTCATGTTTTTTCTGAGATCAATCCAACATAATCAACTCACATCTATGGCCTCTGACTATATGATTCTTCTAACTACCTAATAAATGATAAAGTTCTTAGGAGTAACATGTATCATTTTCCCATAAAGGAATGTGAAAGTTTAATTTTATTGAATCTATATGATTAGTCTTTAATATTTACCTTTTTGCTTCTCTTGAGTCTTATGTTTGAATGTCAAATTTCATATTCAGCTCTGGTCTTTTTATCAGTGGTGTTTGAAAGTCCTTTGTTTCATTAAATATTTATTTTTTTCCCCTGAAGAATTTTACTCAGTTTTTCTGAAAAGGTTATTCTTGGTCTTAATCCTAGGTCCTTTGCTTTTCAGAATATTATGTTCTAAACCCTCCACTTCTTTAATTTGGAAGGTGCTGAATATTCTGTAATCCTGACTCTGGCTCATGATATTTGAATTGTTTCTCTCTGATTGCTTGCAATATTTTATACTTGACCTGTGAAATCTGGAATTTGACCATAATATTTTTGGGGAGTTTTCATTTTTTAATCCCTTTCAGAAGATATAAATTTATCCTAAAACTTATCTGATTCACGAATTTAAAACATTTTCTGACCTCTGATTAGGTGGCATGTTAGAATAATTTTATGATCAATTCTAAACTTGTATAATATTTAAGTTAAGTATATAATCTCCTCATTGGAATATTGATGGTAACTCACCAGTGTTAGTCATTGAAAATTTCTCAGTAGGGAAGGCCTGTATGAATTTAGGATTAAGAAATAATACTTCCTTCGCATTCAGAAACAATTAACTTACTCTTCCATCGCTAAATCATTTGAGTGGCATTTTATCATTTGATGATGAATTACATTATTCAGAATAATCATTTTTATCAGCATTTTTGAGGAACTATATTAGCAAAATGAGTTTATACTTAGTGCAAAGTTCAAACATTTTTTAAAAAAATACCCATTACATTTGTATAACTTTTTACTTGACATGGAGGATTAAAAAATGACCTCTGTCTTTATGAGAATTATAATTAGTCAACCAAAAATATATTTGTTACCTACTATGTGTCAAGTTCTGGGTATCTAAACATAAAGAATGAAACAATCTCTATTTGTATAAGTTTGGGAAAGAAGGGTAATGGAGATGAAACATGCATTCAGTTAACTATACTGCAAAATATGATCAAAATTTGAGTGTAAACTGATTTCTAACTAGAGGCAATCAAAGAAGACTTCAAGGAGAAGGTACTTGATTTGGGTTTTGAAAGAAGGGTAGAATTTTAATAGATATTCGGAATGAAGCTGGCAGATCAGTGGATTTTTATTATGTAGATTCTTCAGGAAGGAGCCACTGAATGAAGGAAGTGATCAAAACTGTGTATTGGGAAGATATCTTTGGCAACTGAGTGATAGATGAATTGAAGTCAGCAGACCATTGCTGTAGTCAGGACAAATGTTTTCTCATCCACTATGGGAATGGAAAAGAGGCAATGGGAACAAGAAATGTGAAAGATAAGATAATTACAATTTAAGCTTAATATGCTGTGGTAACTCCAACATGACTGAATCAACGTTTTTTGTCCAGTTCAGCAAATAAATTTCTGTTTATCTGTCTGCGAAGAGTTTCTGTGTATAAGACCAAACATGAGTTATTCTATTTGAGTCCCCACCCTGTCCCCAAGCACAGCCTGCCTGGCCATCTATTTCTCTCTCAGGGATTTGACCCTATATGCTGATTTCAGAGTAATGCAATCCTTTTAATGATCTTACTCAGGTTTTGTGAGCAGAAGCTTTTCGGTTTCTTATGATTTAATTATTTTGCCAAATATTCTCTTAATTGATCCTCATGTTTGCAGTTATTCTTTTTTTCTAGAGCTTGAAAACAAAGACTTTTGATATATTAAAAGGCAGATCATCATGAGCTGAGGCAGTTATCCCACTCTATTCTATTATTACAATGCATCAAGAACCACATAAATCTTACTTGATGAAAAATAGATCTCATATTGTAATGCTTGTTTCCAAGGATCTCAGAGTAATTTAACTTCACCTTTTTTCCATGCACTTTATATTTAAGGGTTGTGGAGAAAGAGAGAGGGGGGGAGGAGAGAGAGAGAGAGAGAGAGAGAGAGAGAGAGAGAGAGAGAGAGAGAGAGAGAGAGAGAGAGAGAGAGAGAAGAGAACAAACTAATGGGGGGAATTGGGGGTAGGTTGGTTGTGTTTCATCCACACTTTATTAAAAGTACTGTGTAAAGAGGAAATGGTTTCAAATACTCTCACTAATGGTTATGTTCAGTGTGCATTTGAGAAAGTCATTTAACTTCTCTGGATCTCCATCTCTTCAATGGTAAAATGAGAAGATTGGGCTACAGGTTCTTTGAGAAGTCCATTTCAGTTCTATACATACAATGCTATCCTCATCCCTCTCCCCATCACTTCAATTAGTATGTTTTTCCTCTGTTATAAAGAACAAAAAGAACCCATTTCATAATTTAAATGAAAGAATTTTGTTTCTTAAAGACTACTCCATATGTGAGAGATTTTAAAGAGTTTTTACTGTATTGCTTAGAGTATTATTGGAAGTAAAATTATTCTTATTCCTAGGTGGAGTAATCATTTGGTTCTGTGACCAACAGGGACAATTGTTCAACTGTAAGGGATGAGCGAAACGACTGAAGACTAAATTGATGCTTGTATATTGCCTAGAATAGATTCAGTCATCTGACTTAGAAAATTCAAGTTTGTTTTCTTACATATGATTTTGCTTTTACATTTATATTCTCTAATTTTAGTTGTTTTTTTAAATAAGGATACATACACACAAATATATATATATATATATTTATAATGTAGATTAAATGTGTGTGTATGTGTATCATATAGAGACTCACCTACCAGCTATATAAATAAACTACCCCATTCCAGCTTATGCATTCAAATGAATTTTTATTTAGTAATTTTCAGTCATGTCTAACTCTTTGTGACCCCATTTGGGATTTTCTGGGCAAAGACACTGGAGTGGTTTGCCATTTCCTTCTTCAGCTCAATTTACATATGAGGAAACTTAGGCAAATAGGGCTAAGTGATTTTCCCAGGGTGACATAGCAAGTAAGTGTCTAAGGCTGGATTTTAACTCAGGAAAATGAGTCTTCCTGACTACAGACCCACACTCTATTCACTGAACTTCCCTTTCAAATGAATGGTACCTTCCAAAACCTTCATAACATATTTTAGCATTAAGATATTTCATGAGCATCTACTTAGAAATTTTCTTTTAAGTCAATTAGACATAACTCAGAATACAACATCTCTCTGATTACTTGAAATACTATTTTATTTCTGCCAGAGATTCTAGTTGACTTTGTAGCTAAGCTGTGCTTCTCTTTGAAGCTCTCTTAGAATGTGCTTTGGAATTATTATTTCTCAAGTTGTATTTCTGTCTTGGATATTTCTATCTCCATAATATGTTTTTATCTTGGGAGCCTTTTTTGCTGTCAGGATTTTGAATTGTGGCCAGACTCTGTACCCTTCTAAAGGGCCTATTGTCAGTATGTTTGATTTTGATTTATATTTTCTTGAATTTTGCTTCTAGATTCTCTGGATATTGAGTCTTGGGTTCTAAAGGATATCAGAAGTAGCCCAGGTAGAGGAATATGTAGAATTTTAGCACATTCTATATAATTTCATCTAGAGTAAATGATATCCAATTGCTGACCTCCTCATCTGAGTTTTTCAAGTTCCTAACCCTAGTTTGGATCTGGATGACAAAATTAAATTTCCCTTTTATTGAGGCAGCAGTAGACTCTAATCCCAGTTATCTAGCTTGAAGCGTCTTCAACCTCTAGACTTGAATGCTGTCCCTTGGTCTGAGGTCTTGGCTCAGCTGCAACCATCAACACTCTTCTATGGACTCTATAACACTAAATCAATATTAGTGTCATATAGGCTCTTCTCAGTTTTGTTCCTGTTACTGTCTCAAAAAAGAAACCCAGGTTCGATCTCATTTGGATCCATTATTGAAGGTTGACCCAGGACCTGACTACAAATCCCTTCTTAAGTTTAGGCTGTACCCAAAGCCCAGTTGTGGGGTCAGAAAGACAAAGCTGCTGACTGATTTCTGGTCCTACTCCCTGGATGGAAGTATATCTCACTGTATTTTCAATTTGGATTTCCCTACTCAGACTGATGTATTTTTCTATAAATCTGGAATAGCTAAGGGGTGTCCTTGTTCTTCCTAATCCACCATATTGACTGACATCCACTTCTGATTACTTTAGTCATACTTTATTTTTGATCCTGTTACACACACACACACACACACACACAGAGAGAGAGAGAGAGAGAGAGAGAGAGAGAGAGAGAGAGAGAGAGAGAAATAAAAATATTAGCTAAATAAAAATATTTATCAGTCACTTCCATCCAACTTGACTCTGATTGAAACATAGCAAGTTCCAAAAATCAAATCTGCTTTCAAATATCTACTGCCATTTAAGGTATTTAATTGAACTCTCAAAGAGGAGTTTTAAAAGGATTGTGAACCATGACAGTATTGTTGTGGTAAACAGGTAATCTCTTAAAGGTTTAAGAAGGGACTCATATAACTTTAGTATATATGTTATAACAAAATATTTTTTATCATTTATCCATTTTAATAATGTTCTAAAATATTGAGAAAAGAATAGTGTATACATATATGAGCATATATATATAAAATGTGTGTGTATTTTCATATACATATATATATAATTTCCATAGATATGTGTATAACACTTTTTTCTTCTTATCTTTCCAATCCTCTTATATATATTACTTATCTCTCTGCACCCTATAGTAGACACCAGTCTAAAAGCGATTTTTAAATAATATCTCATCTCCAACCTTCATGCTTTTGCATTTTATGTCCCTCATGCATAGAATGCATCTTCTCCTTTTAGACTCTTCAGCTTTCTTTTTGACATCTCAAATTCTACCTTCTGTAAGAGATGTTCTTAGTCTATATTGCTACATATCCATACCTGCTAATGCCTCTCCCCCTCTAAGGTTTCCTTTTATCAATTCTGTATCTTGATGATGATGTGATAATTAATATTTAGATAGCATTTTCTATATGCTCTGCATTTTTAAGCATAAAATGTCCTCAAAATAACCCTTATATGTAGGTACTATTATTATCCCCGTTTATAAAAGAGGAAACTGAAGTAAGCAAGTTAAGTGACTTACCCATGGTCACACATTGAGAAATATCTGAGGTCAAATCCCAATACTGTATTCACTGCATCACCTAACTGGCTCATTACATAGAATACAAGCTCCTGAAGAACAGAGACCATTTTTCTCTTTTTCCAACATAATAAATACTAAATAAATGATAAATAAATGTTTGTACTTGTTGATTGATTGAATAAAAACAGGTGAGGAAAAGCACTTAATCCTCCTTTGAGTCAGTAAGAATTGTTCATTGAGCAAATTGGGAAAGAAAATTGGGACATAAATCTGTGGAGTATGGCCTTGACACAATGTGTCATTTTCCTACTGTATTTATGTAGAAAGCTGTGGAGTGTGCTCATGCTAACTTTTAATGTTATCCTATAGGTTGCTTCAGGACTGCACTACTTCAGGACCCAGAAGTGCTGATACAGGCTCTGCCATGAAACCGAACTTGAAACAATGGAAACAATTAATGCTCTTTGGGATATTTGCTTGGGGTCTCCTTTTTTTAGTGATCTTCATCTATTTTACAGATAGCAACACTGTGGAACCTGTTCCAAGTTCCTTTTCATATGTTGAAACTAAAAGGATCCTACCTATTCAAGGGAAACAGAGATCAATCATGGGAGCCATGCATGACCCATCTTTTTCTGAAACCATCGATGGGAATGAGGTGCTTCTCAATGGAGACCTTTTTGATTCATTTAACTTAGGTCCCAATAGCCTTCAGAAATGGACTGAAATAAAGGATGGTTTGGCGAATGAAGAATTTTTTCCTTCTCAGACAAGAAAAAAAGTCCCACGCCTTTTCTATCAAGTAGATGATGATTATTTTTTTACCATGGGCCAACCAATGTCTCACAGCCACAGCCAACAGATGGTGAAGTTTGTTCCCCTCAGTGATGAGGACCAGCAAAAGGATGTCAGACACAATCGAAAGAAATTTATATCAAGGCACAGGAGAAGCCAGTTGCCCCACTGGGACAGACTCTATTCCACCATGTCAAAGTCCTTTCTCTACAGGCTTTGGAAAGGCAATGTGTCTTCAAAAATGCTAAATCCTCGTCTACAAAAAGCGATGAAAGATTATCTTATCACCAATAAACATAGAGTAAGATTTAGGGGAAAACGGAACTCCAAGCTGACAAGGGAACAGCTGTTGTGTGAGCTCAGGGACCGAGTGACTGTGAGGACACTGGATGGAAAGGAGGCCCCTTTTTCAGACCTTGGCTGGGAGAAACATGTCCCTCAAGTGCCCCTGAGCAAACTGCATCCTCATGGTTTGGGGAGCTGTGCAGTAGTCATGTCTGCAGGTGCAATCTTAAACTCTTCACTGGGGGAAGAAATAGGTGAGTTCAGAAAATTTTTCACCAGCCATTTTTTTCAACAATAAATGGGTAATCATGAAGCTTGCTCACCATAATACTGTTTATGACTATTTTTTTTAATCAAGCCCTTTTTTCCTCATTGAAACACTAAGTATTTGATCTTTTAGCTCAGTCGAGGTTAGAGGACATCACAGATCTAGAACTGGAAGGGACCTCAGAGCCATAATTATAACAACAATAACAATAATAATTATTATTGCCATATTTCCCCAAAAATAAGATCAGGTCTTATATTAATTTTTGCTACAGAATATGAATTAGGGCTCATTTTATGGGATGTCTGGAGATAGTGGAGTCATTATTTAATCTATTCTCTGCAAGGAAGTTCTCGTCTTTAGCATAGTGAGTGCTGACTGAATCCTAGATTAGCAGACCTCTTTGGATGCCTCACAAAATAAGTGGCAGCGTTAAACATTCATTAAAACTGCTTTTATGCACCAGGCTTTTTAGGTTTTGAGAACATAAATTTCTGAAAGACATTCAATCTTATCTTTCTTGCCCTTAGAGATGATTAGAGGTGGGACTTTCTTTCCATCCATGCACATGTTATTCCTACATTGTGTGTGAGCTCTGGCAATGTTTAGCATTTGACAATGTTTAAAGTTCGTCTGTTTACATAGGAATTTACCTCTCCTTCAGAGATCCCTGCCTGGGTATTTACAAATGATTATAATTTACATTATCGTTTATTTTGAGTATTAAAGTCAAAAATTTTTTTATGTAATTCACCACATCTGTCATGTATTGCAATGGATGTACTAAATGTGTCCATCTAGCAGATGAAACTGGGATTTGCTTTGGGAGTAGCGCTTTGATTTCTGGCATCCTGAAAAAAATAATGCTAGGGCTTATTTTTGGGAAATTATATTATTATTTAGCTAAATGTTATAAAATTATATTTACATAGCAGTTTAACATTTGTAAAGTAATTTGCCTATGTTTTCTTATGTGGATCTTACTTGTGAGAGTGCTTCTATTATTATCCTCATATTACAGATAAGGAAATTAAGACTCACAAAGGTTAAGGGACTTATTCATGGTTATATAGCAATTAAGTGTCAGAGGCAGGATTTTTATCCTGACCATTTAAAGGTCAACCCTTTTAAAGATGAGCAGGCAAATTCCAATGGTAAATTATTTTATCCAAAGCACAGAACTAATACGAATCAGAGGTGAGCTCTGGTCATAGGTCCTCTGATTTCAGTCTTCTTCCCTCTCTCTACCAGGATGAAGAGGTAAAAGTATTCTCAGAATTAAGAATGAAGCTTACCTAAGAAGTATTAAAAAGATATGCAGGAAAGATATGAAGAAAATAAGATTTGTTCCCTCTTTTCCTTTCTTTCCCCAACTTCAGGATTCAGAGAATTATTTGTTTCCTAGTCCCAAAGAACTCTCTTCACACAGTTGACCATAAGATTAATTTTCTCTCAAAAACAATGCTATGCATTGTGGTAAGATTCCCAGACTAACCCAAAAAAATTTGTTTAACCCATGAAACATTTGAATCCTTGGAGTAAGAAATGAGAGGACAAGAACACAATGACTCCAGAAGATAATGACACATAAAGTCCTTTCATTGTAGGTGTGACACGGGTTAAATAGACCTTTGTGAGCTAGCTGGGGCCAGGAATTTAATAGTCATTATTTGAAGCATTGTTTTCCATGGGAAAATGAATTGACTTTCCAAACAACTGACTTTTGAGTGATTTTTTGCAGCATAACTCTTTTATATATTTTATTGCATGTTTACATATTCATCCATATTCACAAACACACATTCTATCCAAATTTTTCCTTTCATATTCCAATATGAATATTAGATTATGAATCTACATCTAAACTATTTTTTCTTTCATTCAGCAAATATTTATTAAGCATCCAATGAATACTAGCTATTTTGAAAAATATCAAGTTTAAATAAGACACATATCCTGCTTTGTTAGAGCTTTAGAGTCTAGTAGAGAGAAATAAAACCAACAAAGATTATAAAGATGCATAATATTGTATAAGGAGTGTATTAGAGGGAATAAATAAGTTAAATGAAGTGAAAGCAAGAAGGTGAGGAGATGGAGGAAAGCATCATGGGAAAGAGAACTGTTTGATTTAGACTTCAAAAGATGGCTAGGAATAAAATGATGAAAAGAAATTGTGTTACAGATGCAAGGAAAAATGTGAGCATAGATGCAAAGGTGGAAAGAGTAGTGGTTATGTTTTAGGGTAGAAGTTATGGGTGGTAAGTATGGTGAGTAATCCTGCTTGACTAGTATATGGAGTATGTGTGAAAGTAATCTAATGTTGAAAAGAATGTGGAAATTGTTAGATGCCAGGTGCAAATAAGTTTAACCTATTCATGGTCAATAGGGAGTTACTGAATATTTTTGAGCAGAGGAATGATTTGGATAGATTAAATATAAGGAAGATCAATTATAAGGTAGATGACTGAAAGTAGATAGGGAAAAACCTGTTAAGAGGTGGTGTTAGTGGAAATAGAGATGAATAGAGAAAATAGAGACAAATCAAAGAGGATTGGTGTTGCAGAGGTGGAATCATGTTGGATATTAAGATTTATCTCTTGGGAACTAGAAGGCAAAGATGTTTACACTTAGTTCCCTGAGATACACACCAAAAAGGATATGGTACTGATTTTTCAAATGATTCTTATTTCTTGTGAATATTCTCTGCAGACTACTATAAATATATTATCTCCTTTGATCTGTGAGATAGGTACTATTATAATCCCCCTTTTTACAGATGAGGAAAGTGAGACTGAAAGTAGCTTACATCAGGGATCTCACAGATAAAAAGTACCTAGGGTGGGATTTGAACTTAGGTTTTCTTGTCTTCAAGTCCAACACACCATCCACCACCCTGTCCAGCTTCCTTTCAGGTAACTATAATCATTGCTTAAGGCAATCAGAGAATTCCCCTCTTAGTTTAGCCTTTTTTTCTAAAAGACCTACATTTAGTACAATGTCCCTCTCCAAACATTGCAATTGAACCAAATGTTACATTCACTTGTAGGTGCCAGCGTCAAATAAAGAAGTGTGTGTCTGTTTCCTATTTTTCTTATTTGACCAGGAATGGGATTCTTATATTCTCCTATGCTAGAATTACTTATATATTGTTAATAAGTTTCTCCCATGTTCTGGGATGTACTCCTAGATAAAATCAGGTCAAGATAGCCTCAATTATTTTTTCTTTTCTTTCATAAAATAACTAATGGTTTGGAAGTTTGTGGAAGCAAATCCACTCCCATCATTGTCTGGCTTATTTGTTGACTATAATGAAAAAAATAGAGATTTTTGGGTTATGCTCTAAAGTCAAAATGTCCTTTAATTTCATATTAGAAACTACATATTTTTTCAGATTTAGTTGAGCATCTTCCATCTGAGTCAGGAAATTACATCTTCTGGTATGCCATAGGGATTCTATGAGGCCATCTAACCAAAGTTTTATTTTATACCAAAAGGAACTGAAGGACCAGAAAGATGAAATTTAGACCTGAGGAAAAAATGTTGATAGGTGATTTGGACCATTGGAAAGAGAGCTGACTTCAGAACTAAGGAAACTTAGGTTCATGTCTCATATTTAACAGCTCCAGACTATATGTCCCTAGGCAAATCCACTAACATCTTGGTACTGAAGGACCTAAGTGTAGGTAAAGAAGGTGTCAATATGCACCGATAGAAGTTTCCATATTTAACAGTTTACTAGATGAGTGAATTCACAAGTCCAGTATTTATTCCATAAAGACGATGGAAACAAAACCAAGACTCTAATTCTTACCCTTTGACTCCATTTATGTCCGTCATATCACACCGCATCCCTGCATTCTATTCTTTACTCAGAATCTGGAAGGGAAGAAATTGAGTGGATCATAGAGGTACAAAAGTTTGTTGAGTTTTATCTCACTTTGGTACTTTGACCTTGGGGACTGTAGAGAGGTTTTAATCTAGTTCTGTCAGTAATTAATAACATAGCTTTGGGCAAGATAGTTTAACTTTCTGAATCTCTATTTTATCTTCTATAAAATGAAAAAGATTATACAATAATCTCAAATTTGGATATTGGTGAGGGTTTTTTGAGGAAAATACATTGTGACTTCTAAAGTGTTTTATAAGTGGGATATTATTATTTTTTTGGTTCATTTGGTTCAGTTGTGTCTGACTTTTCATGATCCCATTTGGAGTTTTCTTGGCAAAGATCTTGGAGTGATTACCATCTCCTTCTCTAGCTCATTTGACAGATGGGGAAACTGAGGCAAGAAGAGCTAAGTGACTTGCCCACGGTCACCTAGCTAGAAAGTGTCTGAGGCAAGATTTGAACTCAGGAAGATGAGTCCTCCTGAATCCAGGCTCTATTGACTCTTCCATCTAGTTCTTACTATTGCTATTATTCATTAGTCATTAGTTGAATTGTAGTATTCTAGTCAAATTACCCTTTTGAAACTTTGTTATCTGTACATATATTCTTAGACTTTCTGGTTTTCTTCTTTTTTTTTAGTTTTACAAGGCAATGGGGTTAAGTGACTTGCCCAAGGTCACACAGTTAAGGAATTATTAAGTGTCTGAGGTCATATTTGAACTCAGGTCCTCCTGACTCTAGGACTGGTGTTCTATCCAACTGTACCACCTAGCTGCCCCAGACTTTCTGGTTTTCTATAATTTCCTTTAAATAAATCCTAAATATTTTCTCTACTAATCCAATCCTCCCCAATGCTCTTCCATATAGGTATATAATATATGTGCATATTTATTAGCAGTTTAATTAAATTTATAGATACAGGGAGGCTTTTATTTCTGTTAGTCAACTGCTGCTCAGCAGTAGTAGATGTGGAATGTCCCTGTCTCCCTCACCCCAGACAAACACCTATGGATTTTCACAATAGCTATAAAATTCAGCACTTATGTAGTCCTTTCCTCCAAAGAACTGAGTCCCTTGGACTATAGAATAGAAATCAATTTTATAACCTCCCTCCAGGAAGTAGGTAGATATAAGGGAATCAGGTTTGATGTTCTCTGTTCAAAAGCTAAGGATTAGAGGCTGGGTAATTGAGAAACAGAAATTCCCCAAGGGCATGGTCATATAATATATTGATGGCAGAGCTAGTACCGGCACCTGACAGTCCAGACTATAGAGAAGCCTCTACGATACTAAAACCTCAAATCTGATTTCACTAAAGGAATCTTAAAAAAAATAATAAAAATCCACTATCTCCTAAGGTAGAAATCCATTTATAAATGAAGTTATTTTATTGGTTGCCCTTTAGCTCCCTCTTGTGTTTTTTACTCTAGGGATACAATCTGAAAGTTATTTTTTTCTTCCCAACTGAGTCATACATTGTAATTGTTTTTGAAAGGAGAAAAGTGTAGTGGTTGTAAACATGATCAACTTGAAGAATATGTTATTTTAAAAGCAAACAGAACTGTTTTGGCAACATAGAAATTCTTTCCCAGTGTCATAAGATGTTATTTTCTTCCATAACATAAAAACAACAATCATTTATTAGCCTTAGCACCTCACCTAAAGGAGTTAAACAAGTTCATGTTCATTCTTTTAAAGTTTTGAGCTGGAAAAATTGGGTTTTTAAAATATTTTTAAGTTAAAATTCTAATTGGCATGTGTAAGACAGGTGCAAGAGGATTTTCACAATTAGGGAATAGTTTCATGTCAGAATGTGAAAACATGTGAATCATCCTCTTCTGAAAGAAACGGGGGGGGAAGGTGGAAAAAAAATAATTAGGAAAGAAGTATGGCTTTTTGTCCTGGCTCTGCCTCCAGCTAGCTGGGTCATCCTGAATAAATCTTCTACCTCTCCAAATCTCTGATCTTTTCTCTATCAGTTGGAGATTCTTACACCTGTTCTACTATCCCTCCAAGGGAGACTTTGAAGTTTTAAAGGCTAATAATTGAGATTTCTTTGCAAAGCATAAAGTGGTTTACAAATAAAAATACCAGTTGCATAAAAGGTAAATCATTGGAGGAATTTCCACATCAGTAGAGGTCTCTACAATGAAGAAATCATAGCTTCAATTTAAAAAAATGTCAGTATCATTATAATTTTTGTTGGAACTGCTGTTCCAGGATAGTGATGTGCCTACTAGACTACAACCCAAACGGAGAGGAAAAAGTGTGATACAAAAGAATGATAACTAAATCTTGAGTTGGAAGACATTCTTACAAATTCTGATACCATCTTTTACTGCTTAGGTAACCCTGAGAAGATTACATAAAAACTCAAACTCAGTTTCCTCTTTTGTACAAAAGTGGGTCGAGCTAAATGGCCTCCAGAGTCCCTTTCAATTTGAAATTCATGATACTAAATTGTTGTACACAATGTATCAATGAAATCGAAGTTTGCATATATTATTAGTTGGCCAAGTGAGGTTTTTTCTAACTTTAATCTAAACCTCTGGCTTTTCTTATTCTTCTTCACTCCATCTTCCTCATTACCTATTGAATCCCCTACTTTATTACTTTAAGAAGCTAAGCCAAGTCAAGCAGATCTTTACTAAAACTGAAAATTTCATCATCTTCTGACCAAATCTAATGGTGAGTCTAGTCATCTCTTGCATAATAAACTTCCATGTTTTATTATCAGGCCCATTCTTTTAATTCTTAGCCATCCTTAGGCTTTTTTTTTGCAAGGCAAATGGGGTTAAGTGGCTTGCCCAAGGCCACACAGCTAGGTAATTATTAAGTGTCTGAGACCGGATTTGAACCCAGGTACTCCTGACTCCAAGGCCAGTGCTTTATCCACTACACCACCTAGCCACCATTTCTTACCCATCCTTTAAAGATTTTATGCTTTCTACTTAAAGCTGTCTTTGATCCTTCAATGACCTTCCTCTCAGGCCTCATTGAACATTTTACTTTTCACCTCTTGATTATACTCAATATTTTAAAAACTTTTATTTCTAATTTTATTGTTTTAGTTTTATTTTGAAAAGCATTTTTCTACCTCCCATGCAAAAAAAGAGCAAGAAAACTCTCAAAGCAGAAATACATAGTCCAATAAAACAATTTCTCACATTTGTCATCTCCAAAAATGTCTCATCAAAGGAATTTACAAAGTTAGGTAAATATTATTCTTAACTGTGTTTCTGTTTTATCCCCTTAGTAGAGTATAAACTCCATAGAGGCAGGGCCCAAGTCTTCCAAAAATTGCACATCTCTCCCAATAATAAGCAAATGCAAGATGCAACCAATATTTGTTGAATTGAATTTACAAAGGATCAGAGTGTAAAGTTGGAAGGATAAAAGAACACTTCGTACAAACTTCTCACAATAAGGAAACTAAGGCTCAGAGATATTTGTGTATGTGTGTCTGTGTGTATATCTGATTTATCCACCATGGTCACCACAGATGGTAAGTAACAACTCCAGTCCTCTTTTTGTTTCTTATTCTGCTCCAAATTCAGTTCTTTTACAAAAACACCCAAAGATATGATTCCCCACTCTGACTATTTCATAGCTCTCCTTTTTATACCTAAAATTAGAATATGAAAAAGAGAGTAAATGTGGATAAAGACCTGTGGGTTAAAAAGGGTGTCAAGGAGTTACTGCTTCTTAAAAAGCTTTTCAATCCCTGAGTGCAGTGCACTTATCCCATCAATTCAAGTAGTCATCAAATAACCATGTCCCAGGAATGAAATATCACCTCTTTCAAAAAAAAAAAAAATTTCACATCCTTCCCCTTTTCCCCTCTGATGTTTACTGTTTACTTCCATTTTTTTCTGTATATGAATAGATATCATCTTTCTTCAAACCCTCATTGAAAAAAGGTTTCTAATAATTGTTGTTCAGTTATTTCAATCCTGTCCAGCTCTTTGTGACTCCATTTCGGATTTTCTTGGCAAAAATACAGAAATGGTTTTTTTTTTTATTTCCTTCTGCAGTAATTGACATAGCTATAAAACACAAAGGTATACTTCCAGATTTCCCACCTCCATATACCTCCTTTTAATCAGATATTTTTTTCTTTTTCATCTTTACCTGATTCCAATCTCAGACAGCTAAAACTAGTTATAAAATAAATTCCACCCAAGAGATTGTTATTTCTGCTTCTCCATTTGCCATGCATTCAACTTATAGTGATTCAGGTCAATGCCAGCAGACTGTTTCTATGTGCCAGTGCCAGTACATAGGAAGGCTTATAGATCACTTAAACTACAAAGGTGAATCTAGGAAAGCTACATTTTAAAGTTCAGGAATGCATAATAAACCTGCTGTGGGACATTTTCCCAGGGAAAAATTTCACAAGATGTGACAATGATTTACATTTTTCACTATATAATTTGAAATGCACCTACTGTTTGAGAGCTATAGGCATTTTAGGCTAAGTCTAGATCTGAGGAAGCGGTGTATAACATAACTCAAGACTAGGAGCCTGGGGTTAAAAAGCTGTGAGCCTGACACTACCACTAACTGACCATGTGACGTTGATGCTACAGTTTCTGAATTTGTGAATAAAAAGGTTTTGGACTAGGTAATCATAGAAATGTCCTTGCTCAGATGGACATTAGAGATGATCTAGAATTAATCTTTCATTATAGTTAAGACGCTGTGACCCTACATCACAGCAAAATAACTGATCAGTTGAGTCAATTTGGTGGGGACATTCATCAGTAAAACAGATATCATTTTTATTCAAACAATTGTTTGGTTGACTCAAACCTTAATTTCGCAATATTATTGCTTCCTTAGGCAAAACTAAATCCCCTAAAGTTTCTCTGAAAGGAAAGACAGAAAGCTTAGGGTTTTTATTTATTTGGTTTTGGGAAAATAAAAATAATCTCCATAAAAGAAGTTGTTCTGAATTTTTATTGCTAAATCAGTTGGTTAGAACTCAAATCAGGTTTTTGGAATTAAGAATGAGAATTGAGGATGGATACCCTCCATGTGGGTAGCTTCCTAGGCCAGAATCACACATTTTAATCTATAACATGGGTGAACTACAGAGCCTAACAATTATATCTAACTGCTACAGCTCCTTTAGGAAAACATCATCCAATTCAATGCATTGCAATTTAAAAACCATTTATTAAACAGTGTTCTAAGCCCTGGAAATGTGAAAAAAGAAAGATAGACAGGGAGGGAGAGATGAAGAAAGGGAGGGAGAAAAAGAGAAAGGGAGAAGAAAGTCTTATATTGTTAAGAAACTTAAAATCTAATAGAAGAAGACAACACACAGAAGAAAACTGGGAGGGGGTTGATACAAAATAGTAGCCAGTGCAAGTATTCCATGCTCAATGGAACTCAAACCAAATAGAGATGTAAATGGAAATTGGAGAGTTAGCTGGGAAGTCCAGATCTCTATCCTCTATAGAAGACAAATTGGGAGGATTTAATGTTTTACCCTCCAGCCTTCTAATCAGAAAGAAAAGAGGGCTGAGGAAATTGGGAACTTGCTTAGTATACAATGGTGAGTTTAGGGTATAATGATGAGATTACCTGGGATAAATTTATCCTGGGAAGTTCAACTAAGAGGAGCTCCAGGTGCAAAGTGCCATATAGGAGAATTCCTTCTAAAATATGAGAATAGTTGGTGAGAAAGCTTGGGAATATTAATATAAATTGGAAGTCAGATATTCTAGTCCAATTTCCCCACTCTCTGAAGCTCAGAATGGTTAATTGACTTGCACAAAGTTACTTAGATAATAAGGATCAGAGACAAGTTTTAAAACTAGATATTTATAGAGCCAATGTTCTTTCAATTGCCTCACACTTCTATGGCACTGACGACTTCATAGATAATTGTGGCAGAGTACATATGTGATAACACCCCAACAGGTAGGTTTTAGTGTCACGGGGTGAAAGTGAAGGGTCTCTGGTGGTAGTAGCCATTTGTATTTATAGGTCTGTAATAATAGGAAGAGGAGAGGGGTAAGTATGACACTGTACACTGAAATTTCATCAAATCTGAGATATGTTGGAGAAATAAAGAGATCCTTGAATCAGGGGTCTTTCATTATGAAATTTTCTATTCTCATTTCTCTATTTAAATCTGGATACTAGGCTTGTAAATTTCAAATCTGGTCTGGGAGTTCAGCAGCTACTATGGATCCAGAAAATACCTCCCATTTGTAAGCTACTTAAGAAAATTGTTTTCATGATGCTCTTATTATAAATACCACTTTACTTTCCATGCCACTCATCATCTCATTCCCCCTGTGTAGAACCTTTCTTCATGAGAAATGAATTCAGTCATCCAAAATAAGTGAACATATTGACTATTTAGTTCACCACCTTTCGATTGCAAAATGAAAGACATGTTTCAATGTGATAGATTGCTTTGTAAAAGGAAAAAATAAGCCTCTGATGAAAAGCTTCCAAACTCTCTTGATTCTATTCTGTGTATTTCTGCTTGCCCATGTCTAGAAAGGACTTTAAATATGTGGAGAAATTGGGTTTAGTATGAGGCAAATTGGCTGAGGAGCTAAGTTGCTTCTCATCTCTGGACCTCAGTTTCCTTATCTATAAAATGTGGAAATTGAACTGAATTGTTTCTTCAGATTCTATTTCCTCTGATCCTATTTCCTTCTCTGATCCCATTTCCACGCAGTAACATACTTTTAAGTAGATGAGTACCTAGCACAGTGTCTTACAAATTTTCAAGACATTAACAAATGATAGTTTTATAAAAAAATATTTCATATTACCCAATTAAGAAAAGAATTATAAAATGTTTGTAATTTTAAAAAGGGAAAGGAGTCATACAATGAATAATAGAGCAAACCTGTTCAGCTAGATTATGTAATTGATATAAAATACTTTGAGCATAAAATTATAATGGTGATTCTTCATTTTCCCTGAAGTTAGGCAAGAAGGTAAGCTGTAAATTTGATTTTTTTATGAAAATGATATTGGAATATCATTTTCCTTTTGTCATTTTTCAGGATTATACTAAAATCACATTTTTTGATAGTTTTAATTTGCAATCTCAAAAACACTAAGTTATGGAAAGCTGAATTGGAAGGTTCAATTTCTCAATGAATGAGAGGCACTGGTATAGTAGTAGAGGGACATCCATAGGCTAACCCTGAAACTAGATTATAATGGCTTTAGTCAGATAATTTAATCTCTCATTGCTTCACATAAGCATGTAAAGATTTTAACTTGCAGAAGGTTGTTGATCTATACTTATAGAGAAGTTACATACATTGATAATATCACAGATAAAGATCAAAAGAAAAACATTAAAGAATTCAGTACAGTCTAGGACAGTAGTTTATATCCATGGACCCCTGACTATCTCTTTCCAACTCTTTGCCAACTACATATGAAACCAAGTTTTCTTCATATTGGTCAGTTAATGAACTTCATTCTTGAAGAAAACTGAAATGACATACCTAGACTAGAGTCAAGTTCCAGTGTGTCTGTCTATAGCTGATCAGACCAATATGAGCTTAGAATGCTTTGCCACAGTTTGGGCACAAATAGTCCTTGTGATCATTTGAGGTGGCATCTAAATTTGCACATCATGTTTTTCTTTTGTGTTACTTCACTTATGCTTTGGTCATGGGGCACAGCATCTTCTCTGTTGAAAAACAATCCATTATAAAGTTTTATTGCTGTTGATTTTTTTTTTAGTTTTGTGGGGCAGTGGGATTTTATGAGTTTCCTAAGGTCACACAGCTAGTATGTATCATGTGTATATTTGGCATTTGAACAACATTTGAACATGGTCAGTCCATTAGAGTTTGAATGTTTACCAATTTAGTTCAAGAAAGGACTTCAGTGTCTGGTATATATCCTGCCAGGCAATCCTCAGAATCTTCCTAAGACAATTCAAAAAGAAATGATCCAATTTCCTGACATGGAAGTGGTAGATGGTCCAGGTATCACAGGCATAAAACAATGAAGTCAGCTCAATTAGAATTTTAGTCTATCTAATACCTCTTCTCTCCCATTTTTTCCTTTAGAGCCTCCCAAACATTGATCTAATTCTTTTGTTAACATCATTAGCAAAGTGTACATCCCTGGAAAGTAGACTGTCAAAGTGAATGAATTTATCCACAGTTTTCAAAACTTCTCCATTTACTGGTACTGGCTTTTGGAGCATGTGCATTTTCTTGGTGTTGATTGTTAGACCAAAATTAGCACAAGTAGTAGAAAATCAATCTCTACTGTGTTGCTTCTCAACTTCAGAAACTGTCAAATGCATGATCATCTGGAAACAAAAAAATCATGTACTAACCTAAACTTTGGTTTTGACTTGTAGCTTTTTCAAGCTTAAGAATTTACCATCAGTGCAGTAATTAACTTTGAGGTCAATGAGTTCATCCTCAGTGAAGGTTTTTGACAATATGGCTGAAAACATCATGCTAAAAAGCATAGGAGCAAGGACACAGCCTTGTTTCTCTCCTTTGGTGACTGAAAAAGCTCAGGGGTACACTATCCAGAACCTTGGCAATCTCAATCATCATGAAATTGATGTGCAATACTGATGAAATTCTTGAGAAATCATTTTTGACATAATTTTACATAAGCTTTCATGAGTGACAGCATAAAAGTCAGATCTACAAATGTGTATAAAAACCACTGTTCTACTTCTGGTATTTTTTTTTCTGGAGTGGTTGGGCAGCAAACACTGAATCAATCATTCCCTGGCCTTTCTGAAGTCCCACTGACTCTCAAGTAGATGATCTTCCAGGTGGACTATTAAGGAGGACTCTGGGAAGAATCTTGCCAGCAATGACTAAGAGAGATACCTTCCTCTCCCACCCCACCACTGCATGACTGCCACAGGTCAGTCTGTTCCCTTTACTTTTGTACCATGGAGGTGTGGACAATGCAGGCATTCCTGAACTCCTGGGGAAAGACCTCTTTACATATAATCCAGAAAATTTCAGTCGGTTTTTGTATAAGCAATGGACACCTCATCTTGCAAATTCAGTTGGAGTAGAGTCAGCACCAGGTATCCTCACTACATAAAAGGAGCCTAATGGCATTCAAAACATTCAAAACTTCAGCTAGGTGAAAGGATAGACTTCAGTCTGAGATGAATGGTCAGTGCTTTCAGTAATGATTAATGGTAGTCTGTTGAGAACACTCATTAGCCTGTTGCCATAAGACCAGGTACTTATCATTATTCAATATGACTCTATCAGCACTGAGTAGTTGACATGCACCACAGATCGTTGATCCATAAATAGCCTTCAAGTCTTCATAAAAGAGATTTGAATTATTAGTATCAGAACAAAACTGAATTTCATTTGCTTTCTTACTGAGCCAAAAATCCTGCATCTCTCTAAGTTTTGCTTGTACTTTTCTTTTGATGGAATTAAATTCTTTCTTAGAGATGAATGAACTATCCTGCTGATGGAGTTCTCATTTTTCATGTAGCAAATTCTAAATTTCATTTTTGTCAAACCAGTTTGATGTTTGCAAATGCTCTGACCCAGATGAGCAAATGAAGTACTAACCACCAAATCTCTGAAAGTTGCCCCCTTCATTTCTATTCCACTGTTGCCAACTGTGTGGCTTAACTTTCCTTTCAAAAGAAGCACGCTAATCTAACATTAATTCTTCTGGTAGTCATTTTGCCTTAGTTACCATTTTTGTTGAATGGTAATATTTAGCTAGGATAGAAAGTCTAAGATCAGTCCAGTACTCTTAATTCACACTTTGCTTTCATTACTCATATCTTGTCTGTCTCTTTTCCTTACAATCAAATGCCAATGTTTGCTTTACAAAGGTGAATGGAAGACAATGTTGGTGATAAGAAGGTCATGAGATGCACAAGTCTTCAGTTAGTAAGTGATTATTGCTATTGCTATTCAATTCTATTCTTCTCAAGGATCCCTGCCATATCTGATAGTCTGAGCCTATTCTATCATTAAAGTCACCCAGGATCATGAACTTGTCGTACAGAGGTTCATAAAATTTTCATCTTATCCCCTCAGAGTTCATCATGGTAGGAGCATAGGCACTCATGATGATGCTGTGGCATTTTTCTGCAGGTAGTCATTGCATTGTGTTGAGCCTGGTAGGCATTCAAGTTTATTGCCTAGTTTAGTTTTAATTGCCAGCTTCATGGAAGTCCCCTTCACTCTAGAAAAAAATGTGTATGCATCTCCAACATCAGTCTTTCATTTGCCAGCCTTACTAATACCTATTGAGTTCTCTTACAACAAGAGCTATTCTTCTTTTGGGTGTACTGGATTTTGTGTTGTCCATAGGTGTGCACATATTCCATGTACTCAGTGAGAGTGGGATCATCTTTGCAGAAGTTTTTATACATTTTTTAATGTTTTAATCACTTGGTGAGGTTCCAGTATGCCATGGTAATCAGGACAGGGCTAGTTAAGCAGACAATTTTATTTTTTTTAAAGATTTTTCAAGGCAATGGGGTTAAGTGGCTTGCCCAAGGCCACACAGCTAGGTAATTATTAAGTGTCCGAGGCTGGATTTGAATTCAGGTGCTCCTGACTCCAAGGCCAGTGCTCTTATCCACGATGCCACCTAGCTTCCCCAAGCAGCAGACAATTTTAAAGACACATTTATTAGCCCCTTCCTCACACCAGGAGATGAGTAGTACAATCCTTAGAGAACTACTCAGTCATCCAGGGGGTTGTTGAATCCCTCTCCTGTTTCTAATGAAAATATGACCCTATGACCTGAGCCACCTATGTACACAGTTGTGACTACAGCTCCCATGTACCTACACCTGCTACTTTGTCACCTTCCTCTCACCACATGATAGGTAAAAATGGTTGTATGATATGAGCAATATCTTTTGATTCATGAATAAATTGGATTTTAGTGAGACAGTTGCATGAAGTCATTTCTTCATATACTCCAACTACAATAACATATTGAAATAGATTGAACAAAGAAGCAAATATGAGAATCCACCATTCTGATACAAAGAGATTTTCAAAAATATGTAAAAAAATGCTACTTTTATTATTTTTTCTATTGTAGAAAACATATTTTTCATTAAATATGTTAATATGAATGGATCCATTAATTGTATTTTTAATTTTAAATTGTTTCAGTTTCATTTTCTAAAGTGGTAAATATTGATAGTTGTAACCTACAGAAACATCAGTTCTTTGGAATGCTTAAGAATTAAGAAAATAGTTTTTCACTAGAATTAAATTATAACTTTTTAGGTAAAGGAGGTATGATGCAAAGGAAAGAACAGTGTTGAGAGTGAGATTAACTGAGTTTATTCCCAGATCTGCCTCACGCTACTTCTATTAATCTTGGATTACTCTTGGGTCTCTCTGATCCTCAGTTTTCTCATCTGTAAAAATGAGGAATTTAGACAATGTAACCACCAAGATTTCTTTTAGTTAAAAATCTATGATCTGCTGCTATTAGTCTGCTTCAGTGTGTGAATGAATAATAAAAAGTAGCCTTCTTGAATACCTCCCAAGTCTTTTTGTTATGTGCAGTTTAGAGGGTGAAAGACAAAGAGGATCCAAGCCACCAAAGTCACTTTTACATCTCAAAATTAAGGAATTTAACAATTTTAAAAGTATAGTTAATTTAAAATAATACGAAAATGCAATATATGTAATAGTATATCTAAAAATATGAAAATCATGGAAAGTTTTACACAGAAAATGTAATTGAATAAGCATTTGTCATGTTGATTTTTCTATCTATAATAAGAAATTTTTATCAGGAAATTCTTCCAAGTATTGATATTAGTAATAAATACATGCAAATGGGTTTATTTTATTATCAGTAACTCTAACTTTAGATTTGAAAAAATTGACATAATTTTAAAAATTTAAATGTTAATCGATATTTTCTATCACCAATATTTCTCCCAATGTCTCTCTTCTCATAGAGAGAGTATTTTTAAGAAAAAGAGAGAAAAGAGGAAAAAATTAGCAATCCAATCAATACATTAAAAAAAAATCTGAAAATATATGCAATGTTCCACACCCATAGATCTCACCTCTTCAAAGAAATGGGGTGGGGGTATCTTTTCACATCAGGGAGATTAACCAATAACAATTTCCTTAAGATTCTGATAATCTATAGAGAGAGGAAAAAAAAGCAAACTTGTCACTTATGTGCCCTTAGATTCCCATGATGCAGTTTTGAGGTTTAACTCTGCTCCTACATATGGTTATGAAAGAGATGTTGGAAATAAAACAACCATGCGCATCATTAATTCTCAGGTAAGACTAATGGTCTGTGCATACAAATGTATATTGGATTGTATAGGTAAAATCCATATTTGCTAATGTTATGTATCATAGTATTCCTAGGTAAAGGGAATTTGTGATCAGTACATAAGAAAATAGGAACCATAAAAATAAATGGCAAGCATGAATTGTACAATGTTAGAGTAAAAAGGTAAACTGAATAATAGGAAATCGAATTTCTAGGAAAATGAAGATTTAGGGAATCTAGGTATTTTGTCTGTCACACAACTAGTTAGTAGCTTTCAGAGATCTTTGGTACATCATGCTGGCAGCCCATTAGGTGACTTGGAAGAAGACAGATTGCTATATAGAAGACCAGAACAGGAACATTACTGAAGGAAAGGTAGTAATTAATAGATATGGGGTGGGAATAAGCACTTTACATTTTCATGAATAAGTATGAGAATGCTATTGCAGTTGGTAAATTACATTTGCATAGGCCATAGAAAAAACAAGAAACAAAAGAAAGCATGAAAAAGAAGCTGAGGGAGAAAAATGCAACATAGCAAAGAAATTAAATGAGTTGTATCAAAGCACTAACACTATAAAATTTATGAGATAATTGTGTACATAACTTTCAACTTCAAATGTGAAGCACTAAAGAATAGCATTTTGAAGACCATGGTACAGATTCTCCCTATGATGCTTACTTTTTGCCTATGTGACCTTAAGCAAATCAAATATTCTTCTTGATCTTGATTTTAACCTCATTTGCAAATTAAGGAGGTTAGAGTAGATAGTCTCAGATGTCCATTCTAGTTCTAGAATCCTATGATTTCAGCAGAAGAGGGTAAATATAATATCTTGTATGTGCCTTTTATTTGAACAAGAAGAAAGTCACTTTACCTTACTGTATAAGCTAAAAACATCTGTTTGGTGTAATGATTTCATTACATTAGTAAGCCTTTTAATTATTTGCTATTTGAAGAGTGTTTATTGAAAAACCACTACTTGGCATTTGGAGTAATTTTAAGTTTATATGTACTTTTGTAATTGAATCCATACTAAGACAAGTATATGTTCTATTTATAATTCATCTCATGAAACTGGTAGGATAGTAGCATATTATCTATAAATTTTGAATGTAAATAATTTATTTTTGAAGTTTTAAAAATGAAAACTGAGATTGTGTAAAAAATAGAAATAATCATTTTGCAGGTTAAAAAATTCTTCATCCAATTTTTTTAACAAAAAAATTATTCTTAGAGCCACAGAAGGTATTTTACCTTCAAATTTGTATTAGAATAACTGAGAGATAGATAGTATTGTGGAGTAATTTATTTTGAATAATAGACAAAAATAAAAATTAGTCCTTTGCATAGTTCCCTGAGTTGGGCAGCCTACAGCAAATAGGGAAGCAAATTAAATACATTTTGCCAAAGCTATGATATATAGGTTTGAATATATATATATATAAATTCACACATATCTATGCTTCTATATGTATATTTGTCATTGAGAAAGTGCAGTCCTTGGACAGACAGCGCATGCTTCCATACTTAAAGGACTAGAACAAGTCAAGCACTTCTTTGATATATTGTTCTAGAATAGCCTCCATGGTGTAACTAAGTGAGACTGCCCCATTGTGAGTTGAAGTAATTCCAGCCATAATGGTGGAGAGGTAGCAATGGAATTAATGCAAAATTTAAAGTCAGAAGACTTTCCAATTCTAGTTCTGCCACTAACTACTAGTGTCAATTTTGGGCAAATCATTAACCTCTCTGAGCCTTTGTTTCCTAATCTGTAAAATGAGGAAATTGGATAATATGACTGCCTTCTGAGGCCTCTTCCATATTGGAGTTTCTGAATTCCTGGGGAATTCTAATTGAGAAGTTGCAGTGAAGTAGATCTCATATAGCACTGATATGTCAGTAAAGTCAGTAAAGAAATGGCAGAAAAGATGGGAATGTAGAAATTCAACTTCTTAATCAAAAGTGACTTAGTCCCTTAAAAAGAAGCCTGCAAGGAAGAAAAGGGTGGTCTGTATTATTTTAATTTACCTGGTTTAAACCTCATAAGGTATTCATTCATTTTCATTTGAAGAAATTAATATTTGATGCATTGTTTCAGCAGATGTATTGAATTTTGTGTTTCTATTTTATTTATTTTTATTTTTTCACCCATAGGCATAAGTATATTTTTTAAGGGTACAGAAATTCCTTCCACCCTTCCAACCCCACCCCAGCAGCAAAAAGTCAGGTTAGCACTGTATAGGTACACACACACACACACACACACCACATAATTTGATAAATATGTTTATTTCTGGTATGAAGAATTAGGATTAAGGGAAAGAGATACATGCGTTAATTTTTATAAAGTAGTCACCAGATTCTGAAGAGTTGTTTTTTTGTTTTGTCTTGTTTTCCTTCTTCTGGATGGGGATGGGGATAACATTGTCCATGGCCAGTTTAATATTGTTGTCCTAGCTCTCTGAACTACTGAGAGGAGGTGCTTCCATCAAGGTTAATCATCTTACAATCTTGTTCTTATTGTCTACATTATTCTCTTGGTTGAATTTGTGTTTCTAGATTCTGACCAACCCAAACCATCACTTCATTGACAATTCATTATATAGGGATGTCATTCTAATGGCTTGGGACCCCGCTCCTTACTCAGCAAATCTTCACATGGTAAGACTAGCTTCTTTTTTTCTCTTGGCCTAGCCAGCAGTCTGATAGTGTTGAATCAAATTTCTTTTTAATTCACTGAGAAGAGTATAGCCTCTGGTTAATTAATAATGGGGAGACATGAACCATTTTAGCTTGAGGAGCAGAATTATACCAATCATGTAACTACACAATACAATATACATAATAATTATTAGCCTATTAGTAAAATGTTCATCTTCTCTTTTTCTTCCCCTTAAATATAAAATGCCAGGATGTTCTTCTAAGAAGCTCTAAATATCCTGTGACTTAAATTAATTTAACTAATATTTTCTAATTTTTAAGAATTTACATTATACTGATCTACATCTATCATACCTATTTAAAGGACCTATTAACAATGCGAATAATCAGCAAAGGAATGAACATTCTTCTACCACTCAAATTTCATTATTATCTCAATGTACCACTCATAATTGTCTATAATATATCTTATTTGGACCCCAGACATTTTTGTGTTATGTGACAGAATGATTAAAAGGTCTGGATTTAGCATTAGAAGATCAAGCATGTCCTAAGCCTGCAACTTAGTAATTGACCCTGAGAAAGTCATATTAAACTTCTAGGTCATAGTTTTCTTAGCTATTAAGATGTATCGTTGAACTGAGGATTAAATGTATATTAAGTAAACCTTAAACTAAAAAACTTTGTATCTTTGAGAGCTCTCATTAATATTATCTATTATTACTTAAATCTAAGACTAATAGGATCAAAATGACCATTTGAAAAATAAGCATCTATTAGCTGCTTAAGACACTGTGCTAAGCACTGGGAATACTAAAATGATATTACCTGTGCTCAAGGGACCTACATTCTAATTAATGGACATAATAGTGCATAAGGTGATATCTATAAAACCTGACTTTTTGCTATATGCACTATATAATAATTCCATATATCATGCAAATTATATTCTAAATATAAATAATAACAACAGTAGTGATAATACTAGCTAAGAAAATACAAGTGAATTTTATCTGTGATATCAAGATAGATGATACCATGGCAATGTGAGACCAGGGGAAGAGAGGAGGGTGAAAAATAGCTATTAGTCCCCAGAGTTATGCATCATTTTTCTAGACTATAGCAAACTTTTTTTTTTATTTCCATGAAAAAAAAGGGTTCACCCTCCTATCATTGCATTGTTTCTTCCTCTTTTCTGTGTGGATTATAAATAGCACCTAATTCCAAGGAGCCTGACATCTAGAAAGTCAAGTCTAGTTGGAGTTATTATCCCAGAGAGAATGTGGGCAAATTGGAAGTCGCATAGTCTATATACTCATTCGATCAAATTCTGAAGCAAAAAAAAAAAGGATGGAAAAAATGAGTCATATGATACTTTTTCCTTGTTTTCCACCTTCCTTTTATCCAATATCTCATGGATTTTCCCTCCTAGAGAACTGAGCAGGTTGCAGAAGACTGAATTAAGGTTTCTTTTACTCTTCAATTTTTTTCTTCTTCAATTTACCTCCTTAGATTGCTCCACGAATATGTATTAGATGTTCATTGCGCTGTTGTTTAGGAGACTGTGTTGATACATTTTCTGTGCAAAAAGATACTGAATCTACTGGAATTGATGTCCTTGATCTTTTTCCCCACAGTGGTATAAGAAGCCAGATTACAATCTCTTCACTCCTTATATTCAGCATCGCAGGAAGAACCCAAATCAACCCTTTTATATTCTTCATCCTAAATTTATTTGGCAACTCTGGGACATTATTCAAGAGAACACTAAAGAAAAGATTCAGCCAAATCCCCCATCTTCTGGTTTCATAGGTAGGTGCATAAGAATGACTGAAAAAAAAAAGAATTAGTCCAAGAGTTTTAATGATGGTGTTAGTACTCTTATGGGAGAATGATGAAAACCAAATATATAATAAAGATTATATAATAAAAATTGGACAATTATCATTAAATTCTTCTGTATTGGTTTTTCTAGTACCTGCTGCTATGCCAATATCTACAAAAACTGAATGCTAGCTTCATAATCAGCAAGAATGATTGTACATGACCCCTTCATTGATGTGGTTCAGGAAGAAGTACCCAAGGGCTGTATCATAGAATCATAGATTTAGAGCTGATAGGGACTGGGGAGATAAACTAATTCCACCCCAACATTTTACAGATAAGAAAACAGATGCTAAGAGAGATGAAGTGATAGATCCAGGACTTTTGGTCTCATGTCATTGAATGTTTTTATCAGTGATTTGGATAAAAGTATGCTTTCACTTTTAGAGTTGATATGAACCTAGAATGGGTAGCTAAGAAATTGAATAATCCAGTCTGAACCCAAAAAGATAGCAATCATCTAAAACAATGAATTGTATCTAACAAACTGAAATTTTATATCAATAAATATAAAGTTCTAATTTAGATTAAAGAACAACTATACAACTTGAGAACTGGAGTAAAGAGAGGTTTGACTAAAGAAGTTTGTCAAGAAAACATCTAGAAATGTAATTGAATGACAGTTTCCACACAAATCAGTGGTATAATGTTGGGAACAAAACAAAAAGTTATATTAGGTTTCATTGAGAGTTATCATATTGATGATTAAGGAACTGATAAGATTACTGTACTTGTCCCTTGGCAGATCACATCTAGAGTGTTGTGTTCTGTTCTAGTTCAAAATTTAGGAAGGACATTGATAAATTGGAAAGTATTCAGTAGAGGGAGGGGTTCTTAACCTGCAATCTAAGAATGATTATTTTTAAATTTTATTACTATATTTCAATATAATTGATTTCATTTGTAATGCTGTGTATTTTAATTTTCCCATTTTAAAACATTTTGAGAAGTCTATAGGTTTTGCCATACTGCCAAAAGTTTCCATGATACAAAAATTGTTAAGAATCTTTCTAGTAATCAGGTTGCTAGAGGACCAGGTTGATAGAGAATAGAGACCATACCATTTGAGGACAAGTTGAAGAATCTGGGGCTTCCTTAACAAGAGAAGACTTTGGGATATAATCAGTACTTTTAAATATTTGATTTTCAAGTGAAAGTGAAAGAAAGATTAGATTTATCCTGCTCTGCCCCTCAAGGACTGAAATAGTAGCATTATGTGGAACATGCACCCAGGAAGATTTATATAAGATAGAGATCTGGACAAGACCTCAGAGACTGTCCAATCTAATCTTTTATTTAGGCTGGATGAAAAGGGAAAATTAATAATTAAAAGTTCTTCACACCTAGAATGAAATATCTTTGAAGGGCTTGAATTATCCCTCAATGGATGTTTTTAAGCAAAAACCTTGTAAAGTATGTTGTAGAAATAATTCCTTCCATGTGAAGACTGGATACAATGCATTTCAATTCAGTTAAATGCCACTCAATAAACATTTATTCAATACCTATTATGTGTAAGACAGTGGTATACAAGGACAAAACAAAGAACCCACCCTACCCCTTAGGTAGTTTGCATACTACCAAAGGGACCCAGCAGGTAGATATATAGTACATATTAGATTGGAAGAGTGAGAAAATGATTAAAACTGAAAAAATAAGGTAAGATATTGTGTAAGGAGCAAGGGAGAAAGATTTAAAGAAATAATGTTGGTATACTTAGGGTTAACAATGTATAAAGCTGCAGAGTTGAGGTGTGCAACTTTGGGATACAAAAGTAATATAGTTTTTGATGTACAATTCATGAGAGTTAGGATATGAGTCTGCTTAATAGTGTTCTAAATATCATGGAAATGGAAATCTTTGACACTGGGTCTCAATTGCTCATGTGAAATCCCAAGGTCTTCATCTCTTCTTCATTTGCAGAGAAAAGATCCTATTCCTTTAAGAGAGAATACATGACAGAGTTTTCCAGCAAAGACTATAAAGAATGGGATAGTACATAAGTAACATTATAGGATGTGACAGAAGTTTAATAAATCCTTCTTTAGAAGGTTGTCTTTTATGAATTCATGTGATTATTACTAGATTAGAACAAAACACTTTAAAATGCAAAGGGAGACTATCAGATATCCTTTTATATGCCTGTAGATTCAATAGCTCAAGGTGTAGAAATGGCTTCCTCAATAAATGAAGGTTGAAAGAAAATTTCCTTTAATTTCAAAAGTGCTACTGTCATTACTATCTTCAGTCCATTAACTCTGGAATCACCTAAAGCATACAGAGCAATGTATTAAACTCTTGGGGTTGCTTATTAAAAATTAAATAAGGTACCTTCCTTCAGAAGTACTTTAAAAAATAGTAGATTTCTCTTTCAGAAAGAGATGAAAAAACAAAGAATTCTAATTCTCTGCTATTTCCTGATTTCCATTGCCAACAAGGACATGGTGAGAGTTAACAGAATTATTAAAATATAGAATTTAGAATTAGAATGTACTATGGAGAAGAGCTACTCCAACCTTGTTTTTAATGGAATGTAGCTTCTATTAATTATGTTTAAATGTGTTATTGAATTATAATACACAAATAACTCAAGTAAATTGCATTTAATAAAACTCTACCTTGATTTCTACTCCTTTTGGATCCCTACATTCCCTTGCACAGATTTAGACATACAGAAAGAATCTTAAAACAATTTCTGGTCTTAGCTATTGCTCCTGTTTTGGATAAATTATTTCAAATTAACATTACTGCTATGTTATGGTCTATAAATTCATCTCCTATCATTGTTTTCCTAAAGTAATCAGCTTTAACTAGATACTTTGTATTTTTTGAGAGGGGGGAAAATACTATTCCATTTAGACACTAAAAGAGAGTTCATGGAATCATAGGTTTAGAGTTGGAAGGGACTTAAGAAGTCATTTAATGTAACCTACTGATTTTATAGATGTGAACTATTTTAATTTTAATTTTTCTCATTATTTGTGATTTAGAGATTTACTCATATGATAATTCATAATTTATTATTTTCTTTTAATAATTACCTGTTGATGTATTTTACCATTCATTTATTAGAGAATGACTAATCATCATTTGCAAATACATTTCCTTCTTCTCCCAGAAAGTCAGTCATTGTAGTACAAAATAGAGAAAGGAAAAAAGCAGTTCAGTGAAACCAACTTATTAACATTCTATATAAAATGCTCCATGCCTATAGTCATCCATTTCTACAAGAAAGGGAGGGAGGTGCATTATCTCCTTTATTTTTTGAAGCCATTTTCTTTATAAATGGAAATTCCAAACTGACTCTAAACTTTAAAGGGGTTCCTTTAACCTCTCTTTTGATTATATAAGAATACTTCATGTAATCAACTTATGCTTAAGAAATCTATCACCAAGAAGATCTGCCATTCTGTGATTCCATTCCATATTTCCTTTTCCCTGTGCTCTTTTTAAATTTCTTTACACATTACTAAAATAATCTTGTAAAAGTAAACATATTCCCCCCTTTCCCACAAAGTTAGAGAAGCCTCACAAAAAATAATAAGAAAAAAAGGGGAAAAAAGTGTACTTCAGCCTTTGTTGAGATACCATCAGTTCTGGCTATGGGATAGATCACACTTTCACATAAGTTCCTCAGAGAAGTTGCTTCAATATTTTCTTCCTATAATTGCTGTTACTAATTGTATTCCCCCCATCAATTCCTCCCCAATCTCACTTATTCTATTCTCTCTCTGCTTTGACTC
This sequence comes from Macrotis lagotis, assembly GCF_037893015.1. NCBI lineage: Eukaryota > Metazoa > Chordata > Mammalia > Peramelemorphia > Peramelidae > Macrotis > Macrotis lagotis. The sequence continues at coordinate 191,582,339 of NC_133663.1, forward strand.
CCCCCCACCAAAATGTGTTGTGGAGCAGCCAAGTAGCACAGCAGAGCATTGACCCTGGAACCAGGAGAATCCAAGCCCAAATCCAGTCTCAGACACTCAACAATCACCCAGCCATGTGAACTCTGGCAAGCCACCCAGCCCCCTTGAAAAAAAAAGAAAAAGAAAAAAGTGTCTTGTATCTGATTACCATTTCCCACAATCTTCCCTCTCCTCTATCACTTACACCTCCCCACCCCTCTCCCTGTCTCCTTTCTCCCATCCCCTTCCTCTCTTCCTCTCCTTTTTCCTCTAAGGTAGGATAGATTTCCATATTCTACTGAGTGTATATGTTGTTTCCTATCTGAGCCATTTCTGATGAGAATGAAGGTTCACTCATTTCCTCTCATTTTAACCCCCTTCCATTCCATTGCAACAGCTTTTTCTTCACTCTTTTACATGAAATATCTTAGTCCATTCTACCTCTCCTTTCCATTTCTCCCAGGATATTCCATTTTCTCCCACTGACACTATCTTTATGATATACCTCCATATTCAGCTCCCTCCTGTGTCTTGTCTATAAAAACTCCTCCTAACTGCTCTAATAAATAAGGTTCATATAAGTTCTTGGGATCATCTTCCCATGCAGGAATACATGCAGTTCAACATCATTCAATTCCTCATAATTTATCCTTCTATACCTGAGTCCTGTACTTGGAAATCAAACTTTCTTTTCAACTCTAGACATTTCAACAGTAAAGTTTGATATTTCCCTATTTCATTGAATGTCCATCTTTTCCCCTGAAAGAGAATATTCAGTTTTGATGAGTAGTTGATTCTAGGTTATAATCCAAATTCTTTTGCCTTCCAGAATATCATATTACAAGCCCTTAATATAGAAGCTGCTAAGGCCTGTGTAAATCCTGACTGTGATGTCATGATATTTAAATTGTTTCTTTCTGGCTACTTTTATTATTTTCTCTGACTTGGGAGTTCTGGAATTTGAGTATAGTATTCATGGGAGTTCTTTTGGGGGGGGATTTCTTTCAGGGAGTAATTGGTGGATTCCTTCTGCTTCTAGGATATCAGGGCAAATTTCCTGGAGAAATTCTTTAAAAATGAAGTTAAGGCTCTTTTCCTAGTCATGGATTTCAGGTAGCCCAATATTTTTCAAATTATCTCTCCTGAATCCATTCTCTAGGTCAGTTCTTTTTTCCAATGAGATTTCACATTTTCTTCTAGCTTTTAATTCTTTTGCTTTTTATTTTATTATTTCTTGATTTCTTGATTTCTTCCTTTAGCTCCATTCTACATTCTTCGAAGAATTTTCTGATCTCCTTTTCCATCTGGCCAAATCTACTTTTTTAAGGCATTCTTCTCCTCATTGACCTTTTAGACTGCCTTTTCCCCATTTGACTTAAACTAGCTTTTAAATATTGTTTTCCTTGGTTATTTTTGTACCTCCTTCACTAAGTTCCTACCCCAGTTTTCATGATTTTCCTGTATCACTTTCGTTTCTCTTACTGATTTTTCCTCTACCTCTCTTAATTTTCCAAAATCTTTTTTCTTGAGTTCTTTCATAGCCTGAACCCAATTCCTATTTTTCTTGGAGTCTTTGGATATAGAAGCTTTGACTTTGTTGTCTTTTGAGTGTGTATGTTTTGATCCTCCATGGAGTCAAAGTTATTATCTATGTTCAGGTTCTTTTTTTTCTGTTTACTAATTTCCCCAGCCTATGACCTGGTTTTAACATCCTTACCAAGTTTTCTAGTGTTTGGGGGACATTCCCCCAAGGACCTCAATTCCCTCAAGGTCTTCTGAGAGTTTCTGACTTCTCTTCTGCCTGTGCTGTAGTCTGTAGATGACCACAAGTAATTCCCTCTAACCTGGAGCTATGAGCACGGTCCCTGCTCTGCTCTGGCAATAGTGGGTCCCAGACTGAGATAGCGGTATGAATATGAACAAAGTAGTAGAGTCCTGTCCCAGGGATAGCAGAGAGACCTAAGTGGTCTCCCCCTTACCAAATGTGGGCCAAATAATCTGGAAGCAACAGCTGGGTGGCTCCACAGGCCTGCTTCCATTTCCTGGGACCAGGGCTGAACTGAGACCTGGGCTGCACACTTACTCTGACAGAGTTTTCCCACTGAGCTTCCAAGTTGCCCTTTGTTATCCTTGAGTTGTGAGGTCTGGAAACCACTCTGCTGCTAAAAACCCAGGTGCCCCCCAGGGATTCAAGTTCCCTGTGTTCTTGGAAGAATTTGGTGCATTTATTCCTATGGCCCCTTCCAACCCTGATGGAATTAAAACTACCTGCAGATCTTCCAAGTTATCTTTGACTGGAAAATTATTTCCTTTGGTCTTTCTGTGGATTCTGCCACTCTAGAATTTTGTTAGAATCATAATGTTAAGGTATTTAGAAGCATTCTGAAAGAGAATTTCTGAGAATTCCTGCCTCCATGATGCCATCTTGGCTCCACTACCATCTGTGCTTTCTTAAAATTAGGGTCAACTTTTTGAACTGAAAATTGCCCTTTCTTTTTCTAAATAGAAAGTTTAGTTAAGTGCATTGCTTTCTAAATCAATGTTGAATCAGCTTTCTTTTCTGTCTCAACAATTATTTGGTAAAGTTATGGTTCTTTCCTTATGAATATCCTTTTCATCTGTTATTTCAGTTTCTATTACCCCTTTGCTCTTCCTCAAAAATATGCCTAAAAATAGATGAAACTCATTGTTCAATTTATCTGATGTCCTTCTTTGGAATGAAACTCATTGTTCAATTTATCTGATGTCCTTCTTTGGAAAATTATCTTTACCCACAACTCAATTTATTTGACATAAAAATGAAAATAAATCAATATGTGTCTTTCTTCTGTTACAGAAAGGAATCCCGCAAATTCTCCTTCCATGTTCTGAGGTCATGCAGAAAAAGATATTGACTTTTTGTCATTCAACCTCATCATTTTTGAGATACCTTTAGTGCCAAAATCAGTTGTATCAGTTACTGAACAAAAAGACCCTTTAGGTAGATTAGTGTGCTTCAGAAGCTTCAACCTCTAAAAGTTTTTGTGCTAGTCTAGATAGTGGATGAGGGATATTTTTAGCCTTAAAAATGAGGAGAATGGTAATTTTCATTGGATTTTGCTTCTTATAATTAATACTAGGTTCAGGCTCAAAGTAAGTCAGTGTGAGCAAACTTCTTTCTAATTGTATGTGTATGCCTCTATGAGATAACTTATGAAATGTAAGTCTATTTATCTTTTCTAATGCAGTACAAGGAGAAGAATACTTCAGCTTTCCACACATCTTTGGCTCAAATTAGGTTTTTGTTCATTCATCTGTGTCTCCATTATATAGTCAATTTTTGACTTACAAAAATATGTTCTCTCCTGAAAGTTTTTTTCATATTTCAGTTGTTTGGAACTTAGAAAACAACTTCCCATTAAAGCAATGCTATGTTATGACTGGGTTAATAAGTAAATCCATAAAATTTAATATATTATATTATAATAATTATATTAGTCTCAGTTCTTCTTGGATTTGGGGGCATAGAAATATGAGATGGAGGAGAAGGTGGCTTCTGGAAGTGAAATATCTTCCAAGAATCCTGGAGAAAGGGGGCAGTTCCCCATAAAATATCAAGGAGGGAAAATATGTATTAAGCACACACAGGTCTGTCTGTCTCTCTCTCTCTCTCTCTCTCTCTCTCTCTCTCTCTCTCTCTCTCTCTCTCTCTCTCTCTCTCTCTCTCTCTCTCTCTCTCTCTCTCCCCTATCTCCCAAATTCTAGTTCCTTCTGAATTGACTCCCCTCTCAGTTGTCCCTGATGTTCATCTATATAAGTATTTCTGATTCAGTCTTCTTTTCCTTTCATTTTATGTCTTACAAATGTTATCCACAAACCTTTCCTTTACATACAAATTGCATCCCTTAACTAGTATATGCTTCTTGAAGGGATTATTCATTTTTTGTGTTTCTGTATTTATAGGGTTTTGCACAGTGTTGACACCTAATAAATGCTTGTTGAATTGAATTGAAATTCAGTTAATTAATCTTAGCCAAATTTCAGAAGGAAAGCAAAAGAATCATTAGATTAAGGGTGGATTGAGATAATTGATAGCCTTTAATTAACTACTACTACAGCAGTATTCATATTTTAAAAGAGTAGAATTTCAGACTATAGTGTAGTTAAATACAATTTAAAAAAGGAATTTTGTGCTAAGTTGAGGGCCACCTCAAGACCTCAAGTCCTCTTCAACCCCTTCAACAACCCCCCTCAATTACACAGACAGGGTATCCACCTATTTTCCATATAGTAAGTACTTAATAAATGTTTGTTGACTCCTTTTCACAGTTTAGCATCATGTAATATTAGATTCAAAAAAATTCATAAATTACCTAACTTAATCTTCTCTTAAAATAGGTTTCACTTTAATAAACTTACTTGATGGGTAGTCTTCCAGTTTCTTCCAATTTCTACTTCTTAACATAATGATTGTCTAAAACTTCATTTTTTTAAAAAACTCCTTGATCTACTCCTAACTCAGCATCACTATCCACTTTTATACAAAAGATTACATTCATATTTTGCAAGTCTCCTTATCTTGTAGGAAAGAGTTAGGGTCTCTACCAGAGTGGGGCACAAATATGGGGAAGCCAGCCATTCATGAATTTGAGGCCATTTTCATACACATACACTTACACACACACACACACACACACACACACACACACACACACACACGCATAGATATAGATTTATGAGCTGTTTATCCTAGATGATAAACAACCAAAGGAAAAGACAGTGAAGCTTTAATTTCTTTGTATAATGCCAAGCATAATGCCATGTGGACAAAAATACTTTATAAAGGTGAGCAGAGATTCTTAGAGATGGAAATGGGGAAAGAGAATATTCTGCGAATCGGGGGTAGTTATTGCAAAGACATGGAAGCAGCTATGAAAATATCTATGCAAGTGGATCTTTGTACTTAGGTAGTTTGAATTTAAAAGTTTAATATAATAGTTCTACATCTTTGATATACTCTGTGAAGTTTCCACATTCTCTGAAACCTTATCTGATCTTCTGAATTACTATTTCTTAGTCTTTTCTCAAATTTTGTTATTTATCAATTATTAATTATATTATTCATGTTTATATAGAGATATGTATATGTTTCTATATATAATTAGATAAATAAATAGTATTCACTGGTGAGAGTGTGAAATCCTTGTGAGCAAAAAATGGTATTTATTCATTTTGCCTTGCTTATAGTTGATTGTTGAATATTGAACATTATTGCTATTTAATAGAAGAAAATATACTTAAATATCTAAGCCACATAATTTTGTTTTTCTACTTTATTTCATTTTATGGATTTTAATCTTCCCACGTATCACTTGAAACTCCAAACACTGAAACACATTATAAGCCACTTAGCATTTATATTTGTGTTTTTATAAAATACATCATAATTATGATGATGGGTAAAACCATTTTATGTTTTGAGATAAACAATGTATCCCATGTATGAATTGTAATCAAAGAATACAATACTAAATTAACCTGAAACTTCTTTCCAAAGGTCCTTAATATATTAATGCATGATTCTATTATATATTGGTAAGGTTTTAAAAAATATTCTACAAACATTAATTTTCAATGAACCTAGTTAAAGTTGAATAATTAATATTTAAATTATATATACTTTTGGTAAATGACATCAACTTTTCTTATTACTTGCCCTGGAAGGAAATCTTAATATGGCCTACATTCAGGGTGTCTAGGTGGCACAGTGGATAGAGCACTAACCCTGGAGTCAGGAGGACCTGATTCAAATCTGGCCTCAGACACTTAATAATTGCCTAGCTGTGTGGCCTTGGGCAAGCCACTTAACCCCATTTGCCTTGCGAAAACCTAAAACAAAAAAGCCTACCTTCTCTCCATTCTATGTTTTACAGTGAGTGGTATGTAAAATAGATAAGAGGAAATAGTTCTTCCAAGATATAGAAGTCACTTAGTCCAACTTTCACTTTTTACAGATAAGGAACAAAAGTGCAGAGAAGTTAGTTTATTATCCAGGGTCAAAATATTTAATGGTAGAACCAAGATTTGAGGCTAGCTCTTCATGACTCTAAATCTAGAACTCTTTCATTACATGAGTTTTACTAGGTTTGAATTTTCTTTGGATTTCAAACACATCAAAGATATGGCTCTAGGGAATATTTTAGCAGTCATCTCACTCAAACCACTCATCTCATAAAAAAGAACCTTAAACTCATAGAAGTTCAGTAATTTGTCCAAGGTCACATAGATGGCATAGAAAGTTACAAAATTAGAATTTGAATTGAAATCTTCTGTCCCTAGTGCCAGAAATATTTCTATCACCCCATTCTTCTGCATGCTGTATCAAATCCAATTTTTCAGAAAGATATTTGTGGTGCTCTTTCAGACAGTCCCTATTCATTTTTAACTTGACCTACACAGGACATGGGTTTCTTTCCTTCTTGGAACTTGATTGGATCAGTGAGTTCTTTAATAGCAAGACTAATTTTTAGCCTTTCTTTGTATCTCCCACTCTTCACATTGTGCCTGGCAAATGGTACTAAACTTGATTTGAGAGCATTTCTTGATATTTCTATTATGTTTGAATTTATATCTATAATATGTATGATTGAATTATATGAATCAAAGTATATCATATCACATGTATTCATTTCCTTTTCATAATGGCTTCAGATAATGCTTTAAATATTGTAGTGGCATATAGTGAGATAACATTTACAATAGGAACAGACATTTAAAATCACAGTTAAACATACTGGTTAAATGGTTAAGGTTTTACAGACTGTGAAAGTAACATGGCTTTATATACTCTCAATGAAATGAAGAATTATTCCTCTTACTAGTCTCCAAGTCAAATTCAGAATTTGTAATCATTTTTACATGGAAAAAAGATTATTCTTGCCCTATTTCCTTGGGTGTTGAGGGAAGTTTCTCCAAATAATTTAATTTTATAAATAAGATGGAAAAGAAAGTCTTATACCCCCTCAAGAATAAGATATTTTCTCACATTTTAAAAACACTCATTTACATGTTTTGAATTGATACCTAATTAGCACTAGTCCTATCTGATGATTTTAAGCAAATCCTCAAGGATTTCTCTTTGGCTTCCTTAAAGCAATTCTATTAGTTTAAATTAGATTTAGTGATAGTTGGACAATTCAGGCAACAGTTTGCTGTAAATGTCTTAACAACTGATCTGAAAATGTTTGTATCAGCCTGAATTATCCAGACAATTCCCTCAATTTTAGACTTCATTTTTTACAAGTAGATATAACCTTCTAGAAGTATATTTTAGTGTATGATTATCTTATTTTACATGTAAGATTATAGTACATTTATATATCATGCATTAATATATGCATATGTGTGTACAGGCAGATATATCTTAATAAATATACTTAATATGTGCACATCCTATATATATTTGAAAATATATACACATACAAAATACAATTTAAACATAGCAGTTCATAGAAATTATGGGTGTATTTGTGAATTTTAAATGATCAAGAAAAAAGTAAGCTATAAGACAAAGGAAATGTTTTTGATGTCAGAAGGGAGCAAGGATATTTTAATCTTATCTTCTGAATTATCTTCCAGTGTTTTACAGTCTTTTATAAAAGCATCTTTTACACTCATTCTAAAACATTTTATTATAACTAGTCTAGATGGTGGTTGTTTTTTTTTAATTAGTCTGCTAAGAACAAGCATAATGCACTATTCACAAGATGCATTTTGGCAAATGAAATCCTCTTGAGTCATTAAAATTGCCCAGAAGAAATTAACACATTTCTTTTTTTCAATAGAATCTCTAGTATGGATTCATTCATACAAATTGGCTGCATTAGAAACTTAACATTAATTAAATTCTGTTTAAAGGTTTCCAACAGCTTGCCAAATCCCCAAAGCATGAGTCTACCCATTTGATTGATTTGAAACCATACCCAGAAATCTCTAAATTGTTTTAAGTGCCAAAAGTCCTATTCAGTTTTTAAAATGCTTAGGCTTTTATCAGTGTTGGAAACTTTAGGAAACAAAACTTGATTACTTAGCAAACAAAATCTTTTTATAGAAGTTTCTAAAAACTATTTTTTTCTTTTAATCTAATATCACAGTACAATATGACATCCATATTCTAAATCATATAGAAACTTCTGGAGAGGACAGAGGAAAATATCACATATATTCAGATTTGGGGGGCTTGAATAGACATTAAGCTGCTACCTATTATCAAGAGCTTTCTGCTAGATAAGTATAAATAAAAATAAAATTTTTGTTTTTAAATTTTCTTTTCATACAGCACTTTTACTTACTATTGAGCTATAGCTTGTAACCAAATATTTAACCCAAATTTTATAATAGGTACTGTAAACACCTCATAAAAGAAAAAGAAAAAACTTAGACTTCTTATCTGAATGAAGGGAGAGCCAAAAACATTTTATACAAATTTTCAGATAGCAGGAGTGCCAATTCCCTAACCCCCATGATGGGAAAGGGATAACTGTAATTCATAATATTTTCAGAAAAGAAATTCAAGTCTGTTGATATTCTTAATTTTAATAATGCTCAGAGGGTAATGACATAGGTTGTGTGTTTTGTCATCAACCTGTTCTTGTTATTTTTTCTCTAAATTATGATATTTTTAAAGGCAGTGTTCTCCAGAAAAGCCATTAATTTTTAGATGTTTATGAAGCATTTTAGTTTCATTTTCATCTCTGGATTTCCATGTGATAGCTAAATATTCATAATTTCTTTTCATAAACATAAATTCATTCAATAGTGAATATTCCTACCTCATTTTCCCATTATGACAGGACCTATCCAAACCAAATTTATTTTGTCCAAGTGGCATGGGATTTTTCAAACTTGTGTTCCCCCATTCAGAAGAATAGGTATTTTGAGATCTCATAGAGCTAGAAGAGATCTCAAAAGACCTATTCTCTTTTTATTGTACATGCAGATAAGGAAAATGTGATATCCAGGTAAGTTAAATGGCTTGCCCCAGGTCCTCCAGGTGATAAATGACACAAAAATGCAATCCCTGAAACTCTGATGTCAAATGCAGTTATGTGTGCAACATTGTATTTGCTGGTCTGAAGTATAACAATATAACCAGTACCAGTTCTAAAACTTTCTTGTACAAGTAGGACATACTGGAATTGTTTGTCATTTTCTTCTCCAACTCATTTTGCATATGAGGAAATTGAGATAAATAGGGTGAAGTGCCTTGTCCAGGTTTACATAGCTAGTGTCTGAGGCCAGATTTGAATTCGGAAAGATGGCCCTGACAATCTATCCACTGAAACATCTAGTTGTTCAGACTAAGTTTACCCAATCAAGACTTTATCTAATGGGTCTAATAAAGTTCATCTCATCTAAGTGAGATTTTTAGATTTCTTTTTTTTTCTATGCACAATTTCTAGCCTGTGGTGTGAGACAATCTGTAGGTAAATCTCTCAGAGTATTGGTTGAGTCATTCCTTTAATGTACTATCATATTTATATCAGGTGAGGCACAGAGTGGAATAGTGGATATAGAGCTGACTTCAGAATAAGGAAGACCTAAGTTCAAATCCTCCTTTTGACACATACTGGCCATGTGACCCTGGACAGGTTATTTAACTTCACATTTTTCTCTCAACTCTCTAAGACTATTAAGTTGCAGGCTAGATACTAAAAAATTTACTGGTAAAGGGAGTTTCCTCATTGAATTTTTTACATTGATGAAATCAAAAGATCTGACAAAACAATTCCCTTTTAATAAACAAAAGACCGTCCAGGGAAAAATCCCTTAAGGTTATCAATGAGACACTTCATCTAACCATTTTCCCCTTGCTGTTTAATGACTGCTTCAGTGAGGTGCCCACCTAGATAAAGGTGGTTAATTTTGCTTTGTGCCACTCAACATCACCTCCTGTGTTGTCAAAAGGCTATTAAGCAGAATTCTAACACAAGCTTATCTGGAACCCTCTATTTCTTTGAATCATTGCCAGTTGTCTTGACCTTTTTCTTGCCACTAGATTTCAATGACTGGAGGAAAGATCAAGGCTGATGACTTTGCACAGTTCTGCCTCACTCAAATCCAATTCAAGATATCACTCTGTGATGTCATTGATCTTCTTCTAGATCAATGAACAAGCAACAGCAAGAACTTCTTTAGACGCATTGTTTCACCTATTTACCACAGGGTAAACATCATTACCGAGGAACAAAAATACCTAATTTTCCAGTGATCTTTTAATAAAAAAACAAAACAAAGCAAAGCAGGTTATTGATACTGTCAATATTAGTTGAGCCTATTTGAAAGTGACAAGATGATGGTGGGAAACAGCTTCTTCAGGCAAAGGAGACTCTTTCATCTTCTCTGGTGGGTGTTCTGAGGCTGGGGCCACACTGGATTCTGGCCTCAGGAGGCACAGATTTTTGTTGACTTCTGGAAGGTCTTGAATGGTATATGATCCTTCCTTGTTCTTCTTTGGACCCAGATGGATCACTTTTACTTTAGAAGGGCATAATGAAGCATCAGGGGCAGATGAAACAGGTTGGCAGTGGAAGAGAATGAGGAAACACTTGTAAAACTGAAAGGAGAAGAAAAAACAGTGACATATAGAGATAGAGAAAAAAGGTGAAATGCATAATGATTTGAACTGCTGACCTTCCTTTTATAATTCTTCAATTAAGTACACATTTATAAGGTGCTATATGCCAGACTTTAATGTTCTAGGTTCTGTGGACAAAAGCAACAACAAAACAATACCTGTCTCAAGGAGCTTGTGTTCTATTATGGAAAACTAATGCTAATGCTAAGAAACTTCCAGCTGGGAGGGCTCTAGAAACTGGGGCTGAGGATTCAGAATATACTTCCTAAAGGAAAAGTCATTTGACCTGAGATTTGAGGAATTGTTTGAAGCAGAAATGAGGAGAGACACAGTCTAGACATGGAGACATAAAAATAGGACATGACATATCATGGAAAGGAAACAATAAGTGGTACAACCCAGAAAGATTGGAATTGGAATTAGATTGTCAAAATCTTTGTTAAAGCCAAATGAGAATTTGTATTTTATGCCAGAGGCAATAGGAATTCACAGGACCTTCTTGGATTAAAGAGTGTCTTGTGCTTTAGGAATATCAGTTTGCCAGCTATGTAGAAAATGAATTGAAGAGGGGAGAGAATGAATCCAAAGTAATCAAAGAGGATACTACTAAAATAATCTAGACAACAAGTGATGAGGGCCTGAGCTACAGTGGTAGTCATGTGAGTGACAGAAAGATAAATGTGAACTATGTTGTGGAGGTAGAATCAATAACAGTGTCTTAATCTTAGCCAAAATACCATTTGTCAGGGAGGCTAGGTGACATAGTAGATAAAGGACGGGACCTGGAGTCAGGAGTACCTCGGTTCAAATCCAGTCTCAGACACTTAATAATTACCTAGCTTCGTGGCCTTGGGCAAGCCAATTAACCCCATTTGCCTTACCAAAAAAAAAAAAACCTAAAAAAAAATTCCATTTGTCTTGAGTCTAAGATTCTGTTCACTAACATGATCCTCTCCTCTTAGTATTTAATACTAGAATCATACAGTGGATATATTCAGATCACATACTTGAAGCAAACAGTGATAATATTGAGGTGATGGGTTTTACTATTGAGGATTGAACAATGGAAATACCAACCTGCTTCTGTGACTTGTTACCAGTGTGACCTTAACTTCTCTCATCTTAAATTACTTATCTTTATAATGAAGGGATTAGACTATATGAAGTATGATGTGCCTTCTCTATGAATCTGTTTATTATTATATATTATAATCTCTATTTATGATCCTAAAGTCACTTTACCTCTCTGGGCCTCATCTTTCTCATTTGTAAACTAAAGTGGTTGGAGCAGATGACTTCTGAGGTCCTATGCAACTCTAAATCTCAGATTCTATAAAGCATTTCACCTATATAGGCCTCAGTTTCCTCAATTGTAAAATGAAGAGATGGGAATAAATGATGCAGTTCTCAAGCTCTGATCTGGAAAAAGTTTCTTGCCAGTCTTAAAATCCTTACCCCACCCGAACCCTCTTAATTCAAAATGGATTTTGATTTTTTTTTCTTTCCTTTTCAGGAATACTTATCATGATGTCTCTTTGCAGAGAAGTGCATGTATATGAATATATTCCATCTGTACGACAAACTGACCTCTGCCACTATCATGAACTATACTATGATGCAGCCTGCACTCTGGGGGCCTACCATCCCCTGTTGTATGAGAAGCTTCTGGTGCAGAGGATGAACCAAGGCATCCGGGATGACCTTTACCGAAAGGGAAAAGCAATCCTTCCTGGATTCCGGGCTATCAGCTGCCCTGTACCCGATTAGTTTTGAAGGAAGGAAGGAAGGAAGGAAGGAAGGAAGGAAGGAAGGAAGGAAGGAAGGAAGGAAGGAAGGAAGGAAGGAAGGAAGGAGGGAAGGAAGGAGGAAAGAAGGGAGGGAGGGAGGAGGAAGAGAAGAAAGGAAGGAAGGAAAGAATTTTTTTAAAAAATAAGATTTGCCAGAAATAATGTGCAATAAGGTACTACTGTTGTACTCTACACAACAAAAGAATACTTGAAGATATATTTTAGACCAACATAGTCTTGAGTCTTTAAACTGTAATTTAGAAGTAGGCATGAGGAGTCTTCCTTTCCTAAGCCATTAAATATTTATTATTGCTTTGCAAATAGTTAAAGGAATATATTAACAGTAAAGCTTAGCCCAAGAAAGGTACAAAGTGGTGTAGCTAGAAAGAAAAATCAATGTATTTACATGGGTGTGACATGTCAAAAAAAGTTTATGCTTTCCCAAACCACATGTGTTCATTTTATTTCAGTGATATTTTTTAAAGTATACCTGATACTGGGAAATGGTTATACACAGAAATTAATATGTTGAAAAACTTATTGATATCATCAGTGGGGTTGCTTCCTCCAGTCATATAGATGGCAATATTTACACAAATTCTCATCCTCTACGATTCATAGCCATTCTTTAAAAAATATATAAGTGATATTACCCAACTTTCTAGAAACCATTAACAATGTTTTTCTTTTTGTTTTTAGTATCTTGTTAACAAAAACTAACCTTCAAAATTTCCATCTGTTGGCTCACCTTTTTTACCAGTCTTGGGTTATCTTTTGTATCATTTGTTTAACACAAGCCATCATTAGAAATAATCTGTGATCTGCTTATGCATATCATGTTTTTCGATCATCTTTTTTGTTAATAATTTTCATTTTTTATAACATACATGTATTCCTTGGTGACTATTACTAGGAGAATATCAGTCTTCAAGTGGCAGGCAGCTTGGGATCAGTTAGAGAATATCCAATTTCTGAAAGCAAACCAGATTAATCTCTTCCTTATATACACATTAATGTACATCTTAAAAGAGAACTTTACTGTCATCACCCATAAATAATCTTATGTATATAATCCCCAAGGAAATACAAAAATTCTATACCTCCTCCCACCAAAAAATTCTGGTTCTTTTTATCTATTACTAAATTCTAATTTTTAAAAAAATTTTAAACCGTCAGAAGCAGTCATGTCTTGACAGGCCTTTACCTGCCTCAAATTTCTGGTCCTTTTTATCATCCAAAATTTTTTGTCTATGGCTACATGGTTGAATTTCTGAAGCTAAATAAAATAAACCTCAAGGAATCTGAAATAAGGCAAGTCTCCAAGGCAGCTTCTGTGCAAGAAAGAGTTAGTATCCACTTTACTGTAGGAAATTTGTTTTATTGCAACATTTTCTTAAAGGAATAAGGGAAATATCAAAGATAAAATGTAGAAAAACCTACTGGGATATAAATAGGAAGAGTAATTGAATTACACAGGGAAGTTATTTCACTCATACATATGTCTTAACTGCTATTACCAAGGTTCTGCTCTATAGCCCATTTGCTATTAGTTTTCTGTGCTGACATATTCAGGCATGTGAGTTAAGAAGGCAATATTTGTTTTATTTCTTTACTTGAGCTAATAATATCTGATAGCATAACAGGAATGGATACAGAGCAATTATTTATATTTGCATATAAAGAATGTTTCTCACCTTAGTACTTAATGTTTGCACAAGATTTTTGCAAATCATCCCATGGTCCCAGTCAGCTTACTGTGATATCCATTGACCTTCAACTAATTTTTTTTTCTGTAGGCAAATCTTAGGGAAGCCAAACATGGTTTTAATGGGCATATTTTATTTCCATTGCAAAACCATAGAGTCATATCTGAAACAGTATGAACTCCTTTATTCTTCAACAATGAGGTAATTAGTCATTTGTTCTGGGAATTTCCCCACACCCCTCATTCAAATGAGATCACTATTAAAAGACAGTATTTTATAGTTAGAGAATTTCTGCTCTTTGAGTAAGTAGAGTTTTGTTTACAAATTCCTCTGTCAGTATTTAATAGTTGGTCAACCTAAGACAGATGCTTCTAGTATTCAATCATATTATTCATTCATAAATTGGGAGTAGTAATAAAACTAGTCACTTTGGGGTGCGCTCAAATGAATTAATTGAACAAGGCTCTACAAAACTGTTAAGTGCAAGCACTTTCTTATCATATATATTATCATAACATAGAAAAATATATTTTCACTTACAAAATAACTATATCAGCATTAGAAGGCAAATTTAAAGTCATTTGGGTGACACCATAATTAGCCTTATCCATTTGTTACACTTATATATCTGAAAGTCATTCTTCAGGTTTCATCTTAATGGTGAATAGCCCACCTTAATTAAAAGCATTCTCTTGGGCAAATGTCTGAGTTTGAGGTGTGTAGATAGAAAATGTTCAGTCCTTTTATTGGATTGATTTGTCAGTAGGATGCTATGATTAAATTCAGCAAGAAGAATGATTAACTAGTAACACCTGTTTCCTCAATTAAGTTATTTTTCAAAAAACTGGCTAAGTAGTAGATTACCCCTGTTATTCACTAATTGCTTTCAATAAAATTTAAACCACTAAATTTTGGTTTAGGAAGAGTTTTGGCTTAAAGCCACTGAGATTAATAATAGTAGGGAAATCTACTGTGATGGATTTTTTTTAATGATTTGAGCTTAAGAACAATGCAATTCTTTTTCTTGCAGAGATATACAATCATAGAAATTCAGTGAGAATAATGGAACCTCTAGTTCAAGTGATGGCTCCAGTTAGGGAGTGAAGGTGGTTTGTTTTGGTTTGCTTCTTAGATGTTCCTGTTTGTTAAATTAGTCTCATTAATTTTGCCCTTTCATATGATTTTACTCCTTGATTTTTATGTATATCATTATTTTCTTTTTGCTTGAAGCTATTAGTTTAGGGACCTCTTAGGGTAGAATCTTCTTCCAATAATGGAAATCAACAATTCTGTAAGATTCTACTTGTTGTTTAGTTAATATATATCAGAGATAGGATTTGAATCTCAGTTTTGACAGGACCTTAATCATTATTCTATATTGCCTTAGCAAAGTGCCTGGCAATAATAGGGTTTACTAAATGTTTGTTGACTTGCCTCTTGTGGGCATCATTATTATCTAGGACAACTCTTCACTGATGAGAATTTGGTCATTTAGAGCAAATTCACATTTATAAACCCCAAAGAGATGGATATCATTTAATCTTTTTTTGTAAGGCAAATGGGGTTAAGTGGTTTGCCCAAGGCCACACAGCTAGGTAATTATTAAGTGTCTGAGGCCAGATTTGAACTCAGGTACTCCTGACTCCAGGGCTGGTGCTCTATCCACTGTGCCACCTAGCTGCCCCTGATAACATTTAATCTTAACATTTTGTTTCATTCATTCATCTTTAAAAATTGTTTTCAGTGTTATTGACAAAGAGAAAGCACAATTCAATACAACAAAACATTTAATGTGAAATATTAGCTTTTTCGAACATGACTTTACAAACAATTGGAACCAATCTTCGTTGAAAATTACCAAAATACTCTGTATGTTTAAGTACAAACTTGACTGAATGTGCTCATTTTGCAACTGTTGAATCATTCAGGTCTCCAATATATAATCTGGTGCATCTATAATAAGCAGAATGAATAACTAATATTACCCATATTGGGAGTTCTCATTGAGCTTGCCATGTGTTGAAAAATTCATGTAGTACTTTTAATGAAAAGTTTCACAATATGGTCTTTCTATCTATAGGTGGACAAAAGTGCATTATACTCATTTAATTCTTCTCTAACACTGGTTCCCATATTCCTTCCTAGTTCAAGAAAGGAAACTAAGTCAGATCTCATAATACTTCAATGGAGTTGTTTCCACTAAGCAGCATATTCTAGTCACATTAGTCAAAACTAAGGAAAAATTATAAAGTTGTTAGCAATGTGTCTCTGATTTACTTAATAGAAGCAATATTCCCCTTTTCCATAATGAGTACTGGTAAAGATATATACATACATATATATGTATGTATGTATGTATGTATGTATGTATGTATATCTCCTAGGCCATATTAAATATCAGAAGTTGAGTCAAACCAAGACAGATCAAAGTGAACAAGTTTTACAAATACCCTCCTTGCCTTAATATATCTAAATTATCTTTTATAGTTCAAGGGTTCTTAATCTTTTTTCATGCCATGGGCCCCTTTGGAGGCTTTGTGTGAAACCAAAATGTTGATTTTAAATACATGAAATAAAATACATAATACTAAAAAGGAAATCAAAGGTTAATGAAAATAAAGATGTATTTTTCCATCCAAGTTTACAGACCTCAGGTTAAGTACCCTTGCTTTAAAAATAATTAGACAACAAGGTCAATTAGTGCTTCAAGATGCAATTTCATTTGAGCAGTGTTATTAATTTCATCAGTTTGGCAAGATTTAAAAGTACTGTTCCAATGGGCAGCTAGGTGGTACAATGGATAGAGTGCCAGGCCTGGAGTCAGGAAGAGACCTCTTCGTGATTTCAAATCTAGCCTCAGACATTTAATAGCTGTTTGACCTTGGGCATGTCAGTTAACCCTGTTTGCCTCAGTTTCCTCATCTGTAAAAAGAACGGAAGAAAAAAGGGCAAAACACTCTAGTATCTTTTCCAGGAAAAAAAAGTTCAAATGAGATCACAAAGAGGAAGACATGACTGAAAAAACTGAACATAACTCTTCTGGTACTCTTAACAATCTAATACTATTTGAGTTACTCATGTTAAATATTTGCTTACCACTTAATCTCTCCTTTCATGGAAATTATACATAGAAAGAATGAAGTTTTCCATAAGAATACAAAAATACATAATTTTGCAGAATAGAATGTGATAAGAAGTGCTAAGACTAAGGAAGGAAATAATTTCTCCAATTAATGAGACTACACTTTTGCCAAGAAAAATGACATTATTATTATTATTAGTAGTAGCAGCAGTAGTAGTAGTAGTAGTAGTATTTATTAATTATCATTAGCATTATAATTGCTCTTACTACCCAAAAGACTTTGTGAATTCAGTTTGACCCAATTGTAATTCTTTATAGCCAAATCATCTAGTCCAATTATCTAGATTATAGTTTTTCTGAGAGAAACAAACAGAAAACAAAACTCTCATAAAGTATACAACCTTCAGTGTTCGTTGAAATGTATTCAGTGTTTCAAAAGTCTAATTTTCCCACTGTCATTCTACTTCTTTTCAATACCATTCAAGTCAAGAAAGAAAAAAAATGGCCTACACATTGACAAAGTATTTTACATACCAAATTTCCTTCCTCTATTAAAATGTTTTCTTTTGATTTGATATTATGTGTGACCATGGGCAGCAAAAACTAATGCTTATCATGGAATGCAGGAATAATCTATTAAATGCCTAATTCAAACAACTTCATTCTTATATGAGTTTAGATAGCAGTCATATACTGACTGATCTTAAGAGAAGCTCTTGAATTAAGAATTCTAAACACTGTTTTTGTTATGGATAAAATTAAGTAAAATGTGATGAATCTCAATTTGAATACTTTTATTGAAGAATTTTAAGTGTGTGATGTTTAATATAGTTCCATTAAAAACTCATATTACTTAAAAAAATTCCATATGGATTTCACAGATACAAATGTACGAAGTTGCCTTGTTCATATACAAGGCAAATTCCTGGTATTTCCATTTTTGACTTTGGTCTACAAGCTATGAGGCTTAAAGGAGGAGAGGAATAAGTAGGTATGTATGCATATATATATATTGATCTGAATTGGTGATTTGAGTTGTTTGGGACACTCAGGGAGTATGGTCTCCCAACTATTTGGTGTCAGAAATAGAATTTGTACCCAGATCTTCTTGACTTTATCGGTTGTTTTGTCAAGTTGTGTCCCTCCTTCAATCTTTTAGTTCATATTGTTTAAGTCCAATTCTTATTTTCTGATATTTGTGGATGGTTTCCTGATGGATGCATGGTTAACTGAGGCAGTTATATTAAGTAAAAAATGTGACAGAGCCAGTACATGTTTTCTATATTCTGCATGTTTCCATTGTGAAGTCATGCAGGTTTTCTAATATTGCCACTTGGGCATTAGCCTATAGGTAAAAGAAAGTATTTTTCTGTAAGTTCAAGAAGATAAAGCCTCTTAATTAATTTGTTGATGTGTCAAAACTTTTAAGCAAAAAAAAAAGCAAAAACTGGCACATCCCTATCTAAACTTTGGTTGGTAGGATCTAAATATCACCTTGGATATTTCTGTCATTCTATAAAAAATGTGAGTGTAAATATAATTATATAACTGTATACACACATCTACACACATGCTTTTTTATGTTGCCTTCGTTTCTTTTCTAAAAATTCATTTCTGAAATTCTTTTACAGTAAGAATTCTCCTTCACACTGATTCTAGTTCCAAAAAAAGTCAAATATAATTGTCATTCATTCATTTATTGTTTGGTAATTTGGGGTTTTTTTGAAGGGGGGAAGAAGGGGAAGTGGTATGAAATGTGGTGATTTTAGAGCAATCTTAATAGAAATATTTCATCACTAGTTTTAAAGTGTATAACCAGTGTTTAAATACTAACCAATATAATTAGTGTTTAAATGCCTTATCAGATATCAGTGTTCTATTTTGCTCCATAAAAAGTAGTTCATGTGTAAACCATGCTTTTTGTAGGCTTTTGGGAGGAGAGAATGTATATTGATTACATGAAAAAAAAAACAACAGTTATCTTTCCTGATGTCACTTCAAAGAAAAAAAAAAGATTGCTGATGGTTTAGTTGTGTAAAAACCTTACACCCATTACCACATCTCTTTTCTTGTTTTGTTCTAGATGGCACATTCAATTCTTCAGATAGAAGCCAGTGTACTTTTTTAACAGCTTTGAGGGTTTTTTTGTATGATGATTTTTTAAATGAAATGTGTACTCTCCAAACTAATTGAGGTTTTCCAGGAGTCACATTTTAACAGTGTTTGTATACATTTTAACTCTTTGATATTTTCTATTTTGGTTTTGTATCTTTTTAAGTATGCACAGTGTACAGATTTTTTCTTGTAAATAAAACATGTTTTCATTTGTCTAAGGAGTACAGATCTCTTCTTTCATTTATGGTTGCAAAGATTATGTTAGCCAAATAACAGCATAAGATCTGCTTCCCAAAAAGGTGTTTTTTAAAAATCTATTCACCTCCAAAAGTGTCCTGATTAGAGAGAGTGGTAACAGGCAAAACAAAAATTAAAGAAAATCCTTAGTAGCTGCTAGAAATTTTGTTTTGTCTTTGCATTTTTGTCAAAGGACTTTTATTTTTCTTGCTTTCTCAATGAGGAATACAAGTAGGGAGAAAGACTGAACTTGAAAATAAAATTAACTTAAAATAAAGATAAAACAAGATAGTTGGTTGCATTCCAAAAAGTTCTTTGGGGGATACTGGAGCTTTAAGTGGTCTATGAAGAAAGATTTAGATGGATGTAAAACCATCATCCTAAAACTTAAATAGTAAAAGACTTGAAACTGAACATAAGAATGTCCCATGGCTGAAATTAAAATAGGAGAACTGGTCTTAGTTTTGGAGAGGGTAATTAACGTATTGGGGGTGGGGGAGCCAAAAAGGCAAAATCAAGTAGGAAAAAGCTTGGAGGAGAAGAGGGAAATAGTGGTGGAAAATATCATAAAATTTTTATTAGCCAAGCACTAGACTCAAGTTATTTACAAATGAATTCCATTCCACACCAAATTATGAGGCTATTCTACTTGATTGAGTTTTATTAAGCCTTTGCAATGTAAATAAATTAGAAGAGAAAAGATCACTGACTTCAAACAGCCTAGAAGCATTCCAAAATCAAATCAGCCTTACTATTTTAACACCCTACCTTGAGTGAGGAAAATCTTATATGGAAACTTATATGGAAAAGAAATTTTGTCATTCATGTTTTCCAGGTTAACGTGAAATCCTTGAGGAGGGGGGAATCTTGAGGATTTTTAATATGATAACCTGTATGAACATCTGGGTAATTCTAGGGACATAAATCATTCTTGACTGATGTGCTGAATTAGAGAACATTTCTTCCACAAACTTCAAGTTATCTACACTTTTCTTTTCCCCTCAAGATGACTGCATTCTTCAAAATAATTAAAATGAAAACCTGGCTCGACTCTCTGGGAGTGGGAGTTGCCATGAGTGGAAAACATACATCAACACTTGGAATACCAAAAGATAGTTGGTATGCCACTCTAGAACAATTGATGAATAACCTCTTTATCTAAAGTGTTTAAGAGATCTGCAGGAGTCACTGTCAGGCAGAAAAAATGATGAAAAAAAAGAAGGAAAAAAAAAGAAAAGAAATTTTTTTATAATGAAAATGAACCAAGGAAATAACATGTCTATGATACTGCTAGACTTCAACCACCCTGATGTGTAAATGAATCTCAGAGCTAGGTGCATCAAAACTTGATGTAGCTACTGAGTTCAAGCAACTCTCAAGATTAGCACTTGTGGAATGAATGTACATGTTGAATTGAGTCACTGACAGTGTTTTAATGAGAATTTTTAAATCAATGGTTATTGTCTTACTGGGAGACATTACTTAAAATAAATTCATTTGTATGACTTCTTTGAATTCTCCAAGTCCTGGAATTCAGCCGAGTTGTTAAAACAAGAGTAGAGCAAAAGACTGAGAAATGAAAAAAATGTGTTGGAGACAATAGATTTCAGTTCCTTCACTTTCTAGATGAAATCGAAATTCACAGAAGAGAAGCAACTTTTCCAGTTCCCGTGTATTTTCCTAACACACATACAAACACACACACACACACACACGAGTCAATAGATATTGTCATAGTGAAACATATATACATATATATATATATATATATACATATATATGCCACAGGATCAAAGACTTAGAGCTGGAAAGGACCTTAGAGATAATAGCATTATTGTACAGAAGAAGATATGTTCAATGACTAAGATCACACACATGGTAAATGGCAAGGCCAGGATTAGAAGTCAGATTCTGTGAGCCTAGATTCAGTCCCTTTCCCATAGCAAAACATTTTCTCCTCTGCCTGAATCCCATTATCCTCTCTGGATCTTTTTCTCATTCTGGCTTTAATACTATCTTCTTCCTGAAATCTGCAAAAGCCAAAATCCATTATTTATTAGATTTGACAATATAGACCCAAGTTAATGGAATCTTGTCAAACTTGACATCTGTCATCTTCAACAGACTAGAATAGCTGCACCTCTTTTTCTTGTTGGGTTCTTCAATATTTATTCTGTTCTCCCAATAGTTTCCAATCAGATTTCCTTTACCTTAGTGGGAAGGACAATGCATCCTGTCCTGATCCCTTTAACATTCAATTAGAGCATTGGCAGCTTTTTCCTATCCCTCTACTCTCACAAGGATCTTAGAATTTTTCTACCTCTCAGCTCCCTCATTATAATGAAGAAATAGACTCAGGTATGTTAAGGATTTTGTCAAAGGTCATGCAAGAAGGTGATAAAACTAGAATTCGAACCCAGATCCTCTAACTCCAAACAGAGGACAGTCCATTATGAAAAGTAATTACCCTTTAAAATGTTAGGGGAGATAACAATAGATTATATTTATTTTTTAGTATTTTTAGTATTTTAAAGATTTGAAATTTTATCATGCTAGGGAATCCCTCCAATGCAGATTTAAATTCCCCTAGTTAAAATATCTTCAGTGACCCTTGACTTAAGGAAAAAATTCTAATCAAAATATTCACCATGGGAACATAGGATTAGACCTTTAAGAGATATTGACCAATTCTTTCATTTTGCAGATGAGGAAACTGAGTTCCAGAAAAATAAAGTCTCCTCCAAAGATGATAATAGTCAAGGAGGACATAAACAAAGACACTCCTTAAAACCTTTCTGGATTCTATGTCCCCAGAGTAGTAGTAGGAAAGAAAAATTGCAGAACAAAGATTGGAACTCCAAAGGCAATGATTTTTCCCTGGTCACACACCTCTTTACCTTGTTTTCAGCCTTGCAATAATGATCTCTCAATTTGCCTAGGTTTTTTTTAAATATGAATCTCTTTAGAGATTATCTAAAGTGGTTTTCATATATACATTTCATTTTTAAATTTAATTCCATATTCTTTCCCTCCAGTCCCTCCTACATGCATTGAAAGTCTTGCAAAACTAAGAAGGAAAAAAAGAGAAAGAAGGAAGAAAGGAAGGAAGGAGGGAGGGAAGGAAGGAAGGAAGGAAAAGGAAAAATTTACTTCATTCTGCACACAGATCATCAATTATCAGGATGTGTATGGCAATTTATATCATAATTCTTTGGGAGCATGGTAGATCATTGTTTTAAATAAAATTAAATGTCTTTCACAATTGATTATCTTTACAATATGATACAATAGATTGTTCTCCTGGTTCTGCCCACTAAACTTTGCATTGTTTCATTTAAGTCTTCCTAGGTAGTTTTCTGAAACCATTCCCTTTATCATATCTTAGCACAATAGTACTCCATCACATTTATAAAACAGCATGTTCAGACATTCTTCAATTAATAGACATCACCTCAATTTCTAATTCTTTGCCACCACAAAAAGACCCACTATAAATATTTTTATATATGTTCTTTCCCTTTTTTACTTTTATCTCCTTAGGGTAAAGATGTAATAACAACTGTGTCAAAAAGTATACACAATTTTAAAACCCTTTGGGCATTGTTCCAAATTGTTTCCCAGGAAGGTTGAATCATTTCACAGCTTCACCAACATTTAATGAGTACCTATTTTCCTATATTCCCTCTATTATTTGTGATTTTCCTTTTGTCATCTTAGCCAATCTGATAGATGGGAGATGGTATCTTAATTTTAATTTGGTACCTTTATTTTAATTTGTATTTCTCTGATTATCAGTGATTTTGAACATTTTTTGCTTGACTATTAATATTTTTGTTTCTTCCTCTAAAACCTGCATATTCATAACCTTTGGCTATTTATAAATTAAAGAATGGTTCCTATTTTTGTAAATTTGTTTTAGTTCTTGATATATTTGAGAAATTAGTTCCTTACTGGAGAATAACGCTACAAAATTTTCCCCAGTTTCCTACATTTCTAATTGTCACAACATTTGTTTTGTTTATGCAAAATATTTTAAACTTTATGTAATCAAAATTAGAATTTCCTATGGCTCTCTCTTTTAGTCATTAATTCTTCACTCTCCAATGATATAAATAACTTGTGCTATGATCCCCTATTTTGTTTATGATATTTTTAATATCTAAATCATGTGCCCATTTCCAGCTTATTATCAGTATATGGTATGAGATGTTGGTCTATTCCAAGTTTCTGCTAGATTGCTTTCCCAATGTTTTCCCACCCAAAACGTTTTGTAAAATATTGTACACTTAATTATTTCCATTGATCAAAGTCTATGTTTTATTCAATACCAAATCATTTGATCTCTCAATTTATTTCAGATCTTTCAGCCAACAGAAATACTTCTTACCATCTGACTTCTTACCATCTAAAAGGCTTTACCAACTGGCCAAATCACTTTAAAAAAAATCTCTACTTGCCTCAATTTCCTTAACTAAAAAAGGGGGATAGTAATAACTGCTACTTTTCAAGGTTGTTAAACATATCAAACAAGATAATATTTGTAAAGTGTTTAGAACAGCAGCTGGCACAAGTAGGCATGATATAAATGCTTATTTCCTTGCCTTCCCCACCTGCCCACTCTTTTTCAAACTCATTTCAGATATCACTTCCTGGTCTGAAATGACCTCTTCTTTTGAATCTTCTTGTGATCTTCCAAGGTGAGAGTTCTTTTCAAATATATTGTCACTCTTCATTGTGAATTCTCTAAGCTTAACACATTTTCTACCATTTATCATGCTAATTTTCAAAAGTAAGTTTTATTCATGACTTTTGTTTTTATCTATTAAAATACACAAAAATTATTGTAATAAAATAAATATAAGAACTGTCTAACCCTCAATTGCCCCAAATTGGTACACTGACCCAGTCTGACAATGTACACAGCATTTTGCCCCTGAAGTTCTTTACTTCTCTGTCCAATAAAGGGAGTGTGTGTTAAAAAGTCTATTCTCTGGATCCAAAATTAGCTATTATAATTAGAGTTAAGCTTTCTTTTTTCTCATACTAATTTGTATGTGTTTGTGTGTGTGTGTGTGTGTGTGTGTGTTGTATGAGAATGCCCTTCTTGGATTGAAAGTTCCCTGAGGATAGGGACTGTGCTGTTTTTAATCTTTGTATTCTCAGTTGTCTATCACATTGCATGGAAGATAGTAAGTGCTTACTCGACATCTGTTGAATTGAATTAGAAGAAACTACCCAACAAAGAGTGTTGTGAATAGACCCTGTCTATGAAAGCATCTGTGAAGAGGAGGCACTAGAGGAAAAAACTCACTGGGGACTTATAATGAGAGGTAATTATTACTGCTGAGTTCCTGCCTAATGAAATGTACCCACCATGAAACTACTGAGTGAGACTCTACAAGCTGGTAGACCATTTGGGAAATAAGTATTCCATCAATATGCAGGGACAAATAGCTAGGATCTTAATTCAATTCAATCATGTAGGCATTTGTTAATCCACTTCAAAGGGCACAGTTCCTCTGCCAGGTGCTGAGGATGCAAAAATGAAATAAGACACTATCCTTGTCCTCAAGGAGTTTATTCTCTAAAGAATAATAATAATAATATTAATAATAATAATAAAAGATTTTATGTATACTTTATAGGGAATATTTTGATTCTTATAACAGTCATACCGTTCAGATTTCTCCATTATGTCCCAGAGAACTCTTCATCCTGAAAGATCACTTTGTCCCTGAAATTCTCACCTCAAAAGTGCCCTCCCTCTGGTTAGATGTCTCCTCCGACTACTTCTGTGTAAGGAGGACACCAAGACCAGTCATCTCTTCATTGCTAACCAGTAAGTTCTTCCATAATAGACCAGCATCTTGAAGGGTTCCTTCTTCGCCTCTTTTTTGCTTCCATTTTTGTGTGTTATGTATTAGACTTGCCCAATGTCACACTACAGACCAGCACACAGCTAAGCACCAGCTACACGGAGACTTTTTTTGCTTATTTTGGCATTACCAGCTCTTAGAACTCTGATATATAGCAAATGATTAATAAACCCTTATTGACTAACCAACATAAGTATTATATTCTTCCTACATTACAAGGGAAAGTGAGACTTAGATGGATGCAATGCCCAGTTAGCAAGGAAACTGGAGTCACTTAACCTTTCTCTGCCTCAATTTCTTTATTATATAATGTTTAAAAAGTTTGAATGGCATAGTTTATGAGTAATTAATCATTTTATTAATAAAAGAGGTCAGTGTGCTTTTAAAGGTCAAAGACCCTCATGGTAGAGGGATCGCTACTTTCCTAAGAATACCAATTGACTATAATTAATTAACAATTAATTAGCAAGTGATTATTATAATTAGATGTGGGCTCTTTCTAATGAGGATCTTGGGAATATGTCATTTGGATCACCCAAGTCTTAGTCAAAGAGAATCATCAATATACAAATCAAAGAGGGAATCCACTTCTACCCAGGGCTGTCTGATCAAACACAATGAACAAGAATTCACAATTCTCTCAGCATGCTTGGATAAGTTTTCCCCAATATTTCCTGCAATGGGTTGATTTCTGGATAATGAGTAGAAAATCTTTTCATTCTATTTCAATAATTGATTATGAATTTAAGAAATAATCATTTCTCTCCATGTGATATACTCATTAAAAAGGGGAAGATAAAATGTCACTTTTCAAATCTAAAAAGTTACTATAGAAATGCTCATTATCATCATCATCATCATTTTTATGAAGCTACTGTTGTTCAGTCATTTTTGTTGTGTCAAGCTTTTTATGATCACCTTGAGGCTTTCTTGCTAAAGATACTAGAGTGGTTTGTCATTTCCTTCTCCAGATCATTTTATAGATGAAGAAATTAAGATCGACATAGTTAAGTGACTTGCCCAGGGTCATACACCTAGTAAAGATCTGAGGTCAGATTTGAACTCAAGATGAAGCTTCCTAACTCTAGGCCTGGCATTCTATCCACTGGAAAATCTAGTGGTCCTAATATACAACTAATAAGTTACTAAAAAAGAGATTAAAAATTATCTCCCCTAGTTGTGAATTGATCCATCCTTTTTGGAGAGAAATTTGGAATTATGTCCAAAAGGCAATAGAAATGTGTGTGCCCTTTGACCCAGCAATACCACTCTGGATCTGTACTCTGAAGAGATTATAAAAAAGAGTAAAAATCCCACATGCACAAAAATATTCATAGCAGTTCTTTTTGTAATGGCAAAGAATTGGAAATTAAGGGGATGCCCATCAATTGGGGAATTACTGAACAAATTGTGGTATATATATATATATATATATATATATATATATATATATATATATGTATATGATAGAACACCCTTGTTCTATAAGAAATCATGAGGGATGGGATTTCAGAAAAGTGTGGAAAGACTTGCATGAACTGATGCTGAGTGAAATGAACAGAACCAGAAGAACATTATACACACTAACGACATTGGCTGTTGAAAAATCATGATGGACTTGTTCATTTTAGCAGCATAATAGTCAAAGACAATTTAAAAGATTGTGATGGAAAATATCACCCTTATCCAGAGAAGTAACTGTGGAGTTTAAATGAAGATCAAAGCTTTAAATTTTTAAAAGTTATCTTATGTATTATGTCATTTTTTTCTCTGATGGTTTCTGTCTTATATTTGGATTTGATTCTCCCTCACAACATGATCAATATGAATCTATATTTAAGCATGGTTGTAAAGGTACAGTCTATCACATTTCTTTCTGTCAGGGAGAGGAGGAGGGAAGAGAGGGAGGGAGAAAAAGGTAAAACTCAAAATCTTGCAAAAAGTGATTGGTAAAAATTTCTATTATATGTAGTAGGAAAAACAAATAAATAAGATATTTTTAAAATAATCTTCCCTATCCTCCAAATTCCAAAATTTTGCCACTAGATCTCACTGGTTTTTTTTCTGTATCTTCCTTTTGAATTAAACAAATTGTTGGGGTTTTTTAATCTGTTATGTTTTAACCAGCATCCTTAGATCAACAAACTTAGTAATTAAACAAAAAACAGAGTTTTCAAAGAATTTCTTCTATGCCTCAAATTTCCTGAATGATAACTTTGAAACACTTTCTACTACAGTACTTAAAGTGGTGGTGGACCTTGAATCAGGGAGACAAGTTAAAATCCTCAATTTCTTCATTCGGAATAAGGTATAATAATAATTAAATATAAGGTAATTTGAAAATCTTAAGGTTCTGTATAAATACTAGTATTTTTATTTTAAAGGAAATAATATAACTCATGCAGGGGCCATTAAATAAACATTTTAAATTACCATGTAACCTTTTGGAGCAATAGACTTCTATACACCCTATAAAGAACCATTTATATATCTTTTTTTCTGTGATAATCATAGAATGGATTGCATTTTGTTTAATTTAGCAGAAATTTAACATATTGTCTTAAACTCTTCTCTATTTGTTTCATGTGGATACAGTCAACTCCCTGAAGACAGAATCTGCATTAGAATCAAAGAATCTCTTGAGTGAGATCATGAGTGGCAATGTATACTTTTTTTAAGGTTTTTGCAAGGCAATGGGGTTAAGTGGCTTGCCCAAGGCCATACAGCTAGGCAATTATTAAGTGTCTGAGTCCGGATTCAAACTCAGGTACTCCTGACTCCAGGGCTGGTGCTCCATCCACTGCACCACCTAGCCGCCCTGTCAATGTATACTTAAATAAAAATTTTCTCCACTACAAATCGAACATGGCATCATTCAGTTTCTGAGTAGAAATCTCCAGTGAAAGGAAACCACTGTGACACAAAGTAGTTCATACTTTGGGATATAAATGTAAGAGAGTCTTTTCTTTTGAAGTGTCAGACTCTGATTCTTAGCAATATCTTTTCATGGTCCATAGTTTTTCCCACTGGGGCCAAGGAGAACAAGATCAATCCTGAATAGAAATGATAGCCTTCCAAATATTTAGAAAGAAATTATGTTCCCTCTAAAGTTTTTCTCTTTAGGCTAAACATATGAAGGGGATGATTCTCTGATCTCTTAGAATGTGTGTATGTGTGTACATGTATGTGTGTGTGTGTGAAGTAGCTCCAGGATAATTAAAATTAGTAAGCCTAACAAGTTAGGAAGGAAGTTAGAGTGCTCTTCTGAATCCTGAGAATTAAAAAGTAACTTCAGCAGATAAAAATGTACCAGAGAGAGAAATGAAGAGAGGTGATAGTGATTTAACAAAAACCTCTATTGGTGTAGGAGATAAAGTCATTTAAAGATATAAGATGAAGGAGTTTCACATCCTTCTAATAAACCTTGCAATTGAAGCTTGGAAACATGCACAAAAAGGAATTGAGGCTAATGACAGTATGTTTGTTTCTTGGTTCCATGAGGACTGGACTAGTGATTTGAATGCCTGAAGAAGGAAATGAGTACCATCTGTTGAAAGAACTGAACTCCACAGTCAGTAAAGAACTGATTAGCAGAAAGCAGAGATTTGAGAGGCCAGAGACCTTGAGAGAATCATCAATTACTAAGAACTGAGATCAGCAGCAGAGCAGGACAGTGAATGGGAGCAGCAATGGCAGGTGGAGATCCGAGACACTTGAAGGGAGAATGGAGAAGTCATTAAGAACTCTGAAGTAGAGGGGTGGCTAGGTGGTGTAGTGGATAAAGCACCATCCCTGGAGTCAGGAGTACCTGGGTTCGAATCCGGTCTCAGACACTTAATAATTACCTAGCTGTGTGGCCTTGGGCAAGCCACTTAACCCCATTTGCCTTGCAAATACCTAAAAAAAACCCAAGAACTCTGAAGTAGAGAAACTAACTTGAACCACTTCCACCACCAACTCAAGGACAGGACTATAAATCACAAGGATTAAGCAAGGTCCTAAAGGAGTGCTGCTCATTATATGCTCATAAAGAGGGATTGGTCACACACACACACACACACACACACATATATATATATATATATATATCATATGCTTCATGGATATCCTAGGTTTCTAATACATTGTGAATGAAATTATTCATCTCTTTTTGAAATAATCAGGGTTAAGTGATTTACCCAGGATCAAAGTGAGAAAGTGCCTGAGATTGAATTTGAACTCCCATCCTCTTGATGCCAGGGCTGCCATTTTAACCACTGTGTTGCCTTAAAGTTTTTCATCTTTCAAGCACAGTGAAGGCCTTAGTATTAGGAGGAACCTGTAGATAATCCTGAGGAGGATCAGTCACTGATATTTCTGAATCATTGGAATGTGAGCAGGAGGCAGAATTCAGAAGTTCCCAAATTTTCCTGAATTGTGTCATGGAATGGGGGATTGTCTCACACAAGTCTTCTACATCTACTTACTTATATTTCTCCACAATGCTTAATACGTATGTGTCATTGTTGAGTTGGCAGGATAAGTCATTTTCTAGTTGGGCATATATAAAGTTGAGAAAAAGATCCCAGAAGAGTAAATTCAAGTTTCATGTTGTCACAGGCTGAATGGATAAATAATGAACAGTTTGAATCAACCCACAATACCACATTTCCAGGCAGATAGTTTGTACAGTTTGCTAAGAGAAAGGAATTAATAGATTCAGAACCAAAAGGAATCTTGCATATCATATAGTTCCTTCATTTTATAGATCAGGAAACAAGGTCAAAGAAATGAATAGATTTGTCTATGATCAAGTAGAATGACAGAGCCAGGATTGAATTCAGGGTCAATATTTATACATAAACACCAGGGTTTCTCAATCTCTTTTGTGTCATGGATACTTTTGACAGCTTAAATATTATAGTTCATTTCTCCAAATAAGGTTATTACATGCATAATATAAAATATATCGCATTACAAAAGAAGTTAATTACAAAAAAACTTATAAAAGAAATCAAAACACCTTCTCCTGAGAAGACACAGAGAATAAGAAATTTATATATTTTATTTTCTTCTTTTCTCATCAGAGAAAAATATAAACCTGACAAAGCATAGCAACTACAAATAGGGAAATATTCAGAGATAACACATGACATTGTCTCATTGGTTATATTTTGTGCCTAACTCTTTGGCAGGGTATCAATCACCTATTCTTTCTTCTGTCTTTGCTTAGGGAACTTTCAAAGCATGGAGGGAAGCACTTTCTGGATGTCATGGCCCAAAGAGGAGCAGAGAGAATGATAGGTTAGGCAAGATCCACCTGAGCACAGGTTTTCAGGCCCTAGGCATGCTATGAGTAAATATGAGAGCCTATATATGAATGGATTGGAGTTGGGAGATTGCTTTTAAAATGTGACCTCTGTCATGGATTATTTCAATGACCTTGGATGAGTCATTCAACTTCTTAAGATCTGCGTTACTTTACCTAATAATTGGAAGATATTTGGATTGGATATCTTTTAAAGTCCCTCTTAGATCAAAATCTGTGATCCTCTGATCCTCTGATCTACAACCTATATGATCTAGAAGTTTCATAGAATTTAAGCAATTGGGAAGATCTAAAAGCAGTGTGGGTATAACTTAGTGGCATCAACTTCTCTATATAAAAGTCAGTTATTATTATAATGAGGAAATTGAGAGGCAAAGATATGAAATAATCTCATAGGCAATAAAAGGCAGGGTTGATCATTCTACTAACCCACTCTTTGTTGCTATAAAGTAAGTATTAGGTATATCAAGAGGATAATTTGGAGCCTCTCTGATTTTAGTGTCTTTTAGATAATAGACTTAGTCCAAGGAGGCATCATGGTATAGTAAAGCATTCTATAATGCTGACATTGTTCCGTCATATTGAATAAGTCATTTAATTACTCTAATTCTCAGTTTATACATATGTAAAATTGGGGAATTGGTCTTGATAGTCTCTAAGGTGTGTTTCACCTCTAAGTTTATGCTCTCATCAGTAGATCTATATATTCAAAACCCTTCCAGACCAATATAGTCTAATAGAGATTTTGCACCATTGGCATTGTCCCCTGAAAATTCAGAATCACATATATCCTAAGGCATCATAGAAGGCTTTTAGTGGAAAATAGAGATACAATAATTAATTCTGAAAATCATCACCATATCAATTTCCTGGAAATTGTTAAAGAACAAAATTCACAGTGTTCTAGGACACAACATTATCCTGATTCTAAGATTTTAGAATATTTTGTCTTTATCTTCACATAAGTACAGGAATGACAATGAATTGCAGAGTCCACCAATACCATTAATAGGTTTATACCCCAAAGAGATCATAAAAAGGGAAAGACCCACATGAGCAAACATATTAATAGTAGTTTTTTTTGTAATAGCATAGAATTGGAAATTGAGGGAATGCCCACTAATTGGGGAACAGCTGAACAAATTAAGGTAAATGAATATTATGGAGTACTATTGTTCTAAATACAATCATAAACAACCAGACTTTAGAAAAGCCTAGAAAGACTTGCAAGATCTGATACTGAGTAAAGTGAGCAGAGCCAGAAGAACGTTGTATATTTTAACCACAACATTGTGAGATGATCAACTATGACAGATCCAGTTCCTTTCAGCAGTTCAGTGATTAAGGACAATCCTGTCAGACATTCTAGGAAAATGCCATTCACATCCAGAGGAAAAACTTTGAAGTCTGAAAGCAAAGCAAAGTATACTATGCTCTCTTTTTAAATTTTTTTTTATTTCTCATGGCTTTTTTCCTTGTCTAATTTCTCTTTCACAACATTTATAATATAGAAATATGTTAAACATGATTGTACATGTGCAACCTATATCAGACTGTTTGCTGTCATGGAGAAGGAGAAGGAAGGAAGGGTGGTAGAAAAATGTGAAACTCAAAAGCTTGCAAAAAGATGAATGTTGAAAGCTACCCTTGCGTGTAATTGTCAAAAAATAGATTAAATTTACAAAAGGAATTTATCCCCATTCAAAAAAAAAAGATAATGAATTCCAAAACCAAGACCTGCCAGAATGTGGAGCTCAGAAGGATTAAGAGCAGAATATCAATGCTTAGTGCTTGGGTGTTCCATGGGCCTAACAAGCAACTGAAGTATTGTGGTACACCTCCACAAGGATAACTAGGGCATCTGACAGCACAACACGAGACATATTATTTGAGACTGATTTTGCAATGTAATGTACCAAAATGATAAATTAGGGAAAATGTTCATTTACTAAATCATTATTGATAGTTTCTTTTTATTTATTTATATATTTGTTTATTTGTTTACTTATTTATTTATTACTTATTTATATATTATTTATTTATTATTATTTATTCATGGCCATGGAGTTGAGTGACTTGTCCAAGATCACACAGCTAGGTAATTATTATGTGTCTGAGGTCGGATTTGAACTCAAATACTCCTGACTCCAGGGCCAGTGCTCTGTCCACAGGTATTTTTCAATGTAGCCTATGGTAGAAAGACAGAAAAGAAAAAAGAAACAAAGAGAAAAATAAGGAAGGAAGGAAGGAAGGAAGGAAGGAAGGAAGGAAGGAAGGAAGGAAGCAAAGAGGGAGAGAAGGAGGGAGAAAAGAAATCCATCACCAATTATAAGTACTTTCCAGTGTTTATATTTTTTTAAACTCCAGGTTTGTTTCTGTTCTCCACACAAAGCTCTGCAAGAGGTCTATCTTATTAAATGAGAAAATTCAATAAAAACTCATTTTGGGGGGGGTTGGGAGGGTTGTTGCTTTTTCCCTCTATATAAAAGACATGCACTTGCTGAAAGGAAGGCTGAACTTTACTGTCTCAACTTGAGTCTTCTCGGAATTCTATATAGAGCTTCACACACACACACACACACACACACAAATATATCCCAAGCACAAGCATTCATGTTGCCTTTTCCTCTCCAATCCTCTGACTCTCCTTATGTCTGACTAAATTTGTCTTCTAAATTCAGCCTAGCCATTGTCTTTTCAGCAGTCAAAGCTTATTCAGTACATTCAGACTACTAATGGTACAACATACCATCCATCTTTAAGCAGAGAGGTAGTAAAAACTAATGAGAGAATGAAGTATTTTGTTGACAATTTGCTGATTTTTTCCTAGGGTGCATCTGTTTTTTTTACAAAAGTCATTTTCTATTTGTAGAGAGGGTAATCATTGGGAAGTGACAGCACTGATAAAAATTAACAAAAGAAAACTTCTAAAATACTTTATCAAAATTATATTTGTCATCATGTTCACTATGGAATTCATGACTCTAATTTCAAATTCCAACATCAATTCTACTTATATGAACTTGGGCAGTCATCTAAGCTTTCTTGGTCTCATTTTTCATATCTGTAAAATAAATAGGTTGACTAGATGGTCTCTATGGTCCCCTCCAGGTTCATATATTTGATCCTTTAAACACAGATCAGGAATACATTAATCAATTTTTGGTTTCTCATCTCCTTAAGGAAGTCAACAAGGCATAGTGAACCATTCAAGCCTGACATTTACCTGGTCATACGATTGTGAGCAAGTTATCTTAACTTCTGACTCTGACTTTTCTCCTCTGTAAAAGGGGGATAATAATACATAATACATAATTCATAATTCATAAATCAATCTCCAAATGATTTAAGTACATTGTAAACTTTTAAGTACTGGATAAATGACACTATTATCATCTTGATAGTGTTTCAAAAATGACTTTACCCAACATGGAGACCATTCTGTAGTTATTTTAAAATGCTAAACCAACAGCTCATGTGAAAGGACTATTCCTGAAATACCAATCATACTCATTAGTGCTCATAAGGTACAAGGTTGACTCTTTCCAGTTCTACATTTAAATTCAGTGTTACATCAGCAAGGTTCCAGTTGCAGCAAAATACTAATATATATCCCTAAGCATTGATATAAGCTCCAAAACTTACAAGGTATGTGGGTTTTAGCAGTGTTCCTTACTCCACAAATACCCTGAAGAAGCCAGGGAGCAGTGAGCCTGCCATGTCTCAGTGCTAAAATATTTATTGTGCTTAGTTAAATGCTTACCGTGAATGATGATGATTCTAATAGGATGTGCACAGAAGATCAAACTTTGATTAATCTCTTGCTGGTTTAGTGGCGCTAAGAGCAGCAAAACCTTAAATAAGAGTCTAAAACTTCCAGAAAGGCTAGAGAAAAGATACCTATCCATGAACATAAGATGCCATATTGCAATCCCTATCATTGACCAAATTGAAACTAAACCAAAAAAAAAACCCAACTTGTCCACTTATATCCAATCATCCTTATACTCCCCTTGTCTTGAGCATATTACCTCCTCCAAAAGCACTAGTTTTCTCAACTGTAAAATAGGGATAAAAGCACCTAGAGTTTTCATGGGGATCGAGTGTTAATATACATTATCTCTTCCTCCTTTCTAATCTCATTGTCCTTTATGATAGATGAAAAATGCATCAGGTAGTTAGCCTTTGGAATATTTCCTTTTATTAGACTTCCAAAGACAAGATAATAGTTCTGATGCTCAAGAGACAGGCAGCAGTGGCCTGAGTATTGAACAAGACTAGAGAAGGATGAGCAGCTGAGAGAAAAGCTTTGCTTTAGGAGAGAATTTGCTGAGATAAGCCTTCACCTAAAGCTTGCTGAGTTTCTTCTAGTAATTGGCTAGAATTAAACCAGTGAACTGGAAAATTCTTTGCTTCTCTACCCTTCTTGTAAGCAGGGGAATGCTTGCATTTTCATCTCTGCCTTTATTCACATGAACTATGAGTGTATGAACCCTATAAACTTTTCTGAAGATCTGAGAAGAGAATATGATATTTTCCTATTATAATTCCATCTTGTTAAAGTCATATAACCACAAAAATTTGCAAACCTTCAGGTACTGTATAAAATGAAATATTTTATTCAATCCCACAGACATTCCTGAAAATTTCAGTTTATTCCCCTGTTTCTGAATTGACAGCTAACAAGTAGAAGAGAGGATTTTTTCATCTTTTAGTCTATTAGTTCCTCTATCGATGCAAAGCATTACTGATAATTAACTTTATTATTTTTTAGTTTATTTATTAATAACTATTAGTTTTAGGGATGTTGAACTTGAGCCACTGACTCCTCCCTTTAGTCCCCATAAAGGGAACTATACAGTAGACATAGAAAAATGATAGCCAAAGTGGGATATTTAGGATAGAGATGAGGATTGAAGCTGTTTGAATGGATAAAATATAAAGACAAGGATGGAACTATAAATAAGGAGAACTGAGCCAAGGATTGAGAAATAGGAGTAATCAAAGGTAATCAAAACAAATTAAACAAAACTAAAGAATGCAGCTGTCCCTTTAGCTCATGTCATCATCACCTATAACTTGGATTATTATAAGTCTTTTCATTGGTCTCTTGATATTGAGCCTCTTCTCTTTCCAATCAACCCTCTCTATAGAAGCCAAATTTATATTTCTAAAACACAGATGTGATCATGCCTTTCCCTATTCAAAAATCTTAAATGGTTCTCTATATCCTTAATGATTAAATACAAAATCTTCTGCCTTGTTTTCCTCCTTCTTATTCTCCATTAGATTTATAGTCCTCATCCAAATTAATATTCTTTAAAAGTGTTTCAGGTGTTTCCCTATATCTGAAATGTACTTCAACCTTATCTCCACCTCTCAAAATCCTTAGTGCCCTTCAAAATATAGTTCAAGAGATGTCCCCTATGAAAGACAGACTTTCCTTATCATTCCAGGTAAGGAACTCCAGCAAAAATATTTTGTAGTTTTTTCTACTCTTTGTACATATCTATGTATATATTGAGCATTTCATCCTATTTCCAGATAAAATATTATCTCCTGGAAAGAGGGAGTCTACTTATCGTTTTTCCTTGTGTCCTAAGAAACCAGCAGGGTGCCTGACATAGAATAGGTGTTTAATAAATGTTTTTCAAATTGAATTAAATTGACACATGTCTAACCTAGGGAATTTTTTTTTCTTATGATGAACACAAATTTGCCTCCCTAAAACTTCCTTTTATTGGTCTTAGTTCTGTAATTCACAGTCAAGCAGAATAAGAACTGTCCGTCAAATACAAGATACCTTAAATCCCTCATGTCTCTAACAATAGCAACAATAGTAATATTGATAATAATTAACATTTGTATAAAGCCTCTCTATGTTCCAGGCACTGGGTAAATTGTGAGACTATTTCCTCATTTGTTCTTTAGAATGACAGTTCTTGCAGCTTTTATAGTTGTTTCTTTTTAACACTATGGTTGTTGCCTATAAATTGCTACTAATTGTTCTATTAATTTTATTCTTCACCATTTTATAAAAATCTACAAATTGTTCATTTTTATAATATTGATGTTATTGTATAAATTCTTCTGGTTCTACTTACTTTACATCAGTTCATATATTTTTCCATGCCTTTTTTGAAATCATTGATTTCCTCAATTTTAACATCTTAATATTGCATATACACATACACACACACATATATATATATATATGCATATATATACTTATTCAGCCATTCCTTAAATACTGGGTATCTCATCAGTCTCCAGTTTTCTATTTTTTTTAGGTTTTTGCTAGGCAATGGGGTTAAGTGTGCAGATAATTATTAAGTGTCTGAGACTGGATTTGAACCCAGGTACTCCTGACTCCAGGGCCGGTGCTCTATCCATTGCACCACCTAGCCACCCGTCCAGTTTTCTATTACCACAATAAGAGCTGCTTTATAAATATTTTTGTATGTAAAAGAACTTTTATTCTTTCTTTGATTTGTTCTGAATATGAGCCAAACAATGGTATAATGAAGACACTCTTTCCAGAATGGTTTCAAAATATATCATTAATCACTATGACTAAGAGCTCCATAATGATAAGATTAAGGTTTGTATTCATGAGAGCAGTGAAAATCAAGCTGATGCACATCTACAAAGAAATAACAATTTGCAGAGGTATGAGATACAGTAGGTATGTTACTAAGGCACAATTTTGTGAATCTGATGAGATCACCATCAGTTATCATCATCAGTTGTACATACATCAATAAAATTTGCTTCTAATTATATTTCAAAATATTCATGAGGATATTTCTGGTTATCATCATCAGTGGTAGGGCAAAGAAGACAAAGCCTCATAACAGAACGGAGATGCAATTATCTTGGATTATAAATAATAAATCTCAATATATCCCTGAACTCTGTACCCCTCAGTCAATTTGTTTTATCCATCCCTAGCTTATGTATTTCCTATTCCTGAAACTAAAAGGAACCAGGAAGAACAAGAGAATGCAGATTAGTGTGATCACATAGGCAGAACTGTTATAGACAAGGTCAGCAGGAAAGACTGAGATAGTAATGAAGTGAGAGCAGGCAAAGTAGAGGCAGCAAGATGCAGTAATTAGAATATGTCAGGAGGTCAAGTCTAAAGGTGAGAAACATTATTGGAAAACCTGAGAACAAGACACTGGAGATATTCAAGGACAGAGGAAAGAAGAATATTATCTCTAATATGAGCTAAATTAAATTATATTATACAAATGAGAGTTGATATAAAAGAAGTCATTTCTAAATGGAGTGATACTATGATTCTTGGTACTAGGTAACAACTGCTAAGAATTGAACCAATCCCATAAAGCACTTGCCTCTAAAACAGAATTTCATGGCAGGAGTAGCCAATGAAATTAAGGAGAGTAGCCTCTAAAGAGAGCTTATCTGTCAGCCAGTGAAATTTAAGAAGCTCTTGGCAAGAGGGAATCTTTTTGATTATTTTTGCTTTCATTTCTCAATGAGAATTTCATTCTTGCTGAGGTTCTTCTCTACCCCGATTATTATTTTCAGTGATCTATGAAAGTCATTTCTAAATTCATCTGTCCAAGACTCCACAAATATCTAAACTCCATTTCATAGATTGTCGCAAATCTATAGCCTCAGCAATTCAATGCCATTTAAAAGTTAAAAACCAAGACCCAGAGAGAAGTAAGGATCAGGAGTAGAAGAGCAGGATGAAGTCATTCAGAAAAAAAGATGGATTTTGGAAACAAAAAAAAAACTTTTTTGACTAGTAGCTAGCAAGAATGATATTTTCATCACCAGCATTCAATTGATAATTGAATATATACATATATATGTAGCTGGATAGATATGCATTTGTATATTAATAGAAAAATATACACATATACATTATAAATGTGTTTGTATGCATTGGGTGTGCATATTGTCTGAATATATGCATAGGCTGGAGAGATAAGGGTCTAAAACTATATGTATGTGTGTAGACATACATACATTCCTGCTTACATACAAATACACACACAAGTGGAGCTCCACAAGAGAAGTGTGCTTAAATAAGTCAAAGGAAGCAAGCCGAGCAAAGAATGTGAACACACATTTATTACAGTAGAGTGGGAGGAACTGGTCAGCAAATACTATAAGAACAGAGTCCTTCAAGAAGCAAGCTTCATTAGAAGCTCATAACATATGAGTTGCCAGAATCACTATTCATAAAGAAATTCTCCAGTTAAGCTGAAGAGTGGTCAGGGTCATCATTACAGGCAACGCTTTGAGTTCCTTACCAAGTCTGTAAACATAGCTGCATAGTAATTTCTTCCTGAAAGATGATTCTGCATCTCTACTAAAATTTCTTCTGGTGCTATTGTGATCTGATTGATTATTTAGAATGGAAATAGTTCTGAATTGGGATCAGAGGACCTAGGTTAAAATCCCAGCTCTGCCACTTAAAAGTAGTGTTTCCTCAGGCAAATCACTTGATATTATTTTCATCATCTGTAAACTAAAATGGTCAAGCTAAATTACTCCTAAGATCCCTTCCAAACATAAGTCTGTGATCCATGAACTTTGAGAAATGTATAGAGTTCGTAGCTCTGCTTTAAATATTCATTTCAGAACCACGGAGAGTTCCTCATCACTTTCATCAGTTCTATCACTATGCAAACAAGCAAGCTTCATAGTATACATCCTATCAGCTCAAAAGAGGAATTTATTGAGCCCAACTGTATGCCCAACACTCTTCTGGTTGCTGTAAAGGATTACAAAAGAGGCAACAGATACTTCTTAGAATAAGAATTTCTGCAATCTTGCTGAGAGGCAAAATTTAAATGAAATAAATTTAAATGAAATAATCAAAGATCAATTGAATGCCAAATGTTGTGACTCTGATTATGAGTAAAAGAAAAGTATTTATGGTGCTCAACACTATGCAATATATCATATATTTAAAGACTTTATAAGCAAAGGACATTTTCTTGATAGAGGTCATTTCACACTGGAGAAAAGACGATTATATTTCAATAGTAGCAATGAAAGAACATAAATGTCCCATGAAAGCATCATTACCTTTTTATTGGTGAGCTTGGCCATGAATAGAGCTGTTCTTCTAGCAGGTTGTTGGTCTGCCAACATTCTGTTTCTTCCCTAAGATTAGTGGTCAAAGCACAGGATATAAGATAGTTCATTTTTTTTTCAAAATGAAAGATGTTTAATTCTTTCTTCCTGAAAACCACCATGCAGTTTCAACTTAGATGGCTGGGAAGATTCCAAGATTTAGTTCCATTAGAAAGAAATGTTTGTAAGAGGGGCAAAAAGAGATACAAGGCCTTTAGAAAAGATATGCAAATAATTCCAACTCTATAGTTTACAAAAAGGCTCTTTGTTTTCATCCATTTTAGTTGTGATGGTCTGATAAATTAGTTCGGTGCTGTTAAATAAGCTCATTGGTATTCCTCTATAGTAGCCTCTCTCTCCAAATAAAAAGCAAGTGCTTATAAATTCTTTTGCACTAGGTCTTCATTACTATCTCTTCTCTGATCTCACCTCTGGGGAAAATATTTTATTCTCATCTCTTTTAGCTTGCCTTCAAATATTATCTTTTTTTCAGTGTAGTCATAACTTAGTGGGGAAAAATATTTCAGAATAAGCTTTCAAATAGGTAACTACAAAGAAAATCTTGTTTCAATCAACTTCAGAGGCATTTTCCATAAGGGAAAATTATTTTTTGTCTATTTCCACAACCCCACTGTACATACATACAAAGAAAAATTTTCCTTAATTTTCTTCTACCCTCCTAGAACAGAAATGGACAAGACTAAGTTTCAAAATTTGATTTTCACAGGAAAAAATTGTAGAGAGTCACACCAAACTGACAAATGAGGCAAAAAATAGAGTAATGCTTAATATCAGAATATCAAAATTATGAACTCTTCAGTCTTTTTTTCTGTAGTCAGTTATCAAATGATACTCATCACTGGAATTTAAAATGCTACTTGTTTCCTCAATAATGTACACTGCTCTCATAAATGGAGTCTGCCGACTTGACTCTTTAGATCAACTGGAAATTTTCCCCTTGTATCTGATTACTTGAAACTTCATGAACTCAAGCTGTGCCTATCCCCAAACCTCTTTTTCAACCTTTTTTCTTGTTCTATTCTTTTTAAATTTATGTTAACTTCAGTAATCTCTCTAACAGCTCTACTGGACCAAGTTAATCCCACCAACTCAACTACATCCTGGGAACTAAGTTAAGAAATGAGGATGCAAAAAATGGTGAAAAGAATCCCTCCCCTTGAGGAGCTCACAATCTAATAAAGAAGAAATTATGGAAACAATTGTGTCCAGAATATGTACACACATGTACACAAATATACACAATAAATGTTTTCTATGTATACATTTATATTATGTAAATTTTATAACGATTTTAAAATAATATAGCTTAATATAACATACTATATAAAATGAAGCAGATAGGTTGCTCAGTGTACACAGCACTAGGCCTGGACTCAAATACAGTCTTAGACATTTAATAACTATGTGACCCTGATCTGTTTGCCTTAATCCACTGGAGAGGAAAATTGCAAATTGTGCCAGTGTTTTTGTCAAGAAAAGCAATAATATAATGATAGGAGAAGATCCATGTGTATCAATGTAGTATGAAATAATGCAATATAATGCAAAACAATATCAGAGGAAGCACACACAGCATTAAAGGTTATTTTTCTTGGAGAAAAGGATGTTTTAGTTAAGATTCAAAGGAAATAAGGAAATCAAGTACAAAGACATGAGGAAGAAGAGCATTTGACATGTGATTGATGTCCAAAATTTGCAAAACTTTAGAGTCAAATGATAGAGTGTATTGTGCGAGGAATAGTAAAAAAGGTCAGTGTAACTGCATCACAGAGTAAATGGAGGAGAATATGATGTTAAGAAGACTATAAATATTAGGATGAGACCAGGTTATAAGGAGTTTTTTTAAGGTAATGGGGTTAAATGACTTGCCCAAGGTCACACATCTGGGCAATTATTAAGTGTCTGAGGTCACATTTGAACTCAGGTCCTCCTGACTCCAAGGCTCGTGCTCTTTCCACTGCACCATCTAACTGCACCGTTAAAGAGTTTTTAAAAGCCGTATAAAGTATGTTATATTTTATTCTAGATGTTAAATATAAAAAAGGAATATAAGATGAAACATATGCTCTACCAAGTCCACCCACTCCAGTACAGAGAACACAAGACATGCATCATCAGGAGAGCCAGACTGTGTTTCCTATTGTAAGTTTCAAATGTTAGATATATTCTCTCAGTATCCATTTGTACCTCTGAAATTATCATTAATTTGTTCAAAAACTAATGAGATTCATTAATAGTTTCCCTCTACATGGTCAAATAGGTATTATTTATATACCTGATACAAAAAGTATAGTATTTCTTTTTGTTTGACCTAAAAGCATCTTGCTCTAATTTCTTTTTAATTCTATTTTATTTTATTTTCCTTGATGAATTTTCTCCCATCAGGTCCCTTTGCCAAACCAAAGCAAGGAAAACAAAAATCATTTTTGTTGTGTAGTCAAGTAAAACAAAATTCCATATTAACCATGTCCATCTCCATACTGTAGATAGATAGATAGATAGATAGATAGATAGATAGATAGATAGATGATAGATAACATCCTCCATCACCCAGGTTCACAAACTTGTTATCTTTCCCACTATTTTGAAAAATAACTAGTCCATCTAGATAGTAAATTTTTGCACATATGTGTATACATAAATATGTATGTAATCTACGTATAAATATACATATATGGGGTGGCTAGGTGGTGTAGTGGATAAAGCACCAGTCTTGGAGTCAGGAGTACCTGGGTTCAAATCCAGTCTCAGACACTTAATAATTACGTAGCTGTGTGGCCTTAGGCAAGCCACTTAACTCCATTTGCCTTACAAAAAACTAAAAAAAAAACCCCCAAAAAACTCAAATATACATATGTGTATATATTTGAGTACATATGTGCTTCAATCTATACTTTTCAATCCATCACCTCTCCATCTGGAGATGAACTGAATAAAAAGTTTCATCATGTATCCTCTGACATTATGGTATATAGTTTTATTTATCAGACTTATACAAATATACTTTCATAGTTATTTGTCTTTATAATATCATTGCAATTGAATTGTTCTCCTGGCTCTGTTGGCTTCATTTTGCATCAGTTCAGATGAGTCTTCCCAGAGTTCACTTAAACTCCCTTTTCATTATTTCTTTTATAATAGTACTACTCTATTGAATTCATATACCATAACTTTTTCAGCCAATCACTAAATGATGGATAGCCCATCAGTTTTCTTTTCTTCTTATTAATTAATTTTATTTTCACAATTTTATGTAAAGATAGTTTTCAACATTCATCTTTATAAAATTTTCCTTTTCTGACTCTTGCCTAAGATAGTAAACAATCTCATGTAGTTATACATGTACAATGACATATTTCCTTATTAGTCATGATGTGAAAGAAAAATCAGAACAAAAGGGGAAAAAATACAAAAAAGTAAAAAAAATTTAAAAGTGAAGATTGCTGAGAAGTCTATTCTAGTTAATCGTTATTATGTGCATTGTTCTCCTGGTTCTATTCATTTCACTGAGTACCAATTTACTCCCTCAGTTTTCAATGGTTTGCCTCCACAAAAAAGTTGGGGTTATAACAATAATTTAATAACAGCTTGTTATGTTTCTTCTTTCTTTGATCTTTTCAGGTTATAAAGCATTTCAGGGTCAAAAGATATGCATGCACAATTTGATGACTTTGTGCTGTAGTTTCATCTTGCCTAAAGTTCAAAGAGCTGAATTTCCCTAATCTAGTATTTCAGTAATTGATGAACAAGTTCAATTTAATCC
The DNA here is from genome assembly GCF_037893015.1 of Macrotis lagotis. Taxonomy (NCBI): domain Eukaryota; kingdom Metazoa; phylum Chordata; class Mammalia; order Peramelemorphia; family Peramelidae; genus Macrotis; species Macrotis lagotis. The sequence goes on from NC_133663.1 coordinate 191,625,984, forward strand.
AATATCATTTTTACTATAAACATCTTGATCATGTTTCAGCTCATTCTTCACCTATCTAAATTGTAATTTTCAGAAGGTTTTTCCTCCAGAATTTTCATGTCTTTTATGTTGACCACCCTCATTCTTTTTTCCATCAACCCTCTATTCAAATACCATCAACTATAATTGCCATTTAAATATCATCATACATATGTGATTTCATTAAGTTTTATAATGCTGTGAGTTAGATACTATAGATACATTTATTCTTATTTTACAAATAAGGAAATCTCTGAGATTCAGAGTCAAGAACTGATTTTCCCAGAATCAAGCAGCAATTAAATGTCATAGGTGAAAATTAAACTTGTCTTCTTTATTTCAAGTATAGCATTCTTTCTGTTATGTCAGAAAATCCTGGAGATTGCAGTCAATCAAATGAAAAGCAAATATCTATTAGGTAACTACTATGTCAATAAATAGGCTAGGTTCCAAGGAAACAAATTTAATAATGAAAGAGTGGCAGAAATAACGAGGGAAGGTGTCTAAAATTAGACATATGACTCCACACAATATCAAGAAGCAATAAAACAAAGTCAAAAGAATGAAAATGTGAATTATGTCATCAGAAAAAAAACTGACTTGGAAAATAAATTAAGGAGGGGCAATTTAAGAATTATTAAATTACATGAAATCTAAGCTCAATAAAAGAGAAATGGAAAACCAGGGAATGTCCATCAATTGGAGAATGGCTGAACAAGTTGTAGTTATAATGAGATATTATTATTATTCTATAAGAAATGATGAGCAAGATGGTTTCAGAAAAACCTGGAAAGACTTATATGAACTCATGTAAAGTTAAGGAAGAAGAACCAGGAGAATATTGAAGAATATTGAACTTTTTGTAGTAAAGATAATTAACTATGAAAGATCGTTTGATCTACTTTGATCAAAGCAATTATCCAAGACAATTCAAAGCACCGAAGGTGAAAAATGCTATCTCCAGAGGAAAAAAGTGATGAATTCTAAATATAGATTGAAATATACTTTTTAAATTTCATTTTTCTTGATGATTTTCCTAGTATGTATGTATGTATGTAATATATATATATATATATATTAAAGAGAGAGGGACTATATATATATAATATATATATACATATATACACATATATATATATATATATATATATATATATATATATATATGAAATCTCTTGGACATTCAAAGTCTTTTATAATTTAACCAATACCTATCTTTATGGTCTTGTTTCACATTACTTCCCTGCTTCCCTCTGTTCTAATCAAATTAATCTGTACCTAGCAACTACCTCTGTGTCTTTGCATAGATTGTTCCCTTCTCTGAAATATATGCTTTCTCACTTGCACTTTTTAGTTTCTTTCAAGGAGCTAAACTAAAGATTCTTCCTGATGTCCCCAATGACCATTTTGTCAATCTTGAAGTTGTATTGTCTATACTTCCTTTTTTAATAGTACATGTTGTGATTTTCCCAGTAGACTATAAAGTCCTTGAAGGATAAGACTTCTGTTATTTTTTTTTAGATACTTTGCATCCACCACAGCATTAAATCCTTATTAACTCAATGGTGGCATATTTGCGGACATTTTTTGTAACCCAGTATGTGTTAGGATTCCATGAAAATGAATTTTCTGTGTATTATTATTTATAATATTCATATCGCTGATTAAATATATTTATTGATGCTCCATAAAGAACTGATGGATTCACTCAATAATGTCTCAGTAAAATATTAGGTGAGGTGGACAAGAAATGAGCCAATCAATAGTCACTGACCTTTTCCACTTTCATGAAACTCTGCCAATTATTAGACCATGTTTTTTAAACCATCATTCACATAAAACTATCATTTGCCCTACTCCAACACATTCTAACTTCATCCAAGTCTTGCTTTCATGTACATTGCACCACCTGATAAAAAGCCTTCCCTTTCTCTGACTTTCCAGTTCATTGATTCCTCATTTTATCTAGCTGCACACCTGCCTTTACCTCTTGGTTAGTATTATTTGAATTCTCTTTCTTCATTCCCTGTGTTCTTCCTTGCCACCATTTTTCTTTAAATTCTCAAAATCACTGTAGGAGAGCTTTACATGAAATACATAACACTTAATGAAGCTATAATGTATATCTTTATTGCTATCATTAGTGCTGTATCAACACACAGAACCATGTCTACCACAAATTAGAGAGTGATACTGAGACTTCAGTTAAGGTTAGAAAAAATGTGTGAAATTGCCTTCTGCTTGAATTAACAGCTTATTAAGAATAAAACTCTTGCTACTTGAGCTAGCTTTTCACAAGGGCAAGGGGGAAAATGAATGAGATCATTTGCAGTTTCTCAAGGAGACAATCACAGGTTTTCTCTTTTCTTCTGAAAAAGCACCAGAAAGGCTCGTTAGGCATTATAGACTTCATAAATGCAATGATGCTACAACAATCAGTGCCCATACACCCACCAGATCTTCAAATGAAGGCAGTATCTAAAATTCCAGATGTTGAAAGAAAACAGCATATGCCCAGACAAAGCAGAAGTTGGTTTCACACTTAGAAAACAGAGGAAATATATATATATATATATATATATATATACTCCAGTAAACTAGGTTTTACAAAGACTAAAATCAACTAAGTATCATAAGAGGGGGAAGGGGGGAAGGGAGAAGAGAAGGTTATTTTGATGTTTGTACTTCCTTTTGTAAAATACTGACAATGATACTGTGTTATCCTGAAAGTTAGAATGTATAACATGAAAATACAGTGGCTGAAGAAACTTTGACAATATAATCCTAAGGATGTTTCAGTCAGTCAATGAAGAATTATTAAGTGGCTTCTATATGCCAGCATGTCAATACTGGGCTAAGTTGGGCTAAGCTTGAAACCCAGGCTCCTGCTGTTTTTTAAATCAATCAACTAACCAATCAATAAATATTTATATATGTATTAATGTATTATATATTTACAACACACACATATATATGCATAAAGGAACCTTCTCTTACATATATATGTAGATAGATAGATAGATAGATAGATAGATAGATAGATAGAGATACATACATACATACATACATACATATATATATATATAGTGAGTGTGTGGGTATCACATATTCAAAGCATTGTGCTAGGTGCTCTGTAAGATACAAAATAAAATGATATTTTACTTCTCTGGGGACAAAGTCACTTATTCAGAAATCTGAATTATCAAGAATTACAGCAATTAAACATAGATCAAGCTTTTGAAATCTGTCACCAGATTTATTCACTAAGGATTCCATACTTCACTCATAAAGGAACTCTGTACTTATTCTCTCTTATTTCATTCACAACCAGGTGTCCCAAGAAGTTAATTTGATGTCGGTTTTTACCTCCTTTAAAAGAAGTTAATTTAATGTCTTTTTTTAAACCTCCTTAAAAAGATTAGGAATTGCAAATTTTAAATATAGGAATGGCTACTAAAAGGAAATATAATGGCAGTAGTAAAAAGTCACAGATGGCAGTTTGACAGTGGAATAATAGAATGAAGAAAAAAGAATGGAAAAATTAACTTCTTAGAGACATTAAATGTAGTGGTAAATAATTACTTGCCCCTTGAAAAGCCTTAAGAATATTTGCATTGTAACATATTGATTTATATGAAGATAATTCTGAATAATCTAAAAATTCTTAAATTTTATATTCAAAATGTACAATTAAAAGAGAGAGGCAAATGAGTGAAGAGAATAAATGAGTGAACATCTATTGGGAAATGACTTGGGCAAATCATGGTACTTAAACATAATGAACACCATTGCACCATAACAAGTAATAAATATTAGAATGTAAAACAAACAAAAACAAAAGTGAGACAGAAGTCTTATAAGAATGGATATGGAGGGGTGGCTAGATGGTGCAGTGGATAGAGCACCGGCCCTGGAGTCAAGAGGACCTGAGTTCAAATTTGGCCTCAGACACTTAATAATCACCTAGCTGTGTGGCCTCGGGCAAGCCATTTAACCCCACTGCCTTGCAAAAAAAAAAAAAAACTAAAAAAAAAGAATGGATATGGAGTAAAATAAGCAGGTATCTTAAGACAGCTAGATAAGTAAATGGAGATGCAAATTTAGATATAGACATATCTTAAGTGAATAGAGTGAATTAAGTGGAGTCTGATACCGGAAGTAACTGCTTCATCTATTGATTTGACTCAACTGTTTTCCTTGTTATTAGGTCATTTTCAGTGAGGTGAGATATTGATTGGGAAATAAATTATATAGAACATAAAGTCATTTCTAAACTACTTAAAGAAATAGGTTTATATTTTAAGAGAATTATATGAAAAGCTAAGAAAATTGACTTTTGAATGGAACAAGATTTACTTATCTAGAAAATTCATTAGATTTTTCACAGTATTTAGTACTATAAATGAGTTTAATAGTTATCTAGTTCATTCTTCCTGCTCCCCTTTTTCAATTAAGAAAATGAGATACAGAGACAGGTAAAATTATTTGACTAGAGTTACATATTTAGTAAATTCAGTTGTATGAAAGTTCAATTTCCATTTATCTATACTAAATGAGATATGTATATGTGGGTGTATACATACACACACACACACACACACACACACACATATAGATAGATAGATAGATAGATCAGAGAGAGAGAGAGAGAGAGAGAGACATACCCACCGCGCAAGAACATTACATATTACACCTAGTTGGAAACAACAGTACTATCATTATCAACAATAATAACAACAGCTTACTACATGCTATGCACTGTCCTTTGCAATTACATAAAAAAATCAGCATTATAGCACAAAAAGATATATACATATATTAATACATATATATGATATACAATTTACATGAGTCAAATCTGTCTTTTAATATTAAACAATAAATATTATAATAGTTCAGGGGAAAGAAGGATATCATAGAATAAAGTAACTGGAGGATGAGTCTTTTTGACTAATAAAACATTGGTAGGAATATGATAGGCAGTGAAGATTTTCCAGGAGGTGGTAATAAGATAAGCCATGGTAGAGATGTGAATATGTCTAAGGGGTTTTCAAAGAATAGAGAGTATAGCAATATAACTGAAATGGAGAGTTATATTCATGGGAATAAGAATGGAAAGATTCAATAGCATCAGAAGAGACCTGAATGCCAACATACAGACAATATATAATCTTAAATTTTGTGTATTTAACTTTCATGACAAATCATTCATGTGATTTTTATTAGTAACTTCATTTTCACTTTTGCATTGGTAACCATACACATTGTAAGTATTCACAGTAGAGAAAAAATGAATTGTGATTCACAAAAGTTTGTTGAGAAATTGACTTTCAGAGAGCAGACAAGATAGAGAGGTTTACTGAAAAATAATGCAGTAAATGCCCTTCCACCACCATATGTAAGATTCAGTTTAAATTTTTTTTAGTTTTAAAAATAATTCTATTTACTATATATTATTGATGGTACTGTATATATGTTATGAAAAGTGAATGAGTTTGAGATATCTTTTAAATTGAGATCTCAGGCAAAAAGGCACAAAATTCTAGGAAAAAACTAGTGAGAAAAATGTTTTTCATGTTACCAATTTTATTTTGTGTACATTTTAGGAAATATTTCATAGTTACTACATTAGGAAAAATGCATCACAATTAATATTTTGTTATATAGAATAATTTGCAGGCAATTGCATTTTCACTAATATCTGGTGACAGATTACAGTTTTTGACACTCACAAGCTATTGCATCCCCACTTGCCACGGTTAAGGTATCAAAATTAATATTATCAAAAAAATTTTGTCTCATTTTCTACAAAAAAATTGAGGAATGCCTATTTCTCTTGTGGCAGTGGAGAACTGTGGCAGTTTTTCAAACAGAAGAATGACATTTTGAAAACAGTATTCTGTAAGATTCTTCTAGTCATAGTGAGCAGAAGGAAGTGGAATGAGGAATATCTATATGGACATGGAAAGACCAACTTAACAAATGATGTTAGTCTAGCTGTAATCAGGACCTAGGTAGCTGGTTGGTATAGAGGATATAGTGTTGGGTCTGGACACAGGAAGACTCATCTTCCTGAGTTCAAATCTGATCACAGACACTTATTAGCTGTGAGACCTTAAGCAAGTCACTTAACCTTCTGCCTCCCTTTCCTCATCTATAAAATGAGTTGGAGAAGGAAATTAGCAAATCATTCCAACATGTCAAATCATTTAGCCTCATATGTCTTAATCCATTGAAAAAGGAAATGGCAAACTATTTCTATATATTTACCAAGAAAATTCCATGGATAGTATTGGTATGCCATGGGTTCATGGAGTCACAAAGAGTCAGACACAACTGAATGACTGAATATCAAATGTGCTAGATACTAGTCTAGGGATATGAAGACAATAATAAAAAATAGCATCTGCTTTTAAGAACTTTATATTTTATGGCACTTGTGGAGCATATGGAGGTCAAAGAAGAGAGAAAATTCAAAATTTGCTGCTTTGATTTAGAAAAATACTTCTATTGACTGCAAGAGGAGAGTTAGATGAGGACTTAATATGATAAAGAGAGATAGTTTTTCCTTTTAGACATGTTTTTGAGGGGTAATGAGGTTAATTTTGAGGGATAATGGAATTTGTCCTGAACTCAGTTCATTGCTCTGGTATAAAAATAACTTTGTATATAATGCATATTTACTTATCTATATTTATATGTTATTCATCCCAATCACACATCCTGTGTAATGGAAGCACTTTGAAGACAGGAGTTGTTTTGTTTCTGTCTTTACAACCCTAATACTCAACATAAGTAGGTTCATAACTGAATAAATGAATAGATGATGTCAAGATAAATAAATAAATAAATGAATGAATGAATGAATAGATAAATAAATAAATAAATATCAGCCCAGAAGGCATTGGCATCTATAAGGCTAATGAAACCTTGTTTTTTTTAAGGTTTTTGCAAGGCAATGGGGTTAGGTGGCTTGCCCAAGGTGACACAGCTGGGTAATTATTAAATGTCTGAGGCCAGATTTGAACTCGGGTATTCCTGACTCCAGGGCTGGGTGTTCTATCCACCATGCCACCTAGCCACCCCTCTTCAAATAACTATTTTACCATTGTTTAACTTTTCCAATTATTTAAACATATGACCCTCCTTAAAAAAAAATCTTGCATATTTACTCAAGTTAGCTTGTCATACTGTATGTTGAAAGAAAATGAGGTGATACCAAAAACAGTTGAAGACCAATGGAGCATCAAGCCAATGGCTACTGGAATATTTGGTTGTCAGGATATCATTTCATGCATAAAAATGAATAGCCAAATAACAGATTGTACTGTTGTTGACCATTCTGTTCTCAACTTCATGGTTTGCTCATTCAATTGGTTATTGATCTCTCCAGTTAAATTCTGTTTGTATATCCACACAGTAGTTGTTGAACTTGGCAAAGTGTGTCTCTAATCAGACATAGGATAGAGGGAGCCAAGCGCTCCAGCTGGGTGGGAGCAAGGACAGAGAAAAAAATTGACAGTCAGAAAATTTGTCACAGGATTCTAAATCTCTATAAATTTGGGAGATGTTATTCCTTTGGGTACATTTGAAATGTAGCAAACATCTTCATGTAAATAGAAAATCCTATTAATTTTGGGAGTTTTTATAAGTCCTGAGGTAGTCTTGCCTAAGTATAAACCCTTATTGACCTGACACAATATGCTTTGCATTTTTCCAACACATTACTCCCACAGATTTCTTGTCCTTCTTTCTATGTCTGAGAATCAACATTCCATCAGGAGGGAGAAAGAGGAGGTAATAAAAGCCTTTCAAGAATTAAACAGAGAAAATTGGATGAAAATTCTCTACTAGCAAGTCCAAGAAGCTTAAAGCTTTGTTTCTCATCCAATGTAAATAGAGTTAAGTTTAGTCTGTATCATATTTGTCTGCTAATATTCCTATCAGTGATTAACAAGGATGATTCTAATTTTACTCTTTCCAATTTAATATTTTCCCCATTTACATGAAAAATAATTTTACCTTTTTTCACATTCCCTCCATAATCCAACTCCCCCCACCATTGAGAAAGTAAGCAATTTGACATGTTATATATTTGTAGTCATACAAAATACATGTAAATCATTCTGTGAAAGAAAACAGATTAAAAAACAAGGGAAAAGTGAAGAAAAATATCTTTGATCTTCATTTAGATTCTAATAGTTTTTCCTCTGGAAATAAACAGCAACTTTCATACTAAGTCATACAGAAATTGTCTTGGATCATTGTATTTCTGAGAATAACTAAGTTACTTAAAGGATATTATAATACAATACTGCTGTTATATGTACAATGTTCTCCTGTTTTTACTTATTTAATTTTGTATCATTTCATGTACATTTTTCCAGGTTTTTCTGAGAGCATCCTGCTTATCATTTCCTAAAGCACAAGAGTGTTCCAATCACAATCATATATAGCAACTTATTCAGTCATTCTTTTGCCACCACTAAAAGAGCTGCTATAAATATTTTTTGTACCAATAGGTTCTTTTCCTTTTTTATTTTTATCTCTTTAGGATACAAACATAATAATGGTATTGTTTGGTCAAAAGAAATATATTTTATAGTCCTTCAGATATATTTCCAAATTGCTCTCCAGGATTGCTGAATCAACTTCATCAATAATACATTAATATTGTGTTTTATCTATATCCTCTCCAACATTTGTCATTTTCTTTTTCTGTCGCATTAACCAATCTGATGTGTGTGGTGGTTGCTCAGTTTTTTGAATTTGCATTTCTCTAAACAATAGTGATTGAATGATTTTTCAAATTATTTTGTCTGAAAACTACTTATTCTTATCCTTTGATCATTTATCAATTTAGGAATGGCTCTCATTTTAATATATTTGTCTCAATTTTCCATGTTTGAGGAATACAGTCTTTATCAAGGAAACACATTGTAAATTTTTTTCACTGTAATGATTACTTTCTTTATAATTTTCTCCATCCTTTCTCCCTGGTTTATCCTACTCTTTTTCCCCTTTTAACCATAGCATTCTCAAAATGTTTGGCTTCTGACTTACTCACCAAACTTCCCTCTACCTCTCACCTCTCTCCACTTCTCTCTCATTCCCTTTTGACCCCTTCCTCTACTACATTCCTGTAAGATGATAGATTTCTACATCCAACTGAATGTGTATATTAATATTTCTTTGAGCCAATTCCTATGAGAGTAAGGTTCACATACTCCCCTCTCCCATTCCTGTATTATCCCCTTCACTGTAAATTTTTTTCAATTCTCTTTTATGTCAGATAATTTATTCCATTATCTCTCTCTGTCTCTCTCTCTCATTTTTTCCAGTGCATTCATCTATCTCATCACTTTATTTTTAAGTCATATCATCACATTCAACTTGCAACTCTTATTTCTATTTATGTATATACCTTCTTACTGCCCTATTACTTTCCCAAATATGATTAGAAAAATTTTTAAGTTTAGCTTCACCAAATCCCTTAGGATTTCTCCTTCATGTTGACCTTTTTATGCTTTTTGTGTCTACTGTAAGAAAGTTAAATTTTCTATTCAGTTCTGGTCTTTTAATCAGAGAAAAATTGAATATCCATTTCTCCTCAAAAGGATGTGCTCAGTTTTTTTTTTCTGGAAAGCTTGGTTGTAATCATAGCTCTTTTGCCTTGTGGAATATCATATTTCAAGCTCTTTGATCCTTTAATGTAAAAACTGCTAAATCTTGGGTTATCCTGACTATGGATCCATGATATTTGAATTATTTCTTTTTGACTGTTTACAGTATACTTCTCCTTGACCTGTGAGGTCTGGAATTTAGTTGTAATATTCCTGGGAGTTTTCATTTTGGGATCCCTTTTAGTATATGATTGGTGGATTCTTTTAATTTCTGCTCTCTGGTTCTAGATCACTATTAACTGTTGACTATCAGGTAAGTCAATATCACCAAAGATCAGTAGTCTCTCACTTCTACTTTGGAAAACCCAAGTTCCAATCTGATCTCAGATGCACATTAGCTCTGGACAAATTATTTAACTTAATTTGTCTCACTTTCCTCAACTGTAAAATTAGTTGGGGAAGGAAATGGAAAAACCATTCCTGTATCATTGCAAAACAACCCCAAATGGGGCCATTAAGAATCAGACACAACTGAAACAAATGAGCAACAACAAAACCACTTTTCTAGAAGCTGAGGAAATGAAAACAAAGCACATAGTTCCTCAGGAAGCCTACATTCTACTGTGGAGAAAAATAGATAAGTATATATACATACATATATGCACATGTATGCATATATATGCATATATATATATATATATATATGTATATATGAGAAGGGAGGGAAAACTAACAACCTGAGGGAAAGGAATTTTTCTCTTAAGGCAGCAGCTCCTGAGATACACCATGAGCCAAGAAGAAAAATAGAAATTTGAGCAAGTGAATGAAAGGAAGAAGTATGTTAGACATGTCCATGCAGAGTCAGAGAGAGGCAAGAAAAAGAATGGGAAGTTCAGAGATTAGAAAGAAGACCAATTTGATTAGAATTTAGAATTTTATGAATGTGTAATAACCCTAGAAGGATAGGTTGGAGCCAGACTATTAAGACCCAGGCTAAGGAATTTGTATTTTATCTCAGGAACAACAGACAAATACCCAAGTTTCTTGAATAGTGGTATGAAGTGATCCAACTTTTGTTTTAGGAAGATTATTTTGTCACCCCTGGAGAAAATGGATTAAAAGGGAAGAATTTGGAGGGCAGGGATCTAGTGATGCATGTCACAAGATCTCCAAATATTGGAGTTACTCAGGACAAAATAAACCATTATGCCAACCTAGCAGTAATGAAACTTTCTTCGTTTAGATAGGTTGGTTTTCAGGAGACAAACACATGATCTGTAACCAAGATCATTACTTGAAACTTTTTCAAGATGTTAAAATTTCTTAGAGTTTGAGATCCAATGGACATAGCTTTCAAAGATCTATGGTTGACTCTGTTCTCACAAAGGATAAGATGATACCACATAGAGCTGAAGACCAATGGAACTTCAAATCAATGGTTACCTAGATTGTGGTTGTTTGGAAATCATTAGATGTACAACTATGATTAGTCAACTAACAGATTGTGCTTTGTGTTTTTGTTCTCAGCTTCAAAGTTTGCTCATTTAACTGATAATTGATCTCAGTAAATTCTAAGTTACTAAAGAAAGCATCAAGGCATGGCACTTTAATGGAGAAAGTGCTAGAAATCTCTGGTATTTTTCTCTATTGAGTCTCATGAAACTCCTGATGCCACAATTAATGTCCAAAGTGACTCTGTCTCAAAATAAATTTCATAACAAAAGGAAATATAGTAGTACTTTTTGGGGTCTAGTTTAGAAATATTGTACTTAGTCAACTGAATGTGAAAATTTTAATTTCTTCTTTCCCTGGAAAAATTAAAACTAGGTAATATGACTGAAATACATTGACTCAGTGACAACAAAGCCAGTTCACTTCTACATTGATGTCTAACTCTGATGTTGGAAGTAAATAATGAATGTTAAGCCCCTCCTAATCATTGTACTAACTCAAGATACAGTTCTAAGATATTATTCGGGCCACCATGAAGACAGTACGGAAAAAATAAATTTAAGGTTGTAACTGAACAAATACTGAGTGAGGTACATTATTACCTCCCGGAACTCAATCTTTTTAGGGAATAAAGTGGATTTTTACATTTCTAAAGTATCAACTACTGGTGCCCATAACAGGCAAAAAAATCATTTAAGATCATTGTTGGGAGGGTTGTGGGAAATCTGGGACACTAATACATTGTTGGTGGAGCTGTGAACTCATCCAACTTTTCTGGAGAGCAATCTGGAACTAAGCCCAAAGGGCAACCAAAATGTGCATACCCTTTGATTCAGCAATACCACTACAGAGTCTATACCCTGAAGAAGTGATGAAAAAGGGTAAAAACATCACTTGTACAAAAATATTCATAGCAGCCCTGACTGTGGTAGCAAAGAATTGGAAATCAAGTAAATGTCCTTCAGTTGTAGAATGGCTTAACAAACTGTGGTATATGTATATCATGGAACACTATTGTTCTATTAGAAACCAGGAGGAATGGAGGGAAGCCTGGAGAGATTTGCATGAACTGATGCTGAGCGAAATGAGCAGAACCAGAAAAACATTGTACACCCTAACAGCAACATGGGGGTGATGATCAACCTTGATGGACTTGCTCATTCCATCAGTGCAACAATCAGGGACAATTTGGGGCTCTCTGCAATGGAGAATACCATCTGTATCCAGAGAAAGAACTGTGGAATTTGAACAAAGACCAAGGACTATTACCTTTAATCTAGGGGAAAAAACTGATATCTTATTGTCTGATCTTGCTATCTCTTATACTTTATATTTCTTCCTTAAGAATATGATTTCTCTCTCATCACATTCAATTTGGATCAATGTATACCATAGAAACAATGTAAAGACTGGCAAATTGCCTCCTGTGTGGGGTGTGGAGGGAAGTAAGATTGGGGGGAAATTGTAAAACACAAAATAAATAAAATCTTTTTAAAAAATCATTTAAATCACAAAATCCTTGCCAAATACACTAAGGAGTTTGAAGGTTTTCAAAGTACTTTACTTGTATTTTCATACTTTTAAAATTTTCCATTGTATATATTATCATAATCATATTATAAATGAGGAAACTGAAATGTGGGGGTAAAATGCACCTTTATCTCATGAATGGTAATTATAAGTGGGAGGATTTAAATCCAGGGATTCTTGAGATTCTGTGTCCAGCTTTTGTTCACTCTGCCACTTCCTATTAGTATCTTCATTAGTAGACAGTGCCTTGAGATAGATCCAGATAAAGAAGTTCTAAAACCTGACTCGGACCTCTAGGAGCTTATAATCTAGTTAGGGGATCAAGCAAAAAATGGAGAGCTGAATCATAATAGCTGCCATTGCTGTGGTTATGGTTGACCTGCAATTAGGGTTGTTGTTCAGTCATTTTGCAGTCCTCTCTGACTACTTGTGACCTTGTTTGGGATTTTCTTGGCAAAGATACTGGAGTGATTTGTCTTTTCCTTCTCCAGTTCATTTTATAGATGAAAAAACTGAGGCAAACAGGGTCAAGTGACTTGTCTAGGGTCACAGAGCTAGTAAGTATAAGTTAGTAAGATAGTAAGTCAGATTTGAACTCAGGAAATCTAGTCTTCCTGACTTCAAGCCCTACACTATATCCACTGGGGCACCCAGCTGCTTCAAAATAACAATATAAAACAAAAATAATAGCTAATATATAGTACCAGTCACCATACAATACAATCATCTCATTTGATCCTCACACCCAACCTGAGAGGGAGATTCACTATAATCCTTTTTTTAAATAGATGGCAAAACTAAGGCAAACAGATTAAGTAATTTGCTCAAATTCACACAGATAGTAACTGAGACAACAAATATCTCAAGTCACATTTGAACACAGGTCTTCCTGACTTTGAGGACATTGGATTGAACCTTAGTCCAGACTTACTACCAGTGTTACTTTGAGCAAGTCAATTAACCTTGCTTACCTCAGTTTCCTCATTTGTAAAATGAGCTAGAGAGCAGCTAGGTGCAGTGGATAGAGCACCGACCCTGGAGTCAGGAGTACCTGAGTTCAAATACAGCCTCAGGCACTGTGTGGCCTTGGGTAAGCCACTTAACACCATTGCCTTGCAAAAAATAAAAATAAAAAAAAAAGAGTTAGAGAAGGAAATGGCAAACCACTTCAGGATCATGGCACAGAAAATCCAAATGGGATCATACAATGTTGAATGGCAACAACTTTCTGACTCCATTGCTCTATCTATATAACTGCCTCAGTAATACACGAATCAAAGGGAGTGACTAAATTGAAGAAAATTGACATTGTAAAAATTATCTAAATATTATTTAATTACTTAGTTAAATATCTATTAATTGATGCACTGGAGCAACTGGGAAAGTCCTTGTGGAAGAAATGAAACATAGTCTGATACACAAGAAATATGGCATACAAAAGGTCAGTGTTACTGGGTGACTCAAGTCATGGATAGTGTAAAATATTGATCAATTATTTCCTTGGTGTAATGTAGGCTTGTGGACGATTTAAGAACATAGACCAAAGTGGGTAGTGAATTATTTCAGGCTAAATTCTAAAGCACTATCTAGAGCACTGACAGTTAATCATCTGGGAATCTGCTATATGACAGTCACTGTACTAGGTACTAGGAGAGGGTGGGAAGGCAAGAAGGAAATTGCTTCACCCCTCAAAGAATTTACATTTTTTCCCAAGTAGACAAGGGGTATGTATTTCAGCATATGCAAAATAAATAAACATTACAAGGGAATGTTGAAAAGAATTATGAAGAGAGTTTGAGGCCATAAAAAATCACTGAGATATGAATTAGGCAATTGTGGGGTGCTGTGGGCACATAAAGAAGCAAGGAGTGTTTCTATGCAATCTTACTTGATGATTAAATATAACAACCTTTTTTTCTCCCAAGTACATCCTTCAATAACTAGTCAAAGTGAGACCTTCATTGTCTAAGCCTGCAGGTACTTTTTAGCTACCAACTCAGTTGTAGTCCAGAGGAATTGTCAACATTTTGGGGTCTTATAGCTGATAAACTCTGATCATATAATGATCAGTATTTTTCGAAAAGGTTTTATACCTCCAGAATCAGAGTACAGAGTCTAGAGTCAGGAAGACCTACATCAAGTCAGTCTCTACAACCTTAATGATTCTATGAACTTGGCCAAGTCACTTAAGCTCTGAATATCTAAATATCCTCATTTGAAGTGTGGACCTAATAACCTCAAAAGTTACTTATTTTTCTAAATGAATAATCTTCCTTAAGTGCTAATACAGTTTTATTTTTTTGTCTTTCTCTTGAGTAGAATGGTAGTGGTCACATAAGAGATAAAGATTAATAAATAAAGATTAAATAAGTACTGTGTATATTTGTATTTTATCATCTAATATATTCTCCCCAATTGAAAGTTGACTACATGAGGACAGGACCTGCTTTCTATTTTTAACATCTACTACTTTATAAAAGTTTTTAAAATAATTTTTAAAATATTTAAATCTGTTTTAAGTGTTTAATAAGTGCCTACTGAATTAAATTTAATAAAATTGGATATATAGTTGACAAAGTGCTATCTTTCTGTGATTTCTTCCATCAAAATTCTTATTGACTGAAAAAATTTAAGAAAGAGAGCTACATATGAGAGACACCAATTGTCTTATGAAAGAGCTGTTAGCCTTTAGAAAGATTGAAGTATTAATTGTAGCTCACCCAGCAAAGCATGCGACCTTGATTCCAAATTTCAGCTGATCCACCCAAGAGAATTTTTCTGATTTAGAGCAAGCTAACCCTAGCCAGAAAGGAAAACCTGCCC
The DNA here is from genome assembly GCF_037893015.1 of Macrotis lagotis. Taxonomy (NCBI): domain Eukaryota; kingdom Metazoa; phylum Chordata; class Mammalia; order Peramelemorphia; family Peramelidae; genus Macrotis; species Macrotis lagotis. Next base: position 191,641,430 of record NC_133663.1, read on the forward strand.
AGGAGGAAATTATAATCTAGTAACTCTGGATGCTTAACCTAGGATTCTTCCTGACTTGAAAGAAGGAGATAGACATTTTATATACTTATTAAATACTGATTAATTTTAGTGTAGGCCATTTTTCATATAGCTGCAAAAAGCTAATCATTATCAGGGGTCAACTCTTCTCAGGTTACCCTGGACCTGATATGGGTGAGACCTGGCCCCCACTATGCTCTTCCTCTTCCTTTGGCAATTGTTCTTTGGTTCCTTCCAGACAATTAGAAAGCATATGAGTAGAAAATAAGGGGTAAGGGAATAATCATTTATGTAGTGCCTATCATTTGCTGGGGAGCAGCTAGTACCTTACCCAGTACTCATCTTCCTGAGTTCATGTCTGACCTCAGGTATTTATTAGATTTGCGACCTTGGGCAAATCACCTTATCCCATTTTCCTTGGTTTCCCCATTTGTAAAATGAATTGGTGAAGGAAATGACAAACACTCCAGTATCTTTGTCAAGAAAACTCCAAATGGGGGTCACAAAGTGTCAGATGACTCTGTTCTAAGTGCTTTTATATATGTTTCTTCATTTGATATGCAAAATAACCATTTTGTAGTTGAGGAAACTGAAGTAAACAAAGGTTAAGTGAGTAGGACCAGGGTCAAACAGCTAGTAAACAGATGAAACCAGATTAGAAGTTATGTCTTCCTGACACGGAATTCAATCTACTGCAATAGCAGCTGCCTCTATGACTAAAGAAAACTCCTTTTTTTTCTTCCAGTGAAAGAAGATTCCTAAAAGTAGAGATTTTAAAATATAAGAAGGATTTAAGAAATTATTTATTTCATTCCCCTCAGTTAATAGTTAACAGATAAAGAAACCGAGGACCACAGAAGTTAAGTGGTAGCCACAGTCACATGTGTAGTTGGTGGTAGAACCAGTGACATTCACTCCCACAGTCCCCATCCACTGGCATTTTATTTTATCAGAACCTGAGTGTATCTGTAAGAGACTCTAACCACTATTATATACCTAAGTATTTTTTTAAATGATACTTAACCAAAAGAAGGATATGGTATAGCAGACAGTGAAATGGAGGCTTTAAGAATACTTAAAGAGGGTTCAAGGCTCATTTCTATTACATATCTTACTGTTAGACCCTAATCAAGTTATTTAATCTCTCAATGTCCCCGTCAATTCTCTGAGAATATAAATTGCCAAGAAGGTATCAAACTGCATTGGTAAGAGTTCTTTTGTCTGAGAACTCACTATAGTTAGGAAATCACAAATTGCATCCCCATCTCTACTGGATCAAACTATTTTAAGAATTATACCTACAAAATCAATTTATAATTTGGATCATGCTTATGCAACCAATAGGCAATTATCTCTGAGCTGATTTTCCCTTCCTGATGTTCCAAAAGCTTTATTTCTGCAGTTGGCCTTTTGTTTTGATGAAACTGGAAAGGCATATGAGATGAAATTCAAATTGGTTAATTGTATTCCTTGGAAACAAAGCTGGGGAATGGTTTTGTCATGGACAAGACTAAAATTCCTAACTTAAATTAGATTTTGAGACTTTATGTCTATTAACTTCCTCCTCTTCTCTCCCAAATCCTCATTAATTCAAAGAGAAACTAGAAATAGGACTCTATTTTATCTAAAGCAGTGATTCAATGGCTCCTAAGATTTACTTAAGCATTCTAATATTTCTGGCAAGCAGGAAAAAGATAAAACCTATGTTCATAGCAATTTGAGGACTTTACCTGAAATGTAAATATTTCTTCAGTAAAATACTATGCTATCTAACTCCTAGTAACACTTAAAAAACAAAACCAGGGCAGGAGGAATACTACATAAAACAAAAACTGCAGGAAAAATAATGCAATTAATTAAGCTGAACTTTGGCCTGCTTTTTACCTAAATATATTAGACAGTCTTGAGGGGAATGAAAAAGATAATTCCCTTACTGATTAGAAGGTATAGAACCTCTGTCCTATCCCTCCTCTCAAAAGGCAAATAAACAACAAGCAACCCAGAGGAGTCAAGTGAAATATTCCTTGAAATATGAAGCTAACATAAATCAGATTCATAATCAGGGCAATTTATGGGTGCTGTAGTCAACACTACAGAAACATCATTTTGCCATTTCAGTGTAATGGGATATTTTTAATTATGAGGGCCTTTGGAATGATAAGGTGGGGTTGTGGGGAAAACTGCATTAGCTACCTGAATATGCCCATTAATTTATAACAATATAAACATATCTCATAACCTCAAGTCTTTTCTCAGACTTGCAACTGTAATAGAGAAGTATCCTTTGTCCCAGGTTACCAACATCTAAGGAGTATACTTCCTCACCAGCACGTGTGAAGAGTGTATACATAAGGAAAATATGTTAAAGGATTATGTCAGAAACCTAGGCAGCTAAGGCATTCATTGAGAAGATACTTTCTAAGGGATAAAAGTGACCAGAGACCTGCACACAAATATAACCCAATATTACTTAAAAATTTAAGAAAAATACTTTAAACAATATGTCACCTGAGATTTCCTCACATGGAGGTCCATAGGAAGCTACCACAGACTTCCTCTTTTGTAGGATCCATAAAGCTCCAGACTTGAAGTGAGATAGAACCTTTGTTCAAATTTGGCCTCAAACTCTTACCAGTCTGAGCAAGTCACTTGTCCTCTGTTTGTCTCATTTTTCTCATCTGTAAAATTGGGATAATAATATCACCTACCTCCCAGGATTGTTGTGAGGATAAAAGTAGATAATAATTGAAAAACACTTAGCATAGTGACTGACATGTAACAAGTACTATAAATGTTAGTCATCATCATCATCATGAATACACATTATTTTATGTATTTCTATCAATCAGACAATCCAGGGATATGTAAGGTTACAAGAAAATATTTTCAATATATTTTTTTTTAAATTTACAGTTTCCCATAGATTACTAAACTTTCATCTGAGGAAAGGATAAATTCAGAGAATCTGTATGGAGGGAAAACATGTCAGGGACATGTATCACCAAGAAACATGAATGAAAGGACATAAATCAAAAACACATTTGGTCATGGCATATATGTGAAGGCAAAAACATAGTCAGGGCAGACATGTAGCTGGGGCAACTCACTTTTCAATGTTGCAGAGCTGTGATATTCTCTAGTATTAATACAGTACCATTCCTGGGCATTGCAACACCAACTTCCATTGAGTATTGCAACATTTTTATTGAATATTTTGTCTCCTCTCCCTACCACATTGTCTTTGTTAGGCTTTTTTTCTTTCTTGTTCTCAAGTGTGATGTGCTGCTCTCTTTTATAATGTCTTAGTCTCTGCTACCATCTACTGAGTTTCAGTTAATTGGTCTTTTCAAACCAGCTGCTGTTCTTTGCTTACTACCCATTAGGATATAATGTCTAGAAGACTTCTTCCTGAGAAAACCCTGACAAGACTGCCAATCTTTTTTATAAAATAATCTAAGGTTATTAGCTATCACACACTCAGACTGATAGCCAGAAAAACAGAAAAACCAGCAGACACTCACAGGTTACCTATTCTTTTGACCACTTTTCTTTTTTTAAATTTTTTTAGTTTTTTAATTTTTTTCCAATTACGTGTAAAGGTAATTTTCAATTTTCATTTTTAAAGAAGATTTTGAGTTCCACATTTTCCTCCTTCCCTCCTCTCTTTCCAAGATAGCAAGTAATCTGATATAGGTCATACACATACAATCATGCTAAACATATTTTCATATTAGTTATGTTGTGAAAGAAGAACAAAAGGGAAAGAAAAATGAGAAAGAAAAAGAAAGAAATTTTTAAAAATGAAAATAATGTGCTTTGGTCTGCATTCAGACTCCATGACTCTTTCTCTGGATATGGATGGCATTTTCCATCACAACTGAACACCTTTCTCTTGGTTCAGTATCATTATTCTTGGTTTCAGACAATTAGCTGACTTGGGGATAAAAAAATTCTTTTAACTTTTCTTACATTCCTAATTTTCAATTGATATTGTAAAGATTCATTTTGGAGAATTTCCCCTCAACAAAACCCCACAGAAGCTATCATGTTGACTGGGATGATGAAACTCCTTCTCCCATGATGAAAATCAAGCTAGAAGAAAAAAAATGAAAGAATTACATAAATCAAAGTGGTTCAGCACCTAGAAGATCTAGGTTGAAATTCTGTATCTAACTTCCTTGTCCTTGAGTTCCTTATGCATAAAATACAGAACTTGGTGTATTTTCTTTACCCTTTTCTAAATCTATGATCTTTTGATCAATTATCATCTTTTTTCCACATTCCTGGCTTTATTTCATAGATATAAATCATTATATTTATATATACATATATATGTATATATGTATATATACATTTATTGCATAATATATTTATACAAATATATATTTCAATAAGTACAAACTTTGCTATTTTTCATACATTATCCATGAGAGACTGAATGTTGTCCTTGCTATAAAGTTTTTCACTGACCTTGAGAAAGTCTCTGAATTTTCCTGTGCTACAGTTGTCTCATTTGTTAATTAGAGATGACAGTACTAATCTACCTCCCAGGGTTGCTGTGAAGAATTGCTTTTTAAAAAAAGTGCCAGTGTGGAATTACAATATAAATAACTATTAATGATTCAGATTTCATTGGTTATCAGGTCCTAGTCGAAATAATTTTCTTTTTATCTTCTAAGCCCCAAAACTTAGAAAGTTTATTTATTATATGAAGAATTTAAATTATTTTAAGGTGGAACTTAATCAATATGAATGCTTGAGAATACAAGGTCTCTGATAATGATACTTTGATATTCATTAATTTAGAATGGATTGAATGAAGTCCATCCAAGAGATAAATAAACTAATTCACTTCTTGATATGCAAACTTATATTGGATTTTATTTCAAATAGTTTTGATGCAGGTAGAAAAGAAAATAATCCTGTGACTTCTTCCTCAAATGTTTCCTTGAACAATCACTGAGACTTTAAATATAAAATGAACTATCTTCAAATTCCAAAAAGCCTAACTCAAGTTCTAAATGAGCATTGTAGATCAATAAGTATGAGAAACCATAAAACAAATGAACCAATAGCATAGACACCATGGAGTCCACATCACAAATGGACTAACTTCATTTATTTTGACAATTGTAGCTGAGAATTAATTATTTATAATAATGTTTTATTGCACACTAGGGCCTATTTGGCAGCACACTTTGTAAAAGTAATGAAGAGGAGTTCTCATGCCAGCTCTTGGATATTAAATCTCTTCTAGGAAATGGGAAGAACCATCTCAATTTCTCCAGAGGCATGCAGTTTGTGAATTAATGAAGTGTTAGAATTAATCAAGTTCTACTGTAATTGACAAAATAAAATAATGCATGTCAATTTTAACTTTAAAGTCGTCTACTTACTCATTTATAAAATTGTTACCTGAGATCTTTGTGAGTTTGTGTCTATGTGTATGGACATATAAAAATTTTAACAGTATTCCAAAATTTGTGGGTTTATAAGTATGTGCATATGGGTGAAAAATATATGCACACATGAATACATATATATCATAAATACATATATATAATAAACATAAATACAGAAGATAGAGTTATTTGGGGATTAAAGATTATGCAAAAGTATTAAAAACCTTAGGTAATTATGTGAATCACATTAAGTCAGATGATCCAAAACTAGTAAATATAAACTTACACTATTCCTCCAAAATAAACCTTGATCCTAAGTCTCTGAATATCTAATTGGTACCACAGATAGGGACTGATATTGATTTTGCAAAGGTTTTTCCCCAATCAACTCTGAGTTTCAGTTATATAGCTTACTATTATCCATCAATTACACAGACTCTTCAAGCAAGGTCATGGGTCTTATGATCTTAATGATGAAGATGACTAACATTGTCAAAACTAAAAACTTCAGGCAAGATGAGGAGGGGAAGGAGGGTGGCAAACAGTGAAAAAAAAGAAGAGATTTCAACTATCATTTTAAAACTGTTTTTAACAATGATGTCAATTTACCTGAGAACTAGAAAATACAGTTTCTCCCCTTGATTTTTCTTGGACTGATTTGAAAAATGACACATAGAATCACTATTTAAATCCTCCAACCCCCTCTTAAAGGGGTGGCCCTTAGGGGCAGCTAGGTGGTGTAGTGGATAGAGCACCGGCCTTGGAGTCAGGCATACCTGCATTCAAATCCAACCTCAGACACTTAATAATTACCTAACCATGTTGGCTTGGGCAAGCCACTTAACCCCGTTGCCTTGAAAAATCTAAAAAAAGGCGGGGGGGGGGGGAGGAATGGCCCTTGGATTAAAACTAATGCTAATAAAGTATTTTGAATTTCAAAGAAGAAATGTGCTAAGTATCATAATGAAAAAGTCACTTTAAACACAAAGGCCTATTTAGTAAGTATGAATTTAGTGGCATATGACATCTAATTAATGTTCTGTCTCGTTAATCATTTGTACACAGTAATCTTAAGTAATCCCTAATTACTTCCAGGTGAAAATAAGTTATAATGGGAACTAATTTATTTTTTGCCTGAACTATGGAATTGAAGTAAAGACAATTACTACTTTATGTTTCAATGGACCCATCATCTCATCAGTGCTTAGACAATCTCTACTGATGTGGATCACTAGCTTTCTGGTTTTTCTTTTTGAAATCTTGTTTGACTCAAAAAAGAATAAAAACAAAAAAAAAATCTGCCCAATATAAAAAAGATTTTTTTCTAAGCATTCTTACATTTCATGGTTACCAGTACAGTATTTGAAAGTCACTTCTATAATTGTCCAGTCTTAATATATAATTGGCCAAATTTCTTTTCTGATCACACATTTCCCAAATGATAGTATCCAATATTTCTTTTATATCTGCTTTCACAAGATTAGATGAAGGTGAAACAGCTAGGTGGCACAGGAGATAGAACATTGGCCCTAGAGTCAGATGGACCTGAGTTCAAATCCACCCTCAGACACTTAATAATTACCTAGCAAGTCACTTAAATACACTGTCTTGCAAAAAAGAAAAAAGAAAGATTCAATGAAGAATATGAGTTTTATAACTGTTTCATGGACTCCATGTGTTCACCAAAGATGCTAATAAGTGAGGGAGATGTCTTGCAAAAATTTGTGAAAACTAAAATTAGAAGGAAAAAGAATAAGGAACAAGAAAATAATATGGTCATTTGAGGCAACTCTGATTTGATCTATTGAAACAAGTTAAAGTAAAACAAATGGAACTGAAAAAATAAGACATTGACATAGACTATTAAAATTTCCTAGGTAGTATAACTGCTCTGAATCAATTGCCTCTGTGAGAAGACCAAAAGATTATAATAATGATATCATTTACCATTTATTTGATGTATCAGCAACACAGTGGAATAAGGATAAACTAACTTGTAAAATAATCCAATGCCAAAGATCATAATATCACAAAAATTGATTTGTAGTCAGAGGACAAGTTCAATTTTAATTCCCAACTCTGACACTTAATAATTCTTTGATTTTGTGCAAATCACTTTACTTCTCTGGGCCTCAGTTTCATCAACTTTAAATTGAAAGAGGTCTGCAAAATTCTTAAGTGCTTTCTAAATCTAATATGGAAGTGACACAATAAAGAAAACTATTGTAGAACATAATGTGAATCTATAGTTTTTTGAATCAGTATGCTGCTGGCAAACATCCCTTTCTATTTGAGTTTGATATCACTTGAATAGATGACTTCTTGAGGTCCTTTCCAGCTCTACATCCATGATCTTAACTAAATCACTTCTTTATTCCAGAGATTTTCATCTCATCTCATTTGAGCATCACTTTCTTCATCTGTAAAACAAAGGAGCTGAACTCAGTTCTCTAAAGACCATTCCAGATCTTTGTTCACATGATCTTATGGAAGATAGTGACAGATAATGAATAATATCACCTCTTTAAGAAAAAGAAGCAATGAAGGGAAAAGAAAGTTAGCAGAAAATTTAGCAAGAGTCTAAACTGAGACTAGACTAGTCTTCCCAAGGGCACTATTATTATGAAATCAGAAGGAGGACAATGAATAGGTGAAAGTTGGAAAAGATCTGTCAAATTTTCTCTAATGAAATACTTTCTCCTTAAATAATCGTGCAACCATTACATTTGTGTTCTCTTCTGTGCTACATATGGGTCTAGAATTGTCATGAAAAAGATACAAAAATAGCTATTCTACACCAAGTTTGCAGAGAAGCTATCTGTGTTGGAAGCCATATAATTTTGAAGATATTTAGGGATCAATTCTTGATATCTGAGAAAAGGAAAGGAGCTTTTTTGTTTTGTTTTGTTTTTGTTTTTTAGTTTTTGCAAGGCAATGGGGTTAAGTGGCTTGCCCAAGGCCACACAGCTAGGTAATTATTAAGTGTCTGAGGTCAGATTTGAACTCAGGTACTCCTGACTCCAAGGCCAGTGCTCTAATCCACTGCACCACCTAGCCTCCCCAGGAGCTTTTTTTTAATTCTTTAATTTTATTGTTATTTTCAATTCCAAACTCTCTTCTTCCCTCCACTTCATTAACACAAGAAATATGATATCCATTATATGTTATGAATTCATGCAAAACATATTTGTGAATTAGTTATATTTCTTCCCCAAAAGCAAGAAAAATTAAGAAAAATATTCTTTAATCTTCACTCTGAGTCTTTCAGTCAGTGCTCTATCTGGATGATAGAATTTTTCACAAGGATAAAAGTAAAGGATTTTGCTGAGCAGGGGAGCTCTCATCTATAAATCCAGCTACTAAAGAGGCTGAGGTTCATAGATTCCTAGAGCTCAGTGAGTTTGAACTGCTATAGGCTAAAGATGATTGAGTTTCTGGCATTATCTGGCCCCAGTATAGTGAATTTCTGGGATAGTAAGGCCACCAGATTGCCTAAGGAAGGGCAAACTAGCTTAAGTTTAAGAAAAGGTCAAAGATTTTGTTCTCATGCCCTCATGTATTCAGGCTCATGAATGGACCACTAAATGTCAGCCTAGGTAAGATAAAGAGACCCAGGTTCAAAAAAAAAGAAAAAAGATGGTGATGGAGTGAGGAAGAATAAGAAATGTTGGACAAAGGAGAACCATCAAAAATATTATCAAATATTGGTAAAAGTAAAAATTTTGCCATTGATTCATATAACTTTTTTTCTTACCTTAAAAAATCTCTATAAGAAGGTCAACTGGGTGGTGCAGTGGATAGAGTATCGGCCCTGTTGTCAGGATGATCTGAGTTCAAATATGGCCTCAGACACTTAATATTTACTTAATTTGTGTGACCTTGGGCAAGTCACTTAACCCCATTGCCTTGGAAATTTTTTTTTAAATCTATGAAAATAATCTACAGATATATCAAGAACCTCATTGATGAAGGTGTGAGAAGGGAACAGACAAGGTTTACAAACAATATTGTACAGCCACTGCAGTCTTTATTAATCACACAACCAGCTGAAAAATATATATCCCTATAGTTAGAGCTTCCTTACTATAAATAAGCATTTTAATTTATTTGATGAAATAAAATAACATTTCAAAGGTTCTCCTCTAATAAGGTATTTAAAATACATATATCAAAATAATGTAAGATTTCTTGAATATATGGAGAAAAGTGTTTTTTGACAGCTCTGTGTTCATATCAAGCAAAGGATAAAAAGGAAAGACACTTTTACCAAAGATACTTGCCACTGTCATGGCAGATATCTAATATATTGAATCTAATATCTATATTGAAGAGGGATTCCTCATAGATAGTAATTTCATTCACATATTCCCAATAGCAGATAACAATACAATACTATGCTAACTACAGTAGAATCTCCTAAACGAATCATCATCACTTATAAGCATATAGCCTCACTATTCACAATAGGAAAAAGCAAGTGACAGAAAAGTAATTATTGTTGCTATTGTTGTTTAGTCATTTCAGTAGTACCCAAATTTATATCTCCATTTGGAGATTTCTTGGCAAAGATACTGGAATACCTTGCCAGTTACTTTTCTAGCTCACTTTAAAAATGAGGAAACTGAGGCAAGCAGTTAAGTGAATTTCCCAGGGTCTCACAGTAATAACTATCTGAGATCAGATCTTTTTTTTGCAAGGCAAATGGGGTTAAGTGGCTTGTCCAAGGCCACATCGCTAGGTAATAAGTGTCTGAGACTGAATTTGAACCCAGGTACTCCTGACTCCAGAGCCGGTACTTTATCCACTATGCCACCTAGCCACCCCAGATCAGATCTTCTTAACTCTAAGCATGGCACTCTATGTACTGTCCCACCTAGTTTCCCTCGATAATCATTCACATTGATAATACAATTAGCTAGACACCTGATAAAGCTGTCCCATAAGTAAATGTATATTGGATAATCATGAAAATGGGCCATGAGCTGGACCCAGAATGAAAGGGTCAAAATACAAGTAAAATAGAATATTTTTCTGTACTTTTAGGTACCCCATGCTTGTTCCTGAAACAAAGATCTGACTTGTAGCTTTAATATCATTCCAGTGATGCTCCATGGCTGTCAGTCATGAAATTCTCATGATCTCTATATTACTTACATTGTGGGTCATCCCCCAAAAATAATTGAGAAGGTTAGGAAAGGTATGAGTAGGTGTCATCATATTGGAGTAGGTGGCATCATATGAGTAGGTGACATCAATGGAGAATTTGTAAGAGGAATAGTGTCAAGTATATCATCAGAGGAGTTGAATGATTGTGAGAAACAACTAATGAATGGAGTACATGCTCCATAGAAATATATATCATCCCTAGAGATATAGTTAAGATCTGAGCACAAGTTGAGTAGATTCCCTGTGGGAGATTTATAGGATGATATAGACAACAGTAACACAGGATGAGACATAGTGGTTGGATAGAAATCTAAATGACTGGAAATTATATCCATATTGAAAAAAGGTACAGATCCAATAACATATCAAAAAATATTCATACAATGCTGACTGAGTATAATTTTCCATTTTTTCCTGAGATAAGAGTACAATTCATTGCAAAGGATATTGATAAAAAGCAAATTGTTTTTCACATGTCTAGAATTATGTTCATATGCACCAACCTGTCTTTGGTGGTCAAGGGATCTTAAGAATTCTTACAATCAATTTTCATATAAATATGCATCAAAACATTTAGCCAAAATATAAAGGGAATCTCTAACTTCTTCCTAATTTATGTAGATAAATGATATAGTAGAACTTTAGGAACATTTTCCTCTTTAACTTTTTATTGTCTTCTTAATGCATGAAAACTTCTAATAAATTGACAATATGGACTTCCTAAGTTTAATTGGAGTGACACAGAAAAGGATAGGTGATGCGTGTTTGTTTCAGCTTTTCTAATTCAGAGATCTTGATTTATTCATTTGCCTCAAAAGTCAGGAAAGCCAGACTTCAAGTTCCCCCTCTGAATGTGTGACCCTGGACATGTCACTTAAACTTTCAGTAGTCTAGGCAATTCTTGAGGATCCTAAACATTCTGGTTTGTATTGATAGAGGGATTTTTCTCACCTTGGATTATCTCATATGAAGGAAATAACAATCTATTCTCTATTGTGTCCCTAACCCATTTGTTTAGCAAGGATATATTGAAGGTTAGCACTAATTTAAATAGAATTGTGATTGAAACATTTATTAAGTAAAGCACTGTGATAAACTGGAGATACAAATAGCAAAATAAGACAACCCCCTGATTTCAAGGAGTTCAAGTTCTATGTATATATAATTTCAGTTGCAAGTCAAATGGAAAGTCTCATAGCGATCAGAGTGCAGTAACCAAAGCATATGTCTTCTATAATGGGTTTCACTGATAAAATTATATTCATTTCTGATATTTAGCTGTTTGTGCCAAAGATTGTAGTGATAAGAACTTTCTTTTGGGGTCTTCAAAAGATGTGGCTGTTGCACCTACAAAAACAGATGCCAGACCATGTCTCTACTGGAGCTGCAACTGAGAATAATAGCTGCAGAAATGGAGTTAAAAGCATTCCTATTGCCAAGGTTTTGGAATTTAGGGAACTGATGTGACTCTTTCATTGTCTGAAGGGAAATAGTGATCAAGGTGCTGGTGGTGATTTAACCTGCTTTGACATTAGCTAACTTCTGTCTTTCCCTCAAGGTACTCTGATGCTTGACTTGTCTGCCACGTGAGAGACAGTTGTTGACAGTTGATGGATAAGACTGATTCCTCTATGGGGGCTAAAGTGTTACATTTGTAGTCAGTCTTACCTTGGACAGTTGCTAGTTGAGTGACCCTGATTAATTCATTTAATCTCTCTCCATTCATTGACTCATTGGAAATTTAGACATAATGATACTACCCACTTGTAATTTCATTGAGAAGATGTAAATTAGATAAAATACATAAAGCAAATTTCAAACTTCAAAGAACTAGATGAACACTAGCTATTTTATTAATATTGTTATGAGACTTCTGGGCAGAGCCAAGATGGCAGAGTGAAGCAAGGGAGTTCCTGAAGCTTTTCTCCAAACAACTTTAAATGAAGTCTCTACACAGATACTAAAGTTATAGATTCCTATAAAAAAGTTTTAAACAAGTTCTCAACTCAAGATATTATGGAGGAATTTCAGTAAAGATCCGTCTTTTCTGAGTAAAAGTGGAGTATAGTCCAGCATAGAAGGGAGAGTTGGTAAACCAGTAGAAGACCCCTAGCCCCAATGCAATTTATGTTCTCAGCTCAATGCAGCCAGTGGTGCAGCACGACAGCAGGGAGGATCCCAACCCTAACTAGGAATATATAGTTCTAACCCTTGGAATACTGATGCAATCGGTACTTGATTGGGCTATCTAATGCAAGGAACAAAATACTGCATAGCCAATACCACAGACAAACAGAAAACCAGGGCTATTGAAGGAAGGAACAAACTTCTGAATAGGCAACACCTTAAAAAGCAGAAAGCCAGGGTTTTCCTAAAGGAGGGAACAAATTGCTACATAGGCAGGAGCTAGATTCTAGCCCCAACATAGACAGTTTGGAACTATACTCCCTGTACCCCAGGAGCAAAGCGCAACTATCAAAATGAGCAAAAAACAAAACAAAAAAAATCTAAGAAAGCACAAACCATAAATAACTACCATTCTGATAAAAAAAAAAACAATAAATATGCATTCTCAGAAGAGGACAGCCATGACAAAAGGCCTGCATGTGAAGCCTCAAAGGAGTTAATGAATTGGCCTCAAATCTGAAAAGACTTCTTGGAAGAGCTCAGAAATGATTTAAAAAGTCAAAGAATAAAGGAAGAAGAAAATCAGAGGAGAATAGAAATGACAACCATGAAAAATTGGGTGAAGAAATCAACTCTTTAAAAGTAAGAAAGGAGGGAGCAGAGCCCAGGTGGTGGCATGAAGAGAGGATTTAACTGAAACTAATCCCCCCCCCCAAAAAAAACTCCAAAAGCCATCAAATTATGACTCTAGACAAAATTTAAAGGGGCAGAACCTACAGAAAGACTGCGTGATACAATTTCCCAGTTTAAAACAACTTAGAAGTTCTGGGGAAGGTGTATTTTACCCAGGGTTGGAAAAAAGCTGCGGTTATGACCCCAGCAGAGTCCAGGGATCACCAGGAATGGCTTGAAGGGGCAGTGAGAGAACTTTACTACACCAGAGGGAAGGAGCACCATCCTCAGAACAGCCCTGTGGTAAGAACCTGCAGCGGGAATCAGGGAAGACAGCCTGCACCTCCAGAGCACAACCCACAGACACAGGGTTGGAGGAAATTGTAGAAATCTCTCTGTCCTCCCTGGGGCAGGACTCTGCTGCTTGCTCACACTCAGATTCAAGTTGCAGTTTAGACTTCCATAGAAAGATAGCCAAGCAGGCAGTCCTCCCCTCAGCTCCAGAACAAAGGGGAGCACCTGTAGGCATCTACATATTAAAGCACGGGCAAGAGAGTATAAGACCTTGAAGGAATAAAGATGTGGGTGGTGTGTCCCAAAAAAACTCTCAAAGCCTAGGAAGTGCAGTAAATTAGTCTTGGGCAGAGAAAATGAGCAAACAACAGAACAAGAAGAATATGACCATAGAAAATTACTTTGGTCCCATGGAAGATTCGGAAGACTACAAACTCGAAGCTGTATCCAAAGCCTCTAAGAGAAATAGAAAATGGGCTCAGGTTATGGATGAGCTCAAAAAAGACTTTGAAAAGCAATTAAGGGAGGTGGAGAAAAAATTGGGAGGAGAAATGAGAGTGATGCAGATAAATCATTAAAACCAAATCAGTAGCTTGGTGAAAGAAATACAAAAAAAATATCGAAGAAAATAATATGTTAAAAACCAGTTTAGGCCAAATGGAAAAACAAAACAAAAGGCAAATGAGGAGAAGAATGCCTTTAAAAAAAGCAGAATTGGCCAGCTGGAAAAAGAAATACAAAAGCTCTTTAAAGAAAATAACTCCTTCAACTGCAAAATGGAACTAAAGGAAGCTGATGACTTTGTGAGAAGTCAGGAAGAAATAAAATTCTTCCAAAAAAACACAAAAATTAGAAGAAAATGTGAAAAGTTAAATTTAAAAAACAACAAACCTTGTAAACAGATCCAACTATTGGGCTACCTGGAAGTCACAGACAGGAAAAGAGCCTAGATTTCATTTTTCAAGAAATAATACAGCAAAATTGCCCTGAAAGCCTAGAAGCAGAGGGTAAAATAGAAATTGAGGGACTTCACTGGTCACCTCTGGAAAGTGATCCCAAAAGAAAAAGTTCCAGGAATTTTTATAGCCAAATTCCAAAACTCTCAATTCAAAGAGAAAAATAGTAAAAGCTGCCAGAAGCAAACAATTCAACTACTAAGGCTCTATAGTCAGGATTACACAGGAGCTGGAAGCATCTACATTAAGGGCTTGTATGGATCAGAATATGATATTCTGGAAGGCAAAAGATCCTGGTTTACAACTGAGAATCAACTACCCAGCAAAACTGAACATCCCCTTTCAGGGGAAAAGATGGACTTTCAATTAAACAGGGGGGATTTGAAACTTTCCTATTGAACCAATCAGAGCTGAACAGAAAGTTTGATCTTCAAGTACAGGAATCTGGTGAACCATAGAGGGGATGGATGAGGAGGACTAACTATAATGAACTTAATGATATAGAACTGTTTGTATTCCTGCATGGGAAGAAGATATTGATAACTCATATGAACTTTCTCATTTATAAGAGCTGTTAGAAGGAGCATATATAGACAGGGCACAGGATGGAGCAGAATATAATGGTATAATATAGTAAAAAGATGGAGTCAATGGGTAATAAAGGAAAGTACTGGGAGGAAGAGAAAGGAGAGGAAAAAGGGGGCTAAGATTTTTCACATAAGAGTCAAAAAATAGCTATTTCAATGGAGTGGAATGGGGGAAGGTGAGGGGGAATGAGTGAGCCTTCATTCTCATCAGAAATGGCTCAGAGAGGAAATAACATACACACTTAACAGGGTATAGAAATCTATCTTACCCTAGACAAAAATGAGA
This sequence comes from Macrotis lagotis, assembly GCF_037893015.1. Lineage (NCBI taxonomy): Eukaryota > Metazoa > Chordata > Mammalia > Peramelemorphia > Peramelidae > Macrotis > Macrotis lagotis. The sequence goes on from NC_133663.1 coordinate 191,656,938, forward strand.
AGAAAGGAATGGGATAAGGGGAATGGGGGGAAGGAACAAGGGAATAGGTGATAGAAGAGAGGGAAGATTGTGGGGAGGGGGTACTCAGATACAGCACACTTTTTGGACAGTGACAAGATGAAAGGTGAGTGAAAATAGAATAAATGAGAGTGGGGAGGAATAGCATGGGGGTATAAGTAACTATGGAAGAAATATTAAAGCAACTTTTCTGGTGGACTTATGATAAAGAAGGCAGCTCACCCCAGAGACAGAGGCATTGGAATCTGAACACAGACTGAAATACATTCTTTTCTCTCTCACTGTTCTTGAAGTTTCTCATCTTCTTGGGGGAGGGGGGGTTATGTTTACTCTTATAACAAGATTATTGTAATAATATAAAATCAAATGCCAAAAAAATTAAAATTGGCCTACTGAGAAAATAATATAACTCATTTAATAATAATAAATAAATAATTGATAATATTAACCAACTGAAAAGGAAAGCACAAAAGCTAGCTAAAGAAAATAAAAGCCTAAAAATTAGAATTGGACAAATGTAATCTAACGACTCTTTGAGATATCACTATTCCATCAAACAAAACCAAAATGTTAAAAAAATAGAAAATGTAAAGTATCATTTGGAAAAAATTAAAAACCTTGAAAATAGATCCAAGAGAAGGAATTTAGTAATTATTGGTGTACCTGAAAGCTTCGATCAAAATATCTTTCAGGAAATTATCATGGAAAACTGCCTCAATATTCTAGAAGAAGACAAAATAGTCCTTGAAAGAATTTACCAATCACTTCCAAAAAGGGATCCCAGAATAAAAACTCCAAGGAATATTTTAGCCAAATTTCAGAATTCATATAAAGGATAAAATATTACAAGCAATCAAAAAGGAGCAATTTAAATACCAAGGAACCACAGTCAGGATTACCCAGGACTTAGCTTCAACATTAATGGATTGGAGGGTCCAGAATATGATATTCTAGGGGGAAAAGGACCTTGAAATACAACTTGAAGAATTCAGTATATTCTTTACAGGGAAAAGATTGGTTTTCAATGAAATAGAGGAATTTCAAAATTATCTGATTAAAAAGACCAGAAATGAATAGAAAATTTAATCTTTAAATACAAGTCTCAAGAGATGCACAAAAAGGTAAACAGAATGGGGGAAAATGTTAGTCAATCACATTAAACTGTTTATATTCTTACATGGAAAGACAATACTTACAACTCTTGAGAATAGCATTTCTCTTAGGATACTTAAAAGAATCATACTTAGACAGAAGGGATGGTTATTGAGCAATCATGAAAGTGATGGTGCTTTAACTGATAACTTAAGTATATGAGGACCGAATAAAGTTGGAGCGAGAGTACTTAAATGGTGTTGGTATAAAAGGATCTTGAAGTAGTTTTGCTTTACATAATACTCTAACTTATGAAGGTTGTATTTCTTGTGGGACAATAGGAGGGAGTATCTTGGTGTGAATATAACTGGATCATGAAATGATTTTGCTTTACATGATACTTTAGGTCATGAGGGTTGTATTTCTATTTGACCAGAAGGAAGGTGGATACTTATAAGGTTTGGACATAAATAGCCCATGAAGTGATTTTGCATTACTTGGTACTTTAGTTATAGTTGGAGATGGATCATGAAGTGATTTAACTTTAAATGATACCTTAGTTCATGAAGTTTGTGTTTCTATAGAAGGTACTTGAAAAGAGGGTGTAGTATAAATTAATTATAATTGGATGATGCTTATGGCTCTTTTGAATTGCATTTCTAATGGGACATTAGAATGAGGGGAATGTACATGGAGAGAGGTAATGAGTCTTATAAATCAATCAACCAGCTCTTGAGAATTATACTTCTATTAGGATAGAAATAAAGGAGTATATTTCAACAGGTTGTGGGTACAAGACAGGGATAAAACAATTAAACATGATAAGAAGGACTATTTTAGGAGAAGGTAAGGTATTAAAGGAAAAATAAAGCCATATGAAGAGGCATAATGATCTATTATAGTAGGGGGGGAAAGAAGGAAGGGTGTGAACACTGAGTAAATCATATTCTCAACAGATTTAGACCAAAGAGGGAGTAACATACCTTTCCAATTGAATCTGAAAATTTATCATACCCTAGTAGAGTAGGTAGAGGGAAAGAAATGGAAAGAAAGGACAAATAAAAAGGAGAGCAAAAATATAAGTTAAGGTAAAAGTTAAAAGGAAAAGGAAAAGAGGAAAGGGAAAAAGGAAGGTTAAAGAGCTGATAAAAAGAAGGGCTGATCAAGAGGCAGAAGTCTGAAGCAAAATATTGGTGAGGAGAATAAAGGAAAAAGAAAGGAGTTAGCATAGAGAGAAATATAGAGTTAGCAATCATAACTGTAAGTGTAAATGGGATGAGTTCATCTGTAAAACAGAAGCAGATAGAAGAGCGGATTAACAGTCAGAATCCTACAATGTATTGTTTACAAGAAATACATTTGAAGCAGAGAGAGTCACATAAGGTAAAGATGAAAGGTTGGAGTAAAATATATTATGCTTCAGCTTAAGTAAAAAAAAAGCAGGGGTAGCAATCCTAATCTCAGACAAAGCAAAACCTATCAAAAATCTATTTTATAGGACAGCTAGGTGGTGCAGTGGCTACAGTACCAGTAGATGAGTCAGGAGGACCTGAGTTCAAAAAAAAATCATCTGAAGCAAAAAAAGGTCACCAATATGAAGGGATTTAATAAAAAAAATACAAAGAAATCATCTCACAGCCTAGATATACCAGATCTATATTTTATACATATTATTTATATAATACATATATCATCACAACTATCTTTGTATCAGCTAAGAAATAGAATATGGATCGGTGAATTAGATGAGGTACAAAAGAAACAGTAGTAAATGTTTACAGTATTCTGTTAATAAACACAAAGGTACTAGCTTCTGAAATAAGAACTCATTATTTGACAAAAACTGCTGGATAAACTGGTAAATACTATGACCCACATCTCACACTCTACCAAAATCAGATTGACATGAGTACAGGATCTAGACATAAAGTGTGATACCATAGACCAATTAGAGAATAAGAAATACTCTGACTGTTGGATCTTTGGAGAGGGAAGAACTTTAAGAACAAAAAAAGACAGAGAACATTATAAGCTGCAAATTGAATGATTTCAACTATATGAAATTAAAAAAAAAAAACTTTTGCACAAATAAAAATAAGGCAGCCAAGATAAGAAGGATCGCAGAGAGTTTGGAAATAATTTGCAATGTTAATGTTTCTGAAAAAAAAAGATCATTCCTAAAATATAGAGAGAACTGCATCAAATTTTTTTAAGATTACAAGTCATTCTTTATTTGATAAATAGCCAAAGGATATGAACTGCTGGTTTTCAGATGAAGAAATTAAGGCTATTTAGGTCATATGAAAAATGTTTCAAATCATTATTGATTAAAAAATACAAATTAAAACAACTCTGAGGTACCACTTTACACCTATCAGATTGTCTAAGATGACAAAAATGGAAAATGATCAATGTTAGAGAGGAAAAATGGGATACTAATGGAGCACTACAAGTACTAGAGATGTGAACTGATATAACCATTCTAGAAAGTAATCTGGAAGTGATAGAGCCCTGGTCTTGTAGAAAATATGATAGATCTTGACATAATTGAATGGGGATAGAAAGGAATATACATTTTTCTCTGTAGTGCAAGGCAACCACCAAAAAAGTGACTATGTCCTAGGGCATAAAAATCTCACAATCAAATGCAGAAGGTCAGAACATTCATAATGCCATACTTTCTTTAACCTTGTAGTTAGGAGAACAGTAGTTTGAATTTAGCCTCAGAGATTTCACACTTGCTAGCTGTGAGAACCTCAGGGGAGGCACTTAACCCTCATTGCCTCCCATCCAAGGTTATCTCCAGTAGTCATGATTCATATCTGACACCTGGATCCAGATGACTCTGGAGGAGAAAGTAAGGCTGGTGCCAGTGCAGCACTGTACTCACACCCTTACTCAAATCTAATTTATCTGTGTCATGGTCTTCTGATGACCATGACCATCTGATGTCATGGTCTTCTTCAAGAAAGAAAGACAAATATCACCACTACTAGATCTATAACTCAAAGAGATCATAAAAAATACAAAACAGAAAAATCCTCACTGCAAAAAATATTTATTGAAGCTGTTTTTGTAGTGGCAAAGAACTGGAAATTGAGGAATACCCAACAATTGGGGAATGGTCAAAGAAGCTATGGTATATAAATCTTTTGGAGTAATATTGTTCTGTAAGAAAGCATGGATGGTCAGACTTTAGAGAAGCATAGAAAGACTTGCATGAACTAAACTGAATGAAGGGAGCAGAACCAAGAGTACTTTGTTTACATTAATAACAGCATTGTGAGATGATCAGTGATGAAGCATGAAGCTCCTCTCAGCAGTTCAGTGATCAAGGACAAATCTGAAAGACCTGTTATGGAAAATGCCATCCACATTCTGAGAAAAACTATGGAGTCTAAATGCAGAGCTAAGTTTGTTATGTTCACTTTTTAAAATTGTTTTATGTTGTTTCTTTTTGTTCATCTTTTTTTCCTCCTTAGCTCTAATTCCTTGTTCACAACATAACTAATATGAAAATATGTATTAATGTATTTTGTAACATATATGTACAACTTTTACCACATTGTTCACTGTCATGGGGAGGGTGAAGTAAGGGAGAATGGTAGAAAAATATGAAACTCATAAACCTGAAAATGTCTGAATGTTGAAAATTACCAGTGTATAACTTGAAAAATAAAATAAAATTATTTTTAAAAGGTAGTAGTAATAGTAGTAGTAGTAGTAGTAGTAGTAGTAGTAGTAGTAGTAGTAGTAGTAATGGATTCTTTTCAGGTAAAAATGCTTTTATAACTGGAAAGGGTTTACCATCTATATTCTCATCAAAGAAACTATTTTTCCAATTATCAGAAAATGGACTTCATACTCTGATGCTCTGCTACTAGCCTGAGACATTTCAGCTCTTAAATAAGAGATGAATCATTTTTTTCTGCAATAAAATTTACCTCTTTAGTTTTACATGAACTGATCTGCAGTAGGTTTCTTGTTACTCAAAAACTATTTTTTTTGCTTTTGCAAGGCATCTGGGTTAGTGACTTATCCAAGATCACACAGCTAAGTAATTAAGTGATTGAGACAGGATTTGACTCAGATCCTCCTGACTCCAGAGCTGGTGCTCTATCCACTGTGCCACCTAGTAGCCCCTCAGAAATTACTTTTAAAGAAACTTTAAAGTCGTCTACAACTCAGACACAAGATACAATATCTTGTTTGGGACAAGAAATATTTAATAAAGATACATCTCTTTATTTTTTTTGAGGTAAGTAAAAGTAAATGACTTGCCCAAGGTCAACTAATAAGAGTCTGAGGTTGGATTTGAACTCAGGTTTTCCTGATTCCAGGACCAGTGTTCTATCTATTGCATCACCTAGGTGCTCCACTTCTTTTTTAAATTTAATTCTTAAACTCTGAATTAAACAACATTTCTCTATATAAAATGAAACAAAAGAGAAAACTATATATAAAACTGTAAATCTCTACTATGTATAGTTTGCTTTAAAGGGTACTTTTTAGGGGTTTTATTCATCTGACCACCCAAAAGAAAGGATTTGGTTGTTAAAATTTTCCAACTGCAGCATCTGATTTATATTTTTATTTATTTTTTTAGGGTTTTTTTGCAAGGCAAATGGGGTTAAGTGGCTTGCCCAAGGCCACACAGCTAGGTAATTATTAAGTGTCTGAGACCAGATTTGAACCCAGGTACTCCTGACTCCAAGGCCGGTGCTTTATCCACTGTGCCACCTAGCCACCCCTTGATTTATATTTTTAAAGGAGAAACTTGTTATTAAATATTTTGAGTCTAGGAAAGTCAAGTATAAATAATGGACATGAAATCATTACAAAGATTTCATTGCAATAGATACATTACAGTATCTATTTTAAAGTGCCTTTTAATTATTTTTAAAATGCATTCTACCATGGATCATACATACACACATATGCATATTTAAACATACAGGCATACATATTATATACAGACACATATATATATGTGTGTGTGTGTGTGTGTGTGTGTGTGTGTGTGTGTGTATACAGTCATAGATCTTATTTCATTAAGGGGTTTCTTACCTCCCAAATAATGTGTGAGTTCCACTCCATTAAAATCTCTCCTACTCTATTGTTCCAGTCCAATCAGGAGATGACTGGTTTCTCCAAGGTTTCTCCAGTAAGCGTCAGGTGCTTACTAACCCTGTGACCTTGGACTGGTCACTTAACCCTGATTGCCTCCTATCCAGAGCCATCTCCAGTCATCCTAATTCATTTCTTTCTTTATAAATTTATTTATTTTCATCCCTGTGCACATGTATATTTTTAAATTACAAAATTTCCTTCCACCTTCCCTTCCCACCCCCCTCCCCTCAATGGTGAACGGTCAGGTTAGCATTATACTTACATATTTTGATAAACATGTTTGCAGATTAGTAATTTTCTGTAAGAGTAATTAGAATTAAGGGAAAGAGATACATAAGAGATAATTTTTATAAAGTATTCATCAGATTCTGAACTGTGTGTGTGTTTTGCTTTGTTTTGTTTTTCTTCCTCTGGATGGGGATAATGTAGTCCATAGTCAGTCTAATACCGTTGTTCTAGCTCTCTGAACTACTGAGAAGCATCCTATTGCATTTCTGACCACTGGACCCAGATGACCCTGGAGGAGGAGAAAGTAAGGCTGGTGACTTAACCGAGCCTCCTCTTACTCAAATCCAATTCATGTGCTTGTCACAGCACCACCTCCCTGATGTCATAGTCTTCTTTGAAGAACAAACATCATCATCATTATCATGCTTAGGCTGCTAATTCCAGTTTCCCTTCATGCCATTTTCACTTCTTTCTTTCCACATCTCCCCCCCCCAGTTCCTTTCTTTTCTCTTCTTTTTCTAAACTCATGTCACTAGATTAGAAATTTCTCCAGTGTATAAAAGCTCCTTTGTCTCATTACTGAGAGCATCTAATGTTGCATTGTGGAACTTCCAGTAATGCTAATGGGTGACAATAAGCATCAGCTAAAAGGGTATTTTTATCAAAGAAATGATGACTGGATGACTGAAGAAAAATGAGGAAGTAAGTTATTTCTTAAAATAACATTATTTAAAAATCTATTTCTCTTTCTATAGGTCATCACTTTACCAAGCATTTTCCTTTTCAACTAGTGTCTATTCCTTTTCTCACATCATGTTTCAGTAGTAAAAATGAAAGGTTAATTACAGCTTATGGGTTTTAAGAGAAGATACATGTGATTCTGGGTTTCCTTCAGAGAAGTATCTCTAGGGGAAAAAAAGGATGTATTTAGAAGTCAATATGTAGAGGGACACGACTCTCTAGTATGACCCTATATTCAGCTCCAAGTGAGAGGACCCAATTCCTGTATATTGTCTGATAGAATCTAACCTGTATAACTTCTTTGATTTCTTTCTGCTATTACATTGGATCAAGGAGTTTGGGTTGTTCCTTACTATGTGTAATGATCTTTGTATGATTGACATTTGATAAGATGACAAAATATAGAACTTGAGACACTCCTTCCTTGACCAAGAATGCAACTTGAACTTAAATTTTATTTCCGCTAGTTCAACAATATTTAGAGGAGGGTGAGAGTTACAATTCTAATCTGACAACCCTTATCTGAAAAAAAAGAGTGGCTAGTTTTGTGGTCTCAATATCCTATTCTCTTCTTGTTAGGAATCAAAGCGTACAGAGGAGGTGACTTCATATCTTCTTATGAACATATCTAGACAAACGTAGATGGATACATGTAAAAACCTACATGGGTAAGATGGGTAAATTGAGAGGTTTTAGTAAATGGTCTCTGAAGTCCCTACATGTTTTAAATCTATGATCATATGATTCCACTACTTTTTATCTTTAATTTTTTACCTAGTCTATAACTCTAGATATTTATGGTTCTGATGTATATAGGTGTATATGTATAAGGACAGTATTGCTTTCCTCCTTTCTCTTACCAAAAATACTCAATTGCATTATTCATCCATGAAGTACCATTTGGGTAAGCCAATACTATTATACCCCACCACCACATTCTGCCAAATTCTAAAGAAAATATATCTAAGAAGGAACCTGATCTTCCATTGTCCAGACTGTTCTCAGGCCACTCAGATAGGTCCCATGACTATTTCCTTTTCATACTCCTTAAACATCTAGAATGTTTCCCTCTATTCCCACCCTATTATCTTGTTTGCAAATTGCTTTTGGAAAAACCGAGCCCTATTTCATTTATTTTTTTGTTCCATGCTTTGTACAAGGGAATGGAAATGAATAGCAGCTTTATAATTCTTTCCTCCTCTCCAAATTTGCACTGAAAACTTTTGCCAAATATTAATTTTAATTAGGTAGTGAATTCTTTGTAAAACAAAGGAGCAGGCTTCTCTCCCAGTTCACCATATTCTTATTTTTCAAGCAACCTTGATTCTAAATTATCATTATCATCTCAGGAAATATCTTGGACATGCTCCTTGCTCTTGCCCAATTTCACTTTATCTCAATAAATCTGAAGAAAAATCTTGATCATTATTCCTACCTGTTTGTGTGTGTGTGTGTGTGTGTGTGTGTGTCCCCTGTAGTTCTTTCTCTCTTTGGGCAGATTTATTTCATGCCTGCTCTTTCCCTACTTCTTTGCTCAACTTAATTCTTTTTTATATTGACTTCTTTTATTTGTTCTCTAATATGTAATTTGTGTTATTTTCCTCCTCCCCTATTCATCCTTTTGATATTTTTCTATAGAATCTCTGGGTACTGGTTTGGTGCCCTAAATTGCCTTTTATTGTTTTCACTGTTTTCGGGTTCCTTTCTGCCTGTTCCCAACATTTATCTCCCACTAATGATGCATTCTGACATCCTTTATTCAGGTGCTCAGCACATTTTTTGTGCTTAACAAAATTTACTAACTCTATAACTTTCTTAAATTACCCTGTGTTTTTACAGTTATTACTATTCTGAAGAGTAGTCAGAATATCCATTTCAACTTTATATTCCTTACCTGTGCTGCTTATTTATCCAGTTTACCCCCTCTTTTTAAAATACATTCTTATAAGCTTTGACTTCTTTTAATGGTGCAGAAAGTTTTTTTTTCCAACATAAAATCTCCCAGTGCATAACATCAGATGATTTATTTTGCCTTCTTCTAATATAAGTAGATTCTCTGTTAATCATAGTTTCTCTGAATGTAATTGGAAGGCAGCTCAGCAAAACAATGATGGACATTTATGTAGCTGCTTTAGGGTTTATATATCATCTCCTTATAATCTTGTGAGGTAGTTTGTGATGGTATTGTTCCCATTTTACAGTTAAGGAAATTGCGATTTGAAAAGGTCAAAAGACTCCTTCACAGTCACATAACTAAATAATGGCAGAGTGCTTTTAAAATCATAAAATACTAAATAAATGGCAATTTTTACTAGTAAATTATAAAAATGTGAGCTGTCATTAAGTTTTTGGTGTCAAAGTAAGTGTTCTTTCTACTATATAGTGGCTGCTTTTGTACAACAAAAATGCCAACTAATTCTGTTTTTCTGTTCTCCAATTAATGATAGTTATTAGTGGATTTTTACCTTAAAATTTGGAAACTGCTATATATTTATGTGAAATTTTTAAAAACTATTATCTGTAGAGCACCTCAAAATTTGTGAAATATTTGAAATACATTAATTTCTTTGAACCTGAAAATAACTCTACATGATAAATACTATAGGTATTATTGCACGCGCACACACACACGCACACACACACACACACACACACACACACACACACACACACACACACAAATACACAGAGACATCTTTTTACTAATGAGGAAATTGAAGTTGAGAGAGATTAAGTGACTTGCCTATAGTGTTATTTCTTCCATTGATCATTTCCCTGGGGTTTTCATAAGGGAGGGACCCAGGACATCCAACCTTCATTCTTTTCTTGGCTCTGTTTCTGTTTTTCTGGCTTTGACTTGCTAGGCTATGTCCCTCTCCCTTGATTTTTAGACCCTTTCGAGCATTGTATGTAATTAAAGAATAAGCTCCTTGGGGGAAGAATCTGTTTTGCTCATATTTTTTACCCCAGCACTTGGTACAGTGCCTGGCATATACAAAATTCTTTGTAAACATGTGTGGCCTCTCCAAAGTCACACAATTAGTATCAGAAGCTAATAAATTCAGCTCTTTCTGACTAGAATATAAAGCTCTATTATCCTAGAAAGAAGAACCCCCACTTACCAGGCAGGTTAGAAACTCTTCTGGTGATGAATATCTCCTAGATTTTTAGCAAATTCCTCTGCATTCAGAGCCCTTCTCAATCTGCCTCCAATCTCAGGTTAATTTTCAGGCTTGATCTTTTTCACCTTATGCTCCAACCCAAATGGTTTCCTTGTATGTAATTTCATTTTCTTTCTCTGTGACTTTTCACATGTTGTCTCATCACTAGAATGCTCTTCCTCCTCATGTCTACCTTGTGAAATCCAGCTCCTTTTAAGGCTCAACTCAAGTGCCAACTCCTAAAAGAAATCTTTCCTTATTTTCTTAGTATTAACACTTCCATGACATTTTCTGTTTATTTTGTATCTATCCTTAATTTACTTATCTGTGAAATTGCTGTATTGCCCTGTAAAAAACAAGCTCTGATATTTATATCCCTAAAACCTAGCAAATTTCCTGGAACATAGTAGACCTTTAATCAATGCTGCTAAAAGGATAAAGTCCACCTTTCCCTTTAGCCAATCAGGCACTGTTGTTACTTGTATTTGTATTAGTTCTAGAAGAAGACCAATAACATGGGGGAGCTGATATCATGACTTGTAGGTGAATTCAATTTAAGTGAGGCAGAGCAAGGTAGGCAGCTTCTTTTCTTTTTTTCTGAAATCTAGGAACAAAAGGATATGTTGTGCCTCCATGAGAAAAAAACCAGAAGTCTGAGATTACAGATATTTGGCAATAGCAAGGTTGCAATAGGAGGAATGGAGAAATATATTCAATTGCCTCTTTTTTTAACAAGGCAATGGGTTTAAGTGACTTGCCCAAGGTCACACAGCTAGATAATTATCGTGTCTGAGGCTGGATTTGAACTCAGGTCCTCCTGACTTCAGCAATGGTGCTCTACTCACTGTGTCAAGTTGTCCCCTTCCATTTGTTTTTGCTAAGATTCTAGTTGCTAGATGTTTATCTTTCTTGCTAAAAAAAACTATTGTTAATGCCCTGTGCCCAACTTCAATCCCACCCTTAAGTGATTATTTGAATTATTTTATCTTTTATTACTTAATATTTATTAGTTGGCCTATTATTATTATTTTATGGGCAGAGTCTGTGATTCAGCTCTTGTCTTCAACTCCCATTGTAGACTCAAGTTTAGATATTGGCTTTAATCTCAGTTCATCTTCTATCCAGGTTTCTTTTCTATGCTTCTGGGTTAAATCCACTCTACTTCCAAGTTTGTATCACTTTCCATAGTTATATGGATGATATGATTGTGGCAGAATGAGCTGGGGAGAAATAACTAACTGAGCTATGAATATAGAATTGAATGGTGTAGGACAGCTAGGTCAGATCATGATGAAGAATATGACCCTCTTGGATGAACCAGATTGCAACCTCTGAGGGAGAAAAATCACATGGGAATAGAGGAAGGGTTACAATACCTTAGCAATAATAATAATCACATTTGTATAGCTGGTATTATTACTCACATTTTACAAAGGAGGAAACTGAGACACAAAGATTGATGGCTTGATTAGGGTCAGAGAACCACAATGTTTATAAAATAGAATTTGAACTTGTCTTACTATCTTCAAGTCTCATACTCTACTCACTGTGCCACCTTCTTCAAGAGGCAGAATGCCATATTAAGAAGAGAGACAGAAGTGACACTATCCTTACACCTAACAAAATCTAAAATCCCTAGAACGTCTCCTTAGTACAAAATACTACATGATATCAGTTACCTCTCCTCACTCATACATAGATTCACCATTATTTGTTTCTTTCAGTTTTTTTGATCCCTCACTTGCTAGTATGGTTATTTCTGATAACACACAAAAAAAGGATATGCATATGATTTTCAGAAATTTATTTTTATTGCACTGCATACTTTAAGGATTGCCCAAGATAATTTCACCTGGTTCTCCATTTGATTGCCTTCATTCTTTGGCAAGTGAATCCTTTTGATTTTCCCTTAGACTCTCCATCAACTAAACTTCTCCTGCTTTTTATTTTTAACCTGAATTTATCAAACATCTACTATGTTGCAGGCTTTGGAGTAAATTCTCCTTTTAGCATCACAACAATCTGGAAAGGCAAATATTATCAGTATTTTATTATTATTATTTTTTTACAGTTGAGAAAAATGAGACAGAGACAAAATCCAGGATCATAAAGTTAGTAAGTTTCCGAGTTCAAGTTCTATCTCCTGCACCACCAGCTGCTTCTTTTCCTGTTTATTTCCTTAAAATTATTCAAGACTCTTTACTTGACCTCATTCCTTGTATTGAAATAACTCTAAAATCATTTTATATTCTACCTCCACATCATCTCTACCATCCATTTCCTTCTCTCCACTCACATAGCCATCACCCTAGTTCAAGCCTGCATCACTAGAATAACCTCGTGCCTCAAGTCTTTCCAATTCATCCTCAAATGAACTGCCAAATCAATGTTACCCAAATATAGGTATAACATTTACTTCTCTGCTGAGGAAACTCCAGTAGTTCACTTTTTCATCCAGGATCAAATATAATTTCCTGTTTGGCATTTAATTTTCTTTGCTACCTTTCCAGACTTATTGCACATTAACCCGTTACCCATACTTTATGTTCTACAAAATTGGTCCACTTCCACTCCCTCACATGCAATATTTTATCCTTCTTCTCCATGGAAGATAATGTTTGTACAAGCTGTTAATGGAATTTACTTTCTTCTTAATCCTAATCCTCACAATCAAAGATCTTCTTAGAGTCACTTCCTAAAAAGTCATGGCTAGTACTCTCTTCCCCAAGGACCCTGTGTCTTACTTCTGAGAATCCTTACAATTTATTCTGTATGTACATACATACACATACATACACACACACACACACACATATATATATATATATATATATACACATCGTAGTAAGATATATATATATATATATATATATCTTACTACTACATAGTTATATACATATTTTCTTCCCCATTAGAATGCAACCTCGTTGAAGGAAAGGATATGGTGGGGATGTTTTTGTCTCAGTCCTTAGGTCAAATATGTCTATTGCCTGGTAAGAGTTTAACAAATAATGATATAAACTGGCTTGGTACACACACCATTTACAATAAAATGTAAGCACCATGAGAACAAGGACTGTTCAATTTTTCTCTTTTATCTTCAGAAACTATCATAGTACTTTGCCACATAATAATTGTTTATTGTATAATTTCTTTCCAGCTATATGATATACACTTATTCCTTTTCCTTTAACTGATACTTTCTGAAAAAGTGACTTCAGGTACCTGAGCTTTTTCTTCCTGGTTCTCTAAATTATATTTTCATCACACTTAAAAGGTTAGTCAATTGTTTGGATGGACACATTTGCATCTCAATGAGTTGGTGATAATTACAAGTCTATAGAATACTTTGAATCTAAGTTTTTATACCCTTTTCAATAACCTGGGTACTTAGATTTGCACTTGTGTTACAGATGAAATCCTTTAGACTGTTCTCAACAACACTGAACATTTTTTACCTTTGAAAATCATAATCCTTTGTTAAATGACTACATTTTAGTGTGACTAGGTCAAAATGTGTAACATTCTTACTGAAATAATCTAAAGAAATGGCTTTTTAGATTATTAATACAAATGCACTACTTCCATGGACCATGGTTCCTTAACTGCCTTATATCCTGGATGAGTGCTACTGAAAGTTCAAGTGAAGAACTTTCCCTGGAAGCAGAAATAAGCAGTGCCACTTGAAATGGGAAGTTCTTTGTAGAATCACTTGAGTATATCTTCTTAATATATAAAACTACTCCAACACTTTTTTATCTATTCTGATTATTCTAAATAAGGTAGAATCTTCCATTTTCTAAGTGTTAGTAGAAAGAATGGTTGCAGGTTATGAGCACTATAACTTCATAAAACAGTGAATTGTACCAAACATAAAAGCAGTGAAAAGTAATGAAGGGAAGATACAGAATCTATAGAAAGTTTTCATAAGATCCAACCAAAAATAGATGATTACAAGATTATTTATAGATGAAAATGATGGGAAAACAACCAATAGACAAAAATACAGTAAAATAAGAAGCATTTTATAGTGATCAACAGTTCATTATCATTGCTAAAATGAGTTTAACTAAAATCTGATCTGATGGGCTATACAAGGAAGCAAAAAAAAATAAACTTAGGAAAATAGTACCAGTGATAGATATGTTGGCATTTGCCCACTATAGGAATGCTAAGGTTGGCAGATTTTTTGAATTACAAAGTCCTGATTATGCTGAATAAGGGTACACATTAGATTTGGTATTAATATAGTGAAAATGGGAGTAGGGGACCACAAGGTTGACTGAGGAGAGGTGAATGGTTAGAAATGGAGTAGGAAGGAAGGAAGGAAGGAAGGAAGGAAGGAAGGAAGGAAGGAAGGAAGGAAGGAAGGAAGGAAGGAAGGAAGGAAGGAAGGAAGGAAGGAAAGGAAGGAAGGAAGGAAAGAAAGAAAAGGGAACAGTGGAAAGAAAAAAGAAAAAAAGCATTCATTTAAAACTCACTATGTGCTAGGCAGGGTGCTTTACAGATATTGTCTTATTTGATCTCACTTGAAACAGTCTTTTGCCAACAATTTTCTAAAGCAGACCACATCTTTGGTCATTCTACTAAATGAAATTATAAGCTCTGCTGGACTTATTGTTTAGTAATCACGAAAATAATAAAAATAATTCAATTGAGCAAAATGCAGTCTTAAAAGTTCTCCTTCAAAGAGGTATCTTCCTACATCTTAAACTCAAAGAAGATTCCTTGAAAAATACAACCAAAAATAACTTCACTCTGATTTTCAATAACAAATGAGGCATAGAAAAGAGTGATATACATTTAGCAAATGTATTCAACTTTGTGGATGTATTGCAAAAAATCCTAATGGGTATGAGGTCCTTGATATTCCTGTCTGTGAAGAGTTTCATATAAGCTACATCACTTTCCAAAAGCCCTCAACAAAATACATAATCATTTAAAAGTTATCAAATAATATAAATGGGAATATCCAAATGCATGGAATACTTATTATCTAGGCTATGGTATTCATATGGATGGAGAGAATTAATCCATAAATCCATATCTCTTGGGTAGGCATAATGATTGGATAATGAAATGGATCCAGAATTGAACAGAAGACTTATCAGGGACATGTTACATTGAGGAAGTTACATAGTGCTTTTAGTTACCCCAAGTTCCTCACAAACATGAAGTCCCACATCTATTTTACTGATGACATTCTGAATTATGGAATATCAATCTTTGAAATATCAAAATTGTGAGTGAACAAACTTAAAACAGAGAAAATAGAATCAGCATAAGTAGAATACAGCATACTATCAATGATGACTTATGTGAAATGAATAATCAAAAAAGGCATTGTCTAGGAAAAAATGTGATTAGAAAATGAGGTAGACCAAGTCATATAATAAGAAAAAATAATATTTAGTCTGAGAGCTGCATTGATATCTTGGAAAAAGTAAAAAAAAAAAATGAACAAATGAACAAATACAGAAGGCGGCCACTAGTGAGGACTGATTACCTTACTAGTGGTTACTAGAATTGCATAAGCTGAAAGGTAGAGCAATAAATTCCTCCTGAAGTTTCCTTTATTGAGAGCTCAAATCAACATTTTCCAAATTATTCTACATTTTCCATCATCAGTTTTATTTGGTTTCAACTTCACAGAACATCATGCCCCTATACCATCTATCCTCTGATGCCTCCCCCCACAATGATGTTTTGGCTTCCTTTTTTTGGTATTGTAACTCCTGATTAGACTATTAGATTCTTGAAGGAAGGGGTATTTTTTCTTTTCCTTATTTGTATCACCAGTGCCTAGCACAATATCTTGTACATAGTAGGAACTAAATAAATGTTATTGAGTTAAATTAAGTCACAAGATCTTGCTGACTCCTTTATTTTTACTATTAATGTCTCCTATAAATAACTGCTTTTCTGTTTTGTTCCTCTTTCTCGAAGGTACCTCCTGGTTGTCTCTGTGGCATGGGTTCTCAATATGCTTTGTGTCATAGACCAATTTGACAGTCTTGTAAAATTTCTGAACTCTTTCTCAGAATTTTTGTAAATGCCCAGAATACATAGGATTATAAAGAAGTCAATTATATTAAAATGCAAATTTGAAAATATTTTTTTTAAAGTTCACAGATTCCAGGTAAAAACTCTGCTTTATAGTAACAGATTTAGCAGAATGTCCTTATAAGGAAGTATTATTTAATTAATTCTACTTGTATACCCTCTACCTAGTATAGTACTAGACACATAGTAGATACTTGGTGATTGATAAATGTTGACAGTTTTTTTTGTTTCCCTTTCTTTTCAGTTTAAGGTTCTTGTGAACATATTTTCAAGATACCAGGCAAATAAGATTTTAGGGGTAGTACATTCCTGGCTAAGAGCCCATCATTCTAAAATTTCGAGTAGACATTTTTTATTGGATCTGCCCTATATTAGAATTGTAGTCTCAGAAGTCAATAATTCCATACATTTAGACTGAAATTTTCTCCTTTCACTTTCTGACTCTATTACTATGTTTCCTTGCCCTTTCCTAGAAGGGCAAAATCAAGATGAAATGAGAAGGAGGACCACACATATACAATGCAATTCTCAGTGGAAATTGCTACAGGAGTAGTAACTCTGGTTATGTTGAAAAAAACCAAAATTTACCCCTATCATGGCAATGATGCCAGAAAGTAACAAGGAGCCAGATGATATCAACCTCACTTTGAGATAAACCATTTTCTAAGTCTTCCTTTCCCTTATGAAAAGGTGAACTGAAAAAATACTTTGAAAAATACTGGAAGACTGCCAATACTCCCTATTGTGGATGCTGCTTTAATAATTAAATCAACATTTAATAAAGTCAAATAGACAAGCACATATTGAACACCTATGTTTTTGTCAGACAGTACTAAGTTTCAGGGACACAAAAAATAGCATAATATTCCCTGTGTTCAATTCATTGGACAAAGGTAATGTCTGAACAAAGGACCCCCACTATGTAGCATATTTGTCAGGTTTTTTTTTTACTTTTTTTTTTCTTTGCTTGTTTTTCTGTAAGAAAAACTATGGGTTTGGACTTCTAGCCAAGATGGCAGAGAGAAGTGAGGCACTGTTTTAAACTGTCCTGGCTTTCCATCAGAACCAACATGAATCAAGCCACTTAAAAGATATTGGATTGGGGCAACTAGATGGCACAGTATGTACAGTACCAGCCCTGGCATCTGAAGGACCTGAATTCAAATCCAGCCTCAGACATCTAACAATTATCTAGCTTTGTGACCTTGGGCAAGTCACTTAATGCTACTGCCTTGCAAAAGTCAAAAAGAAAAATAATGTTGCATCAACAGAATCCACAAAAGAACAAAGTGGAAGATCTTCCAGAAAAGTTTGGGAGTGAGGTGGGGAGTGTTGAAACATGGGTATGCCCAGGTCAGAGAGCAGAAATCCAGCACCTGGGCAGCAGGGCAAAGCAGGAGAATAACCTGAGAACCTCTGTGGTGGGAGTGGAAGCTTTTGCTGTGTAACCAGTGGATGGACTGAGAGAACTTCAGTGTGCAAACTGGGAGAGTTCCAGCATAGCTGCCCAGGTCTCATGGGCCAACCTGATAGGAGATCTGGACAGCCATAACTTAGAGTCCCTGGCATTCCCAGAGGATCCCCTGCTGTTCCTATGGGAGGGCCTGGAATTCCCCAGTACAAACAACACAGAAACAGCCCCAGTTGTTTGCACCTTCCCCAAAGTCCTGGTTATGTGTGGTGGACCTCCCTAGTGTTGATTATCCAGAGAGAACCTCTGATAGTTTATTTCCAGTCCTGATGATCTAGCGCAGACTGCTTTACATGGGGACAGTTCAGATCAGCCCCAGCATCTGACATCCCCAATGCAGACAATCTGGTATTTCTTTCTGGTTAGTCCACTGAATTAACTCCTGGAGTTCCTCACTCCAGTAAGCAAGACCTCTATGGTTCTCAATAGCAAAGATCTGCAAATAAGTCCCTCCCCCAACTCTAGGGAAACATAGCAAATCCCAAAATGAAGAAAGATCAGCAAAAATCAGGGTCTATTAAATGCTAGCTTGGAGGTAAGAATGCCAGCTCAGAAAAAGAGGATAGAAGGGATCCGATATGTGAAATTTCAGAGGAAGATATGAATTAGTCTCTAACCCAGAAAGACATCTCAGAAGAGATCAGGAAGGAATTTAAAAACCAAATGGAAAAACTGAGAAAACAAATGCAAGAGAAAATTAACTTCTTGCAACAACAAAAATGACAGAAGAGAACAAACCCTTTAGAAATACAATAGGACAAATGTAAAAAGAAAATAACTCCCTCAAAAATACAATTGAGCAAATGGAAAAAGATAACAACTTCTTTAAAAATAGAATTGACCAAATGGAAAGAGAGATGCAAAAGCTAGAAGAAGAAAATACCTCCCTGAAAAATAGATTGAGATGAATGGAGGCTAAAAATTCTATGAGAAAGCAAAAATCTGTTAAATAAAGTTTAAAAAATGGAAAAAATAGAAGAAAATATAAAATACCTCATTGGTAAAACAACTGGCCTGGAAATTAGATTCAGGAGAATTTAAGAATCATAGGATTACATGAAAACCATGATCTAAAAAATGAGCCTGAACAGCATCCTTCAAGAAATAGTTAAGGAGAACAATACTGATATCCTGGAACCAGAGGGCAAAATAATTAATGAAAGAATCCATCAATCACCTCCTGAAAGGAATCCCAAAATGAAAACACCAAGGAATATTGTGACCAAACCTAGAATGATCAGATCAAGGCGAAAATACTGTAAATGGGATGAAAAAAGCAATTCAAATACTGAGGAGCTACAGTCAGAATTACACAGGACCTGAATGCATCAACGCTAAGGATAGAAAGGCCTAGAATATGATATTTGGGAGAGTAAGGGATTTTGGATTACAATCAAGAATAAACTATGCACTAAAACTGAGCCTTCTCTTTCAGGAGAAAAGCTGGATATTTAACTAAATAGGTTACTTTCAAACATTCCAAAAGAAAAGACCAGAGCTGAGAAGAAAATTTGATCTTCAAATGGGAAGTGCAAGAGATAAAGGTAAAACAGGGTAAAAGAAGATTTCTAGGGGCAGCTAGGTGGTACAGGATAAAGCACTGGCCCTGGAGTCAGGAGTACCTGGGTTCAAATCCAGTCTCAGACACTTAATAATTACCTAGCCATATGGCATTGGACAAGCCACTTAACCCCATTTGCCTTGCAAAAACCTAAAAAAAAAAAAAAGATTTCTATCCAATAGGAGTAAACTGGTTACATCCTGAGAGGAAAATTCTTATAACTCTTAAGAATTCTAAATTGATTAGAGAAAATATGCTTAGATTGAAGATATTAACATTCATGACATGTCCATGACTTTGATGGAATGATTTTTTTTTAAATTAAGACATTATAAAGAGAAGGGGGGCTATAAAGAGACCAGAGGAAGAGGGAGGTAAAATGGGGTAAATTGCATCATATAAAGAGGTGCTAAGGAACTATTGAAATAGAAGGAAAGAAGGGAGGAGGTAAGAATTTCCTGAATCTTATTCTTATTGGATTTGGCTCAAAAAGAATTTAATATACATATTGAATTGAGTTAAGAAATGTATCTTACCTTTCAAGTATTAGGAGGGGAAAGGGTGGAGTAAGGGACAGAGGGACTGATAAAAAGGAGGGAAGGTAGAAAGGGAAAAGGGAAAGGGGAAAGAAAAGGAAGGGTGGTAGATAGACCAGGGCAGGGAGAACACATTGAAAGAGGTGATATTCAAAAGCAAAACCCTAAGAAGGAGGGGTAAGGTCAAAGGAGGAGAAAAAATATAAATAGAGGGGAGATAAAATGGAGGGTAATAAAGAGTTAGTAATTATAACTGTGAATGTAAATGGGATGAACTCTCCCATAAAACAGAAACAGACCGCAGAATGGATTAAAACCCAGAATTCTAGAATATGCTCCTTACAAGAAACACATTTGAAACAGAGAGATACAAACCAAGCAAAATATATAATGCTTCAGCTGAAGTGAAAAAAGCAGGGGGGTAGCAATCCTTATCTCAGACAAAGCAACTGAAAAATTTGATCTAATTAAAAGAGATAAGGAAGCAAACTACATCTTCCTAAAAGGTACCATAGACAATGAAAAAAATTCAATACTGAGCACATATGCACCAAGCACTAAAACAGTCATATTCCTAAAAAAGAAGCTAAAAGAGTTACAGGAAGACATAGACAGCAAAACTCTAGTGGTGGGGGAACCTCAACTTCTTTCTCTCAGAACTAGATAAATCTAATCATAAAATTAACATGAAGGAACTTAAGTGAATAGAACATTAGAAAACTTAGATATATTAGACCTCTGGAGAAAATTAAATGGGAATAAAAAGGAATATAATATTTATTTTCTCTTGTACATAGCACTTACAAAATATTGTAGGCATTAAAAACCCATAATCAAATGCAGATCACCATTTTCAGATCATGATGCAATAAAGTGCCATTGAGAGACAGACTGAAAATTAATTGGAAATTAAATAACCTAAATTTAAAGAATGAGTATATCAAACAACAAAATAGAAAGAATTAGTCATTTCATCTGAGGTAATGACAATACAGAGACAACATATCAAAACTTATGGGATATAGCCAAAGCAATTATTAGGGTAAATATTATATCTCTAAATGATTATATGAATAAAATAGAAAAAAAAAAGGAGGTCAATGAACTGGGCATGCAACTAAACAAGTTAGATAAAGAACAAATTAAAAATCCCTAATTCAATACAAAACAAGAAATTCTGAAAATTAAAGGTGAAATTAAAATCAAAAGCAAGAAAACTATTGAATTAAGAAATAAAACTAAAAGTTGATTTTATGAGAGAGAGAAAAACAATAAAATTGATAAGTCTTTGACTAATTTGATTTAATAAAAGAAAGAAGAAAACCAAATTAAAAGTTTCACAAATGAAAAGGGTAAATTCACTACCCTTGAGGGGGAAATTAAAGTAATAATTTTACCCAAATGAATGTCAATAAATTTGAAAATCTAAGTGAAATGAATGAATATTTAGAAAAATATAAATTGTCAGGTTAAAAGAAGAAATTAAATAATTATTCATTATTAATTAATTAATTAAAATTAAATAAATATATAACCCTATCTAAGAAAAAAATGAACCTCAAAAAAACTCCAGGACCAGATGGATTCACAAGTGAATTCTATCAAACATTCAAGGAACAATTAGTTTCAATTCTATATAACCTATTGAAAAATAGGGGAAGAAGAGGGCCTGCAAAATTCTTTCTGTGATATAAATACAGTGCTGATACCTAAACCAGGAAAAATCAGAGAAAGAAAATTATAGATAAATTTTCCCTAATGAATATGGATACAAAAATTTTAAATAAAATATTGGCAGGTCAGATGAGTGGAGAGAGTATCAGACTTGGTGTCAGAGGGTCTAAGTTCAAATCCAGCCTCAGACACTTGATAATTACTTAGTTGTATGATCTTGGGAAAGTCACTTAACCCCATTGCCTTGCAGGAAAAAAATATATTAGCAAAGTAATCACAGCTTACAGTATTACAGCTTACAGTAATTACAGTAATTACAGTTACCACTAGCCTAATACACCATGATCAAGCAGGATTTATACCAGAAATGCAGGATTGGTTCAATATAAAAAAAAAACTATCAGTATAATTGCTTCTATCAATAACAAATCATATGATTATCTCAATAGATGCTGAAAAGCTCTTGACAAAAACAGCACCCATTCCTATTCAAAAGACTAGAGAACATAGGAATAAAAGGTATGTTCCTTAAAACAATAAGCAATATTTACTTAAACTATCAACAATCATTATATGATTATATGTAATGGGGATAAGCTAGAAGCATTCTCAGTAAGATTGTGGTGAAACAATGATGTCTGTTATCACCATTATTATTCAATATTGTATTAGAAATGTTAGCAATAGCAATTATAGAAGTAAAAGAAATTGAAAGAATTAGAATTGGCAATGAAGAAACAAAACTCTCACTCTTTGTAGATGATATGGTGGTAGAGATCCTAGAAAATCATATACAAAAAACCCCAAAACAATGAACAACTTTAGCAAACTCACAGGATATAAAATAAACCCACATAATCCTCAGCATTTCTGTATGTTACTAATAAGATACAGCAGCAATAGATAAAAAAGAGAAGTCCCATTTTAAAGAGCTTCAGATAACATGAAATACTTGGGAGTCTACCTGCAAAGCAGACTCAGAAACCATATAAAAATAACTATAAAAAACTTTTCAAACAAATAAAATCAGATCTTAATAAGTGGTCAAACATCAATTGCTCATAAATAGACCAAGCTAATATAATAAAATGACAATTTTACCCAGAATGAATTACTTATTCAGTGTCATACCAATCAAGCTTCTAGCAAATTAGAAAAAAAGTAAATTCATATGGAGGAATAAACAGTCAAGAATATCAAGGGAAATAATGAGGAAAAAAGGTGTAAAGGAAGTCTAGCCACACCATATCTAAAATTACGAAGCACCAGTCATCAAAACTGTTTGACACTGGAGGGGCCAGATAGATGGTGCAGTGAATAGAACATCGGCCCTGGAGTCAGGAGCATCTGAGTTCAAATCCAGCCTCAGACACTTAATAATTGCCTAGCTGTGTGACATTGGGCAAGTCACTTAATAACCACATTGTCTTGTAAAAAAAAAATCCCAAAAAACAAAACAAAAATAACTGCTTGATCCTGGCTAAAAAAATAGAGTGGTGGATCATTGGAATAGATTAGATACAAAAGAAATAGCAGCAAATGACTTTAGTAAACTACTGTTTGATAAACCAAAGATTCAAACTTCTGGATAAAAAATTCACTATAAGGAAGGGGGCAGAGCCAAGATGGCAGCATGAAGGCAGGAATTCCTGGAAACTTGTTCCCCCCAAACTCCAAAAGCTATCAAGTTATGACTCTAGCCAAAATTTAGAGGGGCAGAAGCCAAAGAAAGACTGGGTGATACAATTTCCCAGTCCAAGACAACTTAGAAGTTCCCCAGGGAAAGGTGTTTTTTCACCAAGACTGGGGGTGGGAAAAAGCCTCTGCAAGGGCAGCAACAATCACAGCAGGCCTAGTACCTAGATGCTTGGAGGGACCGGGACCTGTGGCAGAGGGGATGGTTTCCAGACCTCTTGGTCCTGGGATCACCAGGAATAGTTTGAAGGGGTGCTAAGAGAACTGTGCCACACCAGAGTGAGTACAGAGCGAGTACCTGCCTCAGAGCAGCCCTGCAGTAAGAACTTGCAGCTTATCAAGCAAACAATCAACTTTTGATTGATGGTATTTTGATTGATAGAACTTGGTTCATAGTACTCAGTTGATAGTACTTCTAGGAGTTCTGATAAAGGTATCATTTCTAAAATATGTAGAGAAGCGAATAAAATTTATAAGGTTATGAGTCATTCCCCAATTGATAAATGGTCAAAGGATATGAACAGTTTTCAAATGAAGAAATTAAAGCTATATATATAATCATATGAAAAAGTATTCAAAATCATTATTGATTAGAGAAATACAAATTAAAACAATTATGAGGTTCCACCTCACACCTATTAGGTTGGCTAAGATGACAAAAAAGGGAAAACAGTCCATGTTGGAAAGATTGTAGCAGAATTAGGACATTGATGCATTGTTGGTGAAGTTGTGAACTGATCCAACCATCTGGAGAACAATATGGAACTATGCCCAAAAAGCATTAAAATTGATCATACCCTTTGACTCAACAATACCAATACTAGACCTATATCCAGAGGAAATCATAAAAAATGGGAAAAAGTCCTACATGTTCCAAAATATTCAGATCAGCTCTTTTTGTAGTGGCAAAGAATAAGTTATTGGTATATGAATGTTATGGAATACTACTGTTCTATAAGAAACTCTAAAGAAGCATGGAATGAATTTCAGAAACTGATGCTAAGCAAAGGGAGCAGAACCAAGAGTATATTGTACACATTAAGAACAACATTGTGAGTTGATCAACCTTGGTGAATACAGCTTCTCTCAGCACTTCAGAGAGCTAGGACAACACCAGGAGACCTGCTATAGACAACACTATCCTCATCCAAAGGAAGTAAAACAAAACAAAAAAAAAACAAAATCCCCTACAGAATCTGAATGAACACTGCATTCACTTTTTAAAATCTTCTCCTATGTATTTCTTTCCTATCTCATGGTTTTCTTTCTTTTCTCTTAATCATAATTCCTCAAACTGAAAATGAGGAATCTATAAACATATTAAACACAAATGTAGTGGGAAAGGAAGGTGGAAGGAAATTATGTAACTTAAAAAAATATGCTTATGCATGTGGATGAATGTTGAAAAACTTTAATAATATATAATTAGAAAAAATACGATATCAATAAAAAAGAAAAACTATGTGTTTTGCTACTTTGTTCCATCTTCAATTTGGACTAGAATGAAAAGAAAACTTGTGGCAGAAAAAAACAATCAAAAGCCTATTGCAGAAGTGCAGGAGTAGGGAGATGTAGGTCTACATTAGGGTAGTGGCAGTAGTAAGAAAGAAAAGAGCATAGTTAAGAAGTGATGCAAAGGTGAGATCAGCAGCTCTTAGGAACAGATTACATGGAGAGGTTGACAATCTATGTTCTAAGTCTGAGATCCTGGGAGAATGGTGATGAAATAAGTAGAATCCAGAGAAAAATCTGTATAATAGTAACAGCATTGGAAAGGAAAATAACTTTGCAAGATGTAAGAATTCTGATTAATACAATGACCAATCACATCACCAAAAGATCAATGAAGAATCATCTACCAAACTCCTGACAATAAAGGGATGAATTCACACCAAGACATGAATGTTTAGACATGGTCAATATGAGCATACATTTTCTTTGGTTTTATATATTTTAAGGGAAGAATTTAGTAGTAGGATTACTTATTGAATTAGAGCAATTGAAGAAATTCTAAAATGTGCATAATAGAACAAAAGGATGGAATGGAATGGAGGGAAATACAGATAAATAGAATATCACAAAAAATCCATTGAATTTGTCATATTCCTCCTAGAAGGAGAAGCAAATATATGAAATATATTTATGATTGCATATACAATCCTCTTTTTCTGTGCCAAATTATATTTTTTATTTTCCTGTCAGAAATCTCCCACCATGCCAATCCTTCCTCTTTTCAACTATAAAAGGGATTTTCTTAAGGTTGAGGGCTAAACATATTACACTCTATGCAACAAATTAAACTCAACCTCTAGGTTAACTTCCCTCTTTCTCACTAGGTGGCTCCTACCTTTCTAATCTTCTTACATTGTATTACTCTCTATGAAGTCTATTATCCAACTACTTTGAGTTCCTTGAATACAATACTCCTTCTTTGCACTGACAGGCTCCTCAAGCCAATAATATTTTTTTTTCTCTCACCACCTTCCTTTAAATAGCTCAAATACCACCATCTGTATGAGACCTTTTCCATTCTCCTTGTAAACAATACCTGCTCCTTCAGGTAACTTTTTTATCTATTCCATATATAGATATAGATGATATAGATTAGTTAGATAGAGATAGAGATAGAGATAGAGATAGAGATAGATAGAGATAGAGATAGAGATAGAGATAGAGATAGAGATTAGATACAGATTAGATACAGATTAGATATAGATATAGATAGATATATTTATATTTTATCTAGTGGTGAAATTCAAATAAATTGCAAAAAAGATATACCAAAAGATAGTTTATTATTTCACGCATCTAATGCTCAAATATAAACAATACAAAAGGTACACAAAACTAGATTTTTATATTACTCACAGTAAGCAAGCATATCCTTATGGAGTGAGATCAGGCATATGACCACAGAAGTCAATGCTGGAACTGATGAAGAGCTAAAACTCATTCTACCTATTCTAACTCTTTCTTGCTTCTACTTCCATGGCTTCTGAAATGGGTGATAGGATAACCTTTGAAATCTATATTTCTATTGACTTGCTATTGATTTCACTGTTCAAGGAACACCAATGCACTCATAATAATTTGGAGGAATTTTGAGTGTAACACAAAGCAGAAGCAAATGACGTCTTGACTGTCCCTAGTTGATTGGACTTTTTCTCTTTACATTATATGTTTGTTTCCTGAAGTAGTAAAAATGAGGGAATTAAAATATAGTATTTAATCAAAGGTACAATGAGTTTTAAGAAATTAAATATTATAAGCATAGTTCCATCTATTTTTTTCACCTATGTACAGAATAAACATGTCCATGGGTGCTTTGAAAATGCTGTTATGCAGATAAATGTTATAGAAGAATAAGGAATGTAAATTTGTGATTTCTACAATGGACAAGGCTGCCCAGGTGCCCACCTTACAGAGAACCCTGATTACAAGTGCCATTTTTTTAACAACTAGTTTGTTGAATCCAACATAAAATTGGGTATCAGTTCTGCTGAATGGCTGCAAACCAACTGAATCCCACCATTGCTTTTATGTACCTAGTTGCTTGTATGTGGTCTCCTATATTAGAAAATGAACTCCCAAAATTGGGGACTCTTTTTTGCTTTTTTGTTGAACATAGTAAATGCTTAAAAATGTTTATTGACAGATAGATAGTTCTTCACATATGAATGTTTCCATTTTATTTGATATTAAATTTAAAATATAGAAAAAGTATATGAAGAGAAAATGTATTGTGGTAGGACGAATTTACAAAAGTAGGAAGACCTAATTTAGCCTTGACTCTACCATTTATTATCTGTGTGGCCTTTACAAGTCACTTCTCTCTGGAATTCACTTTTGTGTTCTGTACAAAAGAAATAATTTAATTATCCCTTTATTCCTTCCAATTCCAGATTTATGACTTTCTGATGACTAGACAATTTCTAGAGCCTCCTCTTGTAAACCTCAGCCATTCAACAAAAATATCTATGAAGAGGGGCAGCTAGGTGGCGCAGTGTATAGAGCACTGACCCTGGAGTCAGGAGTACCTGAATTCAAATCCAGCCTCAGACACTTAATAATTACCTAGCTGTGTGGCCTTGGGCAAGCCACTTAACCCCATTTCCTTGAAAAAACAAAAACTAAAAACAAAGTGTCTATGAAGCAGACACTTACACTTGAGGAAGAAAATCCTGGTTCTAGAAAATCATCTGAGCATAATGAAAAATGATCATTTAAATTAAGATAGCCTTTACTAATTTCCCAAATTTATGTCATGTAAACTGATGATTTTTATTATTTTATTTCCACTATTATTTTCATGACCTTGGCAAAGAATGCATAAGAGAACTAAACTTTAGATACTTAATGACTATACAATTAAGACATTTTGAAATAACTCATTTGGATTTAAAAAAGGAATTATATACACCTTTACCTGCTTGTTCATAAGTATATAGATGATTGGGTTGCATACAGTGCTGCTCTTTGCCAAAATTGATGGTACAATATTGGCCACTGGTGATACCACTCCTGGGGGACCAAAGGTGGCAACTAATGCAATCATTCCATATGGTACCCAGCAAATTAGATAGCAGATGACAGCTGTAACAACCATGAAGAGGACATGATATTCTCTTTTCCGAGCAGCAGTCTTCCTGATTTTCCCAACCTGGGTGAGAAGATAAAAATATGATTTCATCACAACCCAGTTAGTAAAGATACAGTGAAAAAAATTAAAAATTTAAAAAGATATACCATTAGTATTAACAAATAAATAATATTGAAATTTTTGAATTGTCAGAAGCAATCAACTAAGTAAAACTAATTCTACGTCCTCTGAAAGTGAAAAGATAGTTTGATTTTTCTGAAATCCCAGTGGAAAAGTAATGTCTAACAAAAGAGCATTTAGATGGAATGTTCTAAAATCATTATAATGGTTATATGATTCTTTTCTTGTGCCCTAAAACATTTAAACTTTTAAAAGTATATTATTTTTTCCAGGAAATTTATTTTTTAATTTAAAACTTCCAATCACCAATCACCAGTTTAGGGCCATTGGTTCAAAAGATATGACAATTATTTCAGTTCTTATTATTGAATTCTATATGTGTTACCAAAAGAGTTGTACCAACTCACAACTTTACTACAGTGTAATATCATGGGCACAATATTTACTTTTATCATTTTTAAAATCTTTGCAAATTTGGTGATTGTCAGGTGCATTTTCATTTAACCTAAAATTTTAATTTCTCTGAAATTATGAACAGTTTTCATGTGGTTGTTGATAAATAGATATCTTTTTCAAATACTGATAATTCCTATCATTTAAATTATTAAGAATGAATGGTTCAAATTTTTATGAATTTATTTTAGATCCTTATACATTTTGATTGTCATTTTTGTTAGATATACTTAATATCACACACATACACACACACACACACACACACACACAGACGCACACACACATCAATTAGTAGCCTTGCCTAGTCCGGATAAATACATCAATCCTCATCTGAATTTTTGTTCTGATAAAAAATTATTTTTATAATCAACCCATCTTTTTCTCTTATGACTTGTTATGTTAAAACTCCTTTTATTTCAATCCTAGGTCTCCCCTTTTCCCTCAGGCTAGAAGTACAAGCCTACTTATACACTAATCCCACTATTGGCACAGGAATTTGACCTGTTGTGTTTCCCACCTGGTCTGGTTCATCCCTCCTTAGAAAATCTGGTAGCCCCCATTCCCTGAAGCTCACCATATTGTTGTCACATTTCAAAAAGACATCTAATTAACTTTGCCCACCCACAGTTCAGAATTCCCAAGGGCAAAATGTCCATACTTCCAGGAGCTAGGATGCATGCCACAATACCCAGATTAAACTATTTTTTGAAAGATACATAATTCTTTTTTTCTTTCAAAGTACTTATAGTAATACAAAATTAGATCATATAATAAAGCAATAAAATGTCACCTAAATATGAAAGATTTAAATTTTCATAGCAGAACTTTTCACTAAATAAGAAATCACTTAGCCATCATCTAAAAGCAGAATCCTCTTCACTTTAGAAATATTCTCTAGTAATAAGTGATGACATTTGTCTTCAGTTTGTAGTAAGGAATTAGATAAAGTCATAGCCAAGTCTAAGGCAGTCTGCTATAATGAAAAAAAGAACTGGAATTGTAGATTCTGGCTTATAAACCAACTGTGTGACTTTGGTGAAAACTTTTAAATTTATACTTTCTCTTCTGAAAAATTAAGGGATAGACTCAGTTCCATTCCAGCTTTAAAACTAATATTTGTATAATTTTTCTTTGCACAATTATAAAATAATTTATTATATCCTAAATAAACGCTAGTTCATTAAGTACTTGAACAAGAATTCCATATAAAAAAACCATTTGACATCTTTAAATGTGGTCCCCATCTTCAGCTGTAAGAGGAAAGTCATGTGGAGCAGAAGGACTAATGCACTTAGAGTTGAGGGATCTGAGTTCACATTTCAGTTCTACATTCCCTGATCTGTAAAATGACAGCATCATATTTTACTATTTCAAAGATCCCTTCCAGGTTCACTTTATAATCCTTTGACCTATAGCAATATGGAATTCACTACTTCATGAGGTTGCCTTCTCCCTTTTTGGACAGTTTTATTTAAGGAGTTTTTCCTTAAATAAAGCTAAATCTATCAACTTGAGTCTTTCACCCATTTCCTTATTTCTGCCCTTAAGGACCAAACAGAACAAGTTGAATCCCTCTTTTGCATGACAGACAATGCCCCCCTGTCACTTTCTTCTACTGATTCTCCTTTGCCATAGAATCCATCCTTCCCTATTTTAATTATTTCTACATGAATTTCCTCAGCCAAGGTCTTGATTAAAATGAGATGGCTTCACTATTTCTACTTTCTGTCACCTATAAATCAAGAATCTCACCTATGACTCCACCACAGTCAGATCTTTAATGAATGTCAAGGTTAGGATTTTAGCCTTGCCAAAATTATTATCTCTAAAGTCAACTATTCTTTCTAAATAACACATAGAAAACTAAATATTTTCCTCCCTTTTTTAAGATTGAAGTTCAAGGTAGGGTTGGAACTACAGCTCACAATTTCCTGATGTCAGTTATAATTCATTTAGAAATTAATGAAAGATAAGAATATGAAAACCTTCCCATGGATACAAATTAAGGGAATATTAACATGCAGAAAGAGAAAGCACAGCACACTGGCTAAAGGAAGGGCATCTCCCTCAGGAAAGCCTGTGTTTAAAACCTGTCTGACACTTCCTGGTTGTTAGCCTGGGCAAATCACTAAACCTCCCAGTAGCCCAGGTAATCCTCTAAATTATAAAATATCATTGATGAGCCTCCTGAGATATAATTTTACTATAGATATAAATGTGCTATTAAATTGCTATTTGAGGAAATAGTCATGGAAGTCTTATTGGAGTTCAGAACTAAATAGTGCTAAAGATGACTTCAGGATAATGATTTTTATGTGTATGATGGGTTTTGATTATTTTAGACTGTGCAAAAAAAGCTCTTCTTGATCACTGAGAAATGCTCCCAGCTTGATCTTTTTTTTGTTTGTTTTTGGAAGTGGTCATTCTTGACCTCCTCTCCTCATCTTTCTCTTACCTATTCTTAATTACTGAATGGTCATAGTCTCAGTCAAACTGTGCCATGAGAAAGAATTAGATTTTTAAAGGCCAAGGTCTCCCACTATATCCAGGGCCATCTCCAGTCATCTTGATTCATTTTAAAGGAGAAAGTGAGGTGGGTGATTTTGCACCCCTCACTCAGATCATACTTTCTTTACATTTGATGGCATCACCTAACTGATGTCATGGTCTTCTTCAAGAGTGAAGGACAAACATTAAGTTCATCCAAGTAATTAAGAAAGTGCCTCTCAATATGTTCCTTTGTTCCCCCCACTCTCAGAGGTTTCATAGAGCTTCTCAAAAAGAAACTAAAATATGTTTTGTGATATTCTTCCTTTCAGTCACCAAGTCTGCTTGGAGCTCTCCTCCCCAAAAAATACTCTATTGGCTTTAAGTATCTCATAGTATTATTTGGTCTTCCCATTTATAAAATGCAGTGGCTATATCCAACTATCCAATCACACCATTCAAGAAGATGGGGCTTTATTTGAAGAGTCTTTTTATTCTTTAGCAACCCCTTAAACATTTATTGCTATTATGTGGAAATGAAGGGGATGTTACAATCAGCACATTTCCTGTGTATTTGATCACAGACTTGGTGTGTTGCTGCTGGGGATGTTTGCTTCCAAGTGGACCATATAATCGGGCTGCATCATTCTGGATAAACACTTCAAGTATCTAAAGTGTAATCTCTCAAGGATGATGGCACATTACAGGGAAACCGTAATGGGTGTGAAGAATTCATAGGAGCCTGCCACGCACAATTTAACTAAACAATTTGCCAGCCGAGGTTTTTAAAGGGGCATTTTTAACACCTTCATAAAGCAACAACATAAAAGACTGAACAATCAAAGTTCTATTCCAAGGAGGCTTCTAGTACTTACAATAAAATCCCTAAAAGAAATGTATATGCCATGAGTTAATATAATACATAACTAGGAAAAAAGTCTGAGAATTTTTGGACTAATAGGTTACTATGTAAATTCTATTATGCCAAAGTAGGAAGAAACCTTATGGATCATCTAGCCTGGGGAATCTTAACTTTTTTGTGCTGTGGACTTGAATGGCAGTATTAGAGCTCATGGACCCTTTTTTCAGAAAAAAAAATATTTTAAATGGATGCATAGAAAAAGAAAGCAAATCAATCACATCAAAATGTAGTTATACAAATATATATTTCAAAATTCATATACTGCATGGAAAGAATCACTTATCTGGTACAAAATTCCTCATTTTATAAATGAGGAAGCTGAGGTTCAATGACCATTAAGTGACTTGACCAAGGTCATTTGACTTATAAATGAAAGAGCTGTGACTCAGACTCAGATCTCTTGTTCCCAGTTCTACACTCATGGCATAGAGCTTCCAAACTAGAGCCCTAGGCCTCTTTCCAAGAGAAAAGTAGAAGCTGGGAATGTCCCCTCTTTTTAACATATTATTTTTTAAACTATGAATTATTAAAAATACAAATAGCAATTTTGTCTGTGTTTTGGTCCAAAATTATTTATAACCTTGTTTTTTAGAGAGGTGAGTTAGTTTAAGAACAGAATTCCATACCTAAATATTTCCTATACTTATCCCAAGAGCATTTATAGCTTCTTTCAGTACATTTCAAGCTCAATGTGCTCTCTAGTCAAATTTTCTTGAAAAAAAAACTAGTGAATCAGTTTCCTCAGTGAGGTAAGAAAAACAGCAATTGCTTGGTATTAATTTCATTGTTGATAGAACTGAAATGCAGTCTTATGTAGTGGTCTCAAGGTCAGAAAGACCTCCAAAATGGTATTGGCTATTTGATTATGAGTAATTTATTTATCTTTTCAGAGTCTCCAATGCTACTTTCTATGAGTCAGTTTCAAGTTAGGAGCTCATTTATGAAGAAAATGTGGGTCTGAATTCTTCCCACACCACATGAATTTATAGCACTCCTTATTTCCATTCCTCCTCTCTTTTCCCTGTTTCCAGAGCCCCACAATGACAAAGAACCATAAGATTTCACCCATATGATGTTTATTAAGGGTCAGGACTTTTATGTAGTATCAGAGGGAAAGGAAAGCAAGGGAAAAGAACTCTTTCCACCTTATAGATTTCAACTCTAGTACAAAAATAGTTCCAAATCCCATAGAGTTTCTATTAATGGAGTATAAAAAGAGAGACTTAATTGAATTGGAACTGTCATCTCTCAAAGGACTTAATTTGAATATAGTAAAGTATAATCTTAAAATAATTATTATATTTGAATCCTTTTTTAAAAAACTTAAGTGTATGTGGTGGGTTTTTGTTTTTGCTTTTGGTTTTGATTGAGGGGACTATAACTCATAACCACATGAAAACCAAATAATATCATGAGGACATTTCTGTAGGAATAATTGTACAAGTAATTTTGAAAACTAACTTCTCATACAATCCTGGATATATAGTTGGGCACTATGATTTGGTGAATGTGAATGATATGAGTCAGAAAATTTGGAGCTGAAAAATCAAAAGATTAATAAAAAGTAAGAAAATAAACTAACAAATAAAAATAAAAACTAGTTTTATAAAAACAAAAAATAGATAAACCATTCATTAAGTTTATCTGAAAAAGAAATAAGAAAACCAAATTACCACTATCAGAAAAAAATAGGGTGAATTCATCACAAATAAAGAAAAATTGAAACAATTATTAGGAATTATTCTTCCTAAGGATATGCTAATAAATCTGACAGTCTAAGCAAAATGGATGTTTAGAAATATATATATATATATATATATGTATACATATATATATATAAAACCCAGATTATGGGGCAGCTAGGTGGCATAGTGGATAAAGCACTGGCCCTGGAGTCAGGAGTACCTGGGTTCAAATCCAGTCTCAGACACTTAATAATTACCTAGCTGTGTGGCCTTGGGCAAACCACTTAACCCCATTTGCCTTGCAAAAAAACCCTAAAAAATATATTAAAAAAATAAAAATATATATTGCCCAGATTAACAGAAGAGGAAAGAGACTAAGTAATACCATCTTAGAAAAAGAAGTTTCACAAAACATCAATGAATTCCCTAATAAAAAATATCTCCAGGGCCAGATGAATTCATAGGTGAATTTCATCTAACAATTAAAAAATGATTAAATCTAAAAGTGTATAAACTATTTGGAAAGAATCGTAAAGAAGAAGCCCTTCCATATTCCTTTTATGACACAATGATATCTAATCAAAAAGAAGAAAAATAGAAGAGAACTGTAGACAATTTTCTCTAACAAAAAAATTAAATAAAATATTAGCAAGGTGATTACAGGAACATTCCACAAAGATCATACACTATGATCAGGTGGGAATTCCACTAGGAATAGAGGATTGGTTTTATATATATATATATATATATATATATATATATATATATATATATATATTATATATATACATATATATGTATGTATGTATACATATACATATATATCATCAGCATAACCAACAGAAATTATAGGATTATCTCAATATGCAGAAAACATTTTTGACAAAATAAATGCCTATTCCTATTTTTAAAAAAAAAGTACAGAGCATGGGAATAAATGAAGTTTTCCTTAAATGTTATGTAGCCTCTATCTAAAAACATTAGCTAGTATTATCTGTAATAAGGTAAAATCTAGAAATCTTCCCCCCCCCAAAAAAAGCAAGATTGACCAATTATTTCACTCAAAATCTAGTAACATCATTTAAAATACAATAGACAGTGCAAAATACTTAAGATTCTATCTGCCAAGACAAACCCAGAAAGTATATGACAATTACCAAACATTTTTTGCACAAATAAAGTCATGTCTAAACAACTGGGAAAATATTACTTGTTCATGGGTAGGCTGAATTAATAAAATTAAAAAATACCAATTGTATCTAGAGTAATTTATTTATACTGTATAACAATCAAATGACCAAAAGTATTTTATAAAACTTGAAATAATAATAACAAAATTAATTTGGAAGAGCAAGATCAATCTTTCTTTTGTTCAAAACTAAAGTTTTGTGTTCAGTTCTAGACTACATTTTAGGAAGGATATAAACAAACTCCAAGAGCATGTATAGAGGAGTGAGAAAAATTAGTGAAAGTGCAGAAGAACTTGCTAAAGAAAAATCAGCTGAAGGAACTACAAAAAAATTAAATTGAAGAAGAGAAGATTCAGAAGGGATAGGTATGAGAGTTTTCAAGATTTTTAAGGAACTATGTTGAGGAGGTGTTAGAATTGGTGTCATTGACTTAAAGGAATACAGCTAAAGGTAATGGAATATAGCTAAAGAGATGGGTAGAATTCTGTTCAATGTAAAGAAAAACATTCTAAGATTCATAACTATACAAAAATGAAAGGGGTTACTTCAGGATCTGCTGAGTTCCCACTCCTAGGAGGACATCAAATAAAGTTTGAAAGACAACTTGTGCAGTAAGTTATAAATCAGCCCCTAAAATATATTAGATGGGAGAGGAAGAAGTTCCAATTAGGGAAGCACTGCTTTCCATTTATATCTCTCCAAACTTCATATTGAAAGCAATTTACTTCTTCAGAAACCCTTCAGCATACATTGAATGGGATGTATTCTAGTAACCCTTAGAATGCTTTGAGAAATGTAACATTGACAATTTTGGGGCACTAAACTATCTTAAAAGAGGTAAGAGAGATAAGTAACTGTATAACTTGCTCATTTTAAAAAGAGATACTTTTCATAAGCTCACAGCAAGGTAGCTGAGGAAGACAATCACATCCCTGATTTCAAGTGGTTGAGTTGAAAATTGGATGAAGGTGAGATACCCTAAGTTATAGACTAATATAGGAATCATCATCTTTAGAGTATATTTCTTCATAAACTGTTTTTGCCAGGTTGAAAAGGACTATCATAATTCCATTTAAATAACAGTTCTTTTATCAAATTGAATTCTACATGAAAAACATTTGAAAGTCAAAATATTTTTATCAAGTACATTTCTTGGAAAGCCAGAATACAGATTACATGAAGTCCACCCAAGATAGAATGTCTAGATTGAGGTTGACCTGGAAAATAATAATAATGGTTATTTATATTGTACGTTTATAATGCATTCATACATGTTAATAAATAATAAACTGAAGAAATACAGTTGGTCCTTATCACAGTCATGTCAAATTCTTATGATGGGGATAATAAAGGTCAGAATATGACTCATCAAAGGTCATAGTAAATAAGTGATGTAGTGAGGAATTTTATCTAGGATAGGAACCCATAAATTTTATTTTTAAAATATTTTGATACATAGGTTGCAGTATAATTGATTTCCTTTGAATTCCTATGTATTGAATTTTATGCACTTCACAATATTATTCTGTTTCCCCCAGGATGTCAAAAAAAGCTCCATTATGGAAAAGATTAAGAATCTCTGATTTCAGGGGGCGGCTAGGTGGCACAGTGGATAAAGCACCAGCTCTGGAGTTAGGAGTACCTGGGTTCAAATCCAATCGCAGACACTTAATAATGACTTAGCTGTGTGGCCTTGGGCAAGCCACTTAACCCCACTGCCTAGCAAAAAAAAAAAAAACTTAAAAAAAAAAGAAAAAAAGAATCTCTGATTTTTCCAGACCCCCCTCACTCTAGAGATGCAGATTCTGAAGGAGCCTGAAGTGGTTTGTTTAAAATCACACAGCTAATAAGTAAAAATAAATAAATGAATAAATAAACTAAATAAATGACTAAAGTAGGATGAAAATCAGGAGACTGGCTTCAAATCCAATTCTCTCTCTACCTCTACCCACACTTTTCAGGATTTGAACCATAATCATAAATAAATAATGGGTTTTTAATAATAAAAGACAATATGAAAAAGTAACAACACAAAAATATTAGTAAATCATATTAGTTGGAAGCAGAAGAAAATTATAAAGGAAGATGTTATGATAAGTAGAAAGTTTCTTTAAATTTTTAATTTTAAAGAATCTAGTAGATATAGGACCTATCATTCAGAAAATATAAAAACATCTTTTATTAAGTTTATAATGTATGTAATATATATTAATATACACTTATATGTGTGTACATATGGTTATATGTGCAGTTATATAAATTCTGAAACTATAATAATATCAATCATTTTCCATTTTCTTATAATCCAAAACCAATTCTCCCTTGTTGGTTAGCTGTAAAAAAGCAATTGATATTTCAATAATTGATATTTAATGAATTTAAAGGTACAAAAACACTGTGACTCATAAGAAATTTTTTATCAAAAGAGAAAAAATTCTCAGGATCTCAACCAGAGCATTTGTCCATAGGAACTCTCTGTGAGGTCAACTTTTTTTCATTGTATCTTCAAGATATGGTTCAATAGAGATGTTATGCACTGTTGATATAGCTGTGAACTAGTCCAATCATTCTGGAGAATCCCAAACAGCTCTATGAAAGTACAAACTCTTTGATCTAGCAATATCACTGATGCCTCCAATTGCTAGTACTATCCCTCCCTATTATTTATTTACCTTAATTTATTTTAGAGGAGGTTATGTGTTCACATTGGCTCTATTAGTAGGATAGTAGTAGAAGTAGCAAGTAAAAGTACAGTAATAGTACTACCAAGAAGTAAGTAGTAGTAGTATAGTAGCAGTAGTAGTAGTAGTAGAATAACAGTAGTATAAACAAGAGTAACTGCAAGCAGTAGTATAGTAGCAGTAATAATAGTAGTGTAGTAATAGTATAGTGGTAGTAATAACAGTAGCATAGTATAGTATAGTATAGTATAGTATAGTATAGTATAGTATAGTATAGTATAGTATAGTATAGTATAGTAGAAGTAGTAGTAATAGGATAGTAGTAGTATAATTGTAGTAGGAGTAGGAGTATAGTAGTGTAGTAGTAGTAGTAGTAGTAGTAGTAGTAGTAGTAGTAGTAGTAGTAGTAGTGGTGGTGGTGGTTATAGTAGTAGTAGTAATGCCTCTATTATAAGCCAGGCATTGTGCTAAACATTTCACAAATATTTGAACTTTGCAATAGCCCTAGGAGGTAGCTGCTAATTTTATCACAATTTTATGACACAAGAAACCAAGACAAACAGATGTTAAATGACTTGCCCAAGGTAAAACAGTAAGTGTAAGAGACTGAACAAGCTTCCATTAAGGTTGAGCAACTCACAATGTTGTTGTTAATGTATACAATGTTCTGTTAGTTCTGCTCCCTTTGCTTGGCATCAGTTCCTGTAATTCATTCCATGCTTCTCTAGAGTCCATCCATTCATGGAATAATTTCTTATAGCAAAATAGTATACCATAACATTCAAATATCATAACTTGTTCAACCATTCCCCAATTGATGAGCATCCCCTCAACTTCTAAATTTTGCCCTACAAAAAGAGAGGTTATGAATATTTTGGAACATATGGAACTTTTCCCCAATTTTTATGCTTTTTTTCTAGATATAGGTCTAGTATTGGTATTGTTGAGTCAAAGAGTAAGATCAGGTTTAATGCTGTTTGGGCATAGTTCCATATTGTTCTCCAGAATAGTTGGATCAGTGCACAACTCCACCAACAATGCATTAATGTCCCAATCCTCCTACAACCTCTCTAACATCAATCATTTTCCCTTTTTGTCATCATAACCAATCTGTTAGGTATGAGATGGAACCAGGCATTGTGCTAAACATTTCACAAATATTTGAACTTTGCAATAGCCCTGGGAGGTAGTTGCTAATTTTATCACCATTTTATGACACAAGAAACCAAGACAAACAGATGTTAAATGACTTGCCCAAGGTAAAACAGTAAGTTTAAGAGACTGAACAAGCTTCCATTAAGGTTGAGCAACTCACAATGTTGTTGTTAATGTATACAATGTTTTAATTTGCATTTCTTTATTCAGTAATGATTTAAATCAGTTTTTCATGCATATATATATGTATATATATATATATATATATATACAGAGAGAGAGAGAGAGAGAGAGAGAGAGAGAGAGAGAGAGAGAGAGAGAGAATTTCTTCATTTGAAAGTGGTCTGTTCATATCCTTTGACCATTTATCAATTGGGGAAGGATTTGTAACACTATAAATTTGATTCAATTATTTATATATTTTAGAAATGAGACCTTTATCAGAACCACTAGCTGTAAAAATTATTTCCCAGTTTTCTGTTTTCCTTCTAATTTTGTCAGTGCAAAAACCTTTTTAATTTAATATAGTCAAAATCATCCATTTTGCAATTTACAATAACGTACTCTATTTCTTGCTTGTTTAAAAATTTCTCCCCTTCAAACAGAACTGACAGAACACTTCTTGGTCTGTTAATTGTCTATAGTGTCACACTTTATGTCTAAATCCTATACACATTTTGACCTTATTTAGTATTTAGGGTATGAAATGTGAATCTATGCCTAGTTTTTAACCACATTATTTTCCAGTTTTCCCAACATTTTTTTCAAATACAGAGTTCTTATCCCAGACAATAATGTCTTTGAGTTTGTCAAACAGTACTCTCAAAGAAGACCATGACATCAGGGAAGTGATGTCATAACAAGCAAGTTAATTGGATTTGAGTAGGAGGGCTATGCTAAGTCACCAATCTCATTTTCTCCTCCAGAGTCATCTGGGTCCAGTGGCCAGATGTGAGGTAATATGTGGCATGCCTATGGCAAGTATCTGAAACTGGACAGATGTCCAGTGACTCCAAGGTCAGTGCTCTATCCACTGTGCCACCTACCAGCTTGATCCATTAATTAAAGGTTAGGAAGATAGGTAGGAAGCTCCTTTTTAACCAAAAGTTCAGTATTAGTGTCTCAAATGTCCATATCTATCTGAACTCCTCCTTGCTTTTAGTTATATGCCTCTGACATTACCATCAAACCATTCTTAGTAGTACAGCAAAGCCCAGAGATCACCGGGAACAGCTTAAAGGGGTGGTGAGAGTGACTTTTATTTGAGTTTGTCATAACTGCACTAGGTAAATCTTTGGAATTCAAATTCATTGGCAAAGT
Source organism: Macrotis lagotis (assembly GCF_037893015.1). Classification (NCBI taxonomy): domain Eukaryota; kingdom Metazoa; phylum Chordata; class Mammalia; order Peramelemorphia; family Peramelidae; genus Macrotis; species Macrotis lagotis. Next base: position 191,696,924 of record NC_133663.1, read on the forward strand.
ATCACAAAGAAGGATTTGGGATATGTGATAGAAGGATTTTGGAAAAGAGTTGAGTAGTATCATTCTACTAAACAAAACAAAAAATCATTGTAGTTGAAAATAAGCCTGCAAAAATCTTGGCATGAGATCCAACTGAGTAAGCCAAAGTTTGAATATATATATATATGAATATGTGTGCATCTTATATGTTTATGTTTGTATACGCATTGTGAATATAAGCTGTTGATTTGGGAGCAGTGACCTGGAGTCAGGAAGACCTGAGTTCAAATCTAGTCTCAAGGATGAACCTGGAAAAGGACAACAAATGTCTGTGAAATGGAATATTTTTTTTCCATCATTTCATTAGTGAACTGTTCTCATCACTGTGGTCAATGGAACCAATGAAGCTATACTGGAAACACCTCTATAGGTGTATTCTTTATGAGGAAGTGGAAATGACACTGGAGGAAATGAAAAACAAGAGTGATTAGGCTTAATACACATGGGAAAAAATTCATGCTGGGGGTGACACAATTTTTAAAGTACTTGGATTTAATAGACCAAAAACTACTCTATCTGATCTATAGAAAAGGGATAAATTTATGACCAAACAAGAATTAGAGCACCTTATAAGTTACAAAATGAATGATTCTGACTATATTAAATTAAAAAGGGTTTGCCCTAATAAAATCAATGCTGCCAAAATTAAAAGAGAAGCAGAAAACTGTGAAACCATTTTTCACAACCAGGTGTTCTGATACAGGTCTCATTTCTAAAATATAGAGAGAGGGGGCAGCTAGGTGGTGCAGTGAATAGAGCACCAACCTTGGAGTCAGGAGTACCTGGGTTCAAATCCAACCTCAGACACTTAATAATTACCTAGCCATGTGGCCTTGGGCAAGCCACTTAACCCCATTGCCTTGAAAAATATAAAAATAAAAATAAAAATAAATAAAATATATACAGAGAATTGCATCAAATTTGTAAAGATCATAAGTCATTCCCCAATTGTTAAATGGTGAAAGGATATGAACAGTTTCCAAATGAAGAAATTAAAGCTATATATAATCATATGAAAAAATGCTCCAAATCACTTTTGATTAGAGAAATGCAAATTAAGACAACAATAAGGTATCATCTCACACCTGTTAGATTAGCCCAGATGGAAAAAAAGGGAAGATGATCAATGCTGGAGATGTTATGGGAAGATTGGGACACTGATGCATTGCTTGTGGAATTGTAAGTGGATCCAATCTTTCTGGAAAGCAATATGGAACTATGCCCAAAGAGCAATAAAACTGTTCCTAGCCTTTCACCCAGCAATTCCAATTCTAGGACTATATCCAGAAGAAACTGTAAAAAAAATGGGAAAAGTCCTACATGTTCCAAAGCATTCATAGCAGCTATTTTTGTAGTAGCAAATAATTGGAAATTGAGGGGATGTCAATCAATTGAGGAATGGCTAAACAACTTATGGTACATGAATATTATGAAATATTATTGTTCTATAAGAAACCGTAAATGATTGGACTCAAGAGAAGCATGGAATGACTTGTGGGATCTGATGCTGATTAAAGGGAGTAGAGTGGAGTGAACAATGTACACAACAACAGAATTATGAGATGAACAGCCTTGATAGAAGCAACTCCTCTCAACAGTCCAGAGAACTAGGACAACTGTATTTGATTGGTTATGGATTATATTATCCCCAACCAGAGAAAGAAAAACATCACAAAACAAAACACACAGGAAAAAACAACCCTTCTGAATCTGATGAACACTTGATAAAAATTATAAAAATGTATCTCTTTCCCTTAATCCTAATCCCCCATACCAAAAATTACTAATTTGTAAATATGGTTGACAAAACATCATGTAAAATGAAAAAATAAAGTATTTAGGGATTATTATACATTGCACTACAATGACAAGAATATTCTAGAATTATAGGACAGATCACAAGTATAATTGTTGCTTCCCCAAAAGCATCTAATAGCCATAGAAATCTACGGTTCCTTTTAATTTCCATGAAATCTTTATGAAAATAATATCTTGATTCATTGAGAACTTTGAAGAAAATATGTAAAGGGAACACACAGGTTCTTGCAGACAATCCTCGAAGCAGAACACATCTTCACAAATATATAATTGACTAAGAAATACATAAAATAAAAAATCTTGTGATTGTACCAGTGGCTTTCAACTCTTCTTGGATTTATTTGGGATTTTCTGGCAAAAATATTGAAATGGTTTGCCATTTCCTCTTCCAGCCCATTTTATAGATGAGGAAACTAAGCACACAGAGTTATGTGAATTGCCCAGGGTCACACAGTTAATAAAATGCCAGAGGTTTGAATTCAAATCCTCCTTATTTTGTTGTATTTATTATTTGTTAAATAAAAAATATATACATGTATATATTTGAATGTATGTATATGAATGTGTGTATGTTATATGTTAATGAATGAATGAATGTATGTATGTATGTATGTACGTATTATGCATATAAACAGTTGAGTTTGGAGGTGCAGTGAATAGAGCAATGGCCTGGAGTCAGGAAGATGTGAGTTCAAAATCTAGGCTCAGACACTTACTAGCTCTTTAACCCTGAGTAAGTCAGTTAACCTCTGTTTGCTTCAGTTTCTTTATCTTTAAAATTAGGATAATAATAGCATCTAACTCAGAATTGCTGGTATCAAATATAATAATAAAAGTACTGATCACAGTGCTTATATAATGAGTGATATATAAAATTATTAAGCAAAATAAAAACTTAAAGGATTCTCTTTAACAAGATATTTGCCATGTATAACATATATGGAAACTATTACTGTTTCCTCCCTTCAGGGATAAAGGCCTTTTAAAAAGTACATATTTGGTTTCTCTGACACATACTTGAGTTTAGATAGAACTATAAGAGAGACAAAAGAAGGAGAAAGAAAGAGAAAAGACTAGGAGTTAGGGGTTTATTTATATTTTTAGTCACAACTTGATGAAGATGACTTCAAAACAATAGAAAGAAAAAAGTGGGGGGGGAGAAAGGAGAGAAAAAAAGATAGAAGGGTGCCATTGCACTTATATCCTTTTCTACTCTCCTTTAACAAGGGTCCCTCCTGGCAAGGAGCAAGGAAGACTGCGACCTTTCACAAATGCACCATGATACTCAAGAATGTGAGTGAATTCAAATGAATGAAAAAAAAGCATTTAAGTATTGGTTACTTGTCAAGTCCTGAGCAGACAGACAGAAATGAAACTGTCTTTTCTCTCAAGAAGCTTACATTTTAATAGAAGAGATTACAGGTCAAAGTTGTGATCATCAAAGGGTGTTCATAGGAGAATACATATAGAGTTGGAAAGGATCTTAAATGCCATCATTTTACAGACTTCTTCATTTATCATATGAAGAAACTAAGACATAGATAGTATAAATTACTTTGAGTCACACAGTTGTTTAGTGTTAAGGTCAGATTTAAACAAAGTTCTCCCTGGTTCTCAATCCAACTCCTATTCAATGCACAATGTTACCTTTCAAGAGCAGTCATCTCCATGGTTAACAATGTCATTCAAGCCAACTGCCACTACTTTCCAAGAACAATAGTACTGATTCGATTAATAATAAAAGCTGTCTTTGAATCATACCATAAGTTTTTCTAAATTTTTAAAAAAATACATTCTCACTTTATGCTCAAAGTAACCCAGGAGGTAGCAACTATTATTATCCTCATTTTACAGATGAGAACACTGAGTCTAGAAGAGTTTATTGATTCTGCGTAGGGTCATATAGCTAGAAATATTGGATTTGAACTCAGGTCTTGACTATATCTATATCCAGTGCTCTAAAGTTTGTCTTCATTCTTGAAGAAGACCGTGACATCAAGGAGGCGATGCCATGACAAACATGTGAATTGGATTTGAATGAAAGTGTGCTGTGCTAAGTATAGTATTCCCAGATGAAGAGGGGGGAAAATAGGTAGTCCTGTGCCAGGGAAGGTGGCAAGATACCTTGGATGGATGTCTGGTTTGTGAAATGTTCTCCTTGGAAGTTCAGAAAGCTTTGGCAATTTAAATATTTGATTAGGACTAATGACTGTTTTATAATTTCAATACTATTTCTTCACATTCTTATATTGTGCATTTAATTCCTATATGCATAGAATTATTTTTAATATAATGAACATGCCATATATATATTCATGTATATATATGCACACATGCACACTATATATAAAACATATATTACATAATGTATATGCAGATATATACATATATGCATGTATGTATGTGTATGTGTGTATATATATATATATATATATATATATATATATATATATATACATATCTGTATAAAGTTGTCCCAGATTTTCTGCATGGAAGCTGTTGACTAAGAAAGAGAATTTTTCTGAAATTGTAACTGGATCTTTCATATCAAGAGAGTATTTCTGATGTAAAATTTTTCTATATGCTTAAACAAGATTCCTTAATAGAGACAAATTCAGAGATAATTTCATTAAATATTATTCTATCAATATCAATTGAGACATTAAATGGACCAGCATATGCTTACAAAAGTTACTTATCAGTTTTATGAAGTATATCATTTATCAAATTTAAATGAAAAAACAATCACTGGATCAGAGACTGAGAGATGGAGGAGACCTTACAGGTTATTTTATTCAACTCTCTTATTGTTCCAAAGAGAAAACTGAGTTGCAAAGAGGTTAAGTGATTTGTTCAAGGTCATAAAGGCAAAAAATGATAGAAAAGACATTAGAATTTGGACCCTCCAATTATATTTCATTTCTCTTTCCATGGGACCAGACCTGGAGTCAGGAAGACTCACCTTTTGTGAATTCAAATACAATCTCTGACACTTAGTAGTTTTGTTTCCCTGGGTAAGTCACTTAACTTTGTTTGTCTCAGTTTCCTCATATGTAAAATGAATAGGAGAAAAAAAATGAAACTACTTTAGTATCTTTGCCAAGAAAACCCCAAATGGAATCATGGTGAGTCAAACATAATTGAACAACAGCCTTGATACTCAGCACTTACTCAGCACCTTCATTTTTCTCTCCTCTCTGATTAGAGGACTGGAGAGTGTAGCAATATACTTCTCTCACAACATCCCTTTATAGAGGACTCAGAATTTTTCTGAGTTAATTTCCCTTCCCATCAGTTGGTCTGCTTGAACATCATACTTTTTCAGTTTCCTTTTCCTTTTGTGTATTAGCTTCCATAATTAGATTGTAATTTTCTTAAGGGTACAGATTGCCTTTCTTTTTATTTCAATCACCACCCTTTTAGCAAAGTATTTGACACATAGTAGGTACTTAATAAATGTTAATAAATGTTTACTGACTTTTATTGACTATTAGTGTTATAAGACCAGGTCTCCAGTCTTTTCACCAACCTGTTTAAGAATGGAAGCAATATGCTTCTCATAGCTCTTCTTAAATTTTGGCCCTTTGAACTCAACACAGTCCATCAGAAATGGTCTGATCAGAGATTAGTGTTATGCCTGAACTCTCTAGGCTAGCAAATATAAAAAATGATAAAATAGGGTTGAATATTTTCACCTTGAATTTGTTGGCTATAAAATACAAAAAAGAATAGTTGGCCTACTCACTGTACATTTTTTAAAACATGAAGGCATAAAATGACAAAGGCATAATTTAGTTGAATAACATGGGATATTCTCTCTTCTCATAACCCTGAATTGAGTCTATAATTATGGAAAGTTCCTCAGTGAATATTTTAGCTTCCTTTGAATTAGCCAATTTGCCCAGGGGGATAAAAGTTAAATAAAAATGGTAGTAATGCATACAGAGAAAAACATCACCTTGATGCATTATGTTCAGAAAAGGAACTATCTTGGATAATTTAGCAATCTAAAATCTACAGCAGTTTAAGAATCTCATGCACATTCATAGGATGGCAAAAAAGTTGAGTAAAATAGTGAACTTTTCCAAGTAGAATGGCAGCAAAATTTATCAAAGTTGGCAATTACAACTCATGCATGTTAAAAAAAAAAACTACTTGAGATAACTTACAATTTCATAATAATGGGAGGGAAAGCAATTTTTTTGAAGCTTTGAGAAATTCTGAAATCTCTCATTTAGTTGTTTTGACCACAGCAGGAAGCCTCTAGGCAGCTTCACATCTGAGGTATGTCTGATCTGATTTTCAAGATCACTCTGCCTCTAATCATAGAACCTTAGAATGAAAAATGACCTTATAGGTGATTGATTCCAATTTCTGACTCCCTACTATTTGGTTTGTGGCCCTTGGTTTCTTTTTGGTTATGAGCTTTTAGGTATTTCCTGGGTCCAAAATGATTCTAAAACTAGCCTGTAACTATGATTTTCACATCATTATTACAAGTAGATGATTCTTAAAAAGTATAAACTTCTTCTCTTATAAAGGTCCTAGTGAAATATGAATTCATTGAGAAGCTCCCCTGCCTAACCACATTGGCTTACTTTGATGTGTCCAGAAGGCATTCTGATTCTGATTTCAACTAACACTCCTCCTATCTGCACTTCAGCCCACTTTATTCACAGCAGACATTCCCCTGCATATCAGCATGACCATCTAAAATAGTTTTACACATTTGAGAATGAATATCCATTTCACCCTACTTCTTCTAAAAATGAAACTAAAAAGTTTGTATGGTTAGGAATATTATGTAGGTATTGGTCATAAATGTTTCATTGAGGTGATCAAGATTATTTGTGTGTGTGTTATCAAAAAGGCAAGGAAATAAGAAATATACACACAAGTATGCACACACACACACACACACACACACACACACATATATTTTTAGAGGGCAGCTTTTCAAAAAGCATCAGTATTTTGTGATGCAATTACGTACATATATTGGTTGTAGGGGCAGCTAGGTGGCACAGTAGATAGAGCACTAACACTGGAGTCAGGAGTACCTGAGGTCTCAGACACTTAATAATTGCCTAGATGTTTGACCTTGGGCAAGTCCCTTAACCCTGTTTGTAAAAAAGGAAGGAAGGAAGGAAGGAAGGAAGGAAGGAAGGAAGGAAGGAAGGAAGGAAGGAAGGAAGGAAGGAAGGAAAGAAAGAAAGAAAGAAAGAAAGAAAGAAAGAAAGAAAGAAAGAAAGAAAGAAAGAAAGAAAGAGAAAAAGAAATGGGTTGTAATAGAGTGTGGAGAGTAAAGAGAAAGGGTTTGGAGTTTGAAATTAAAGAAGTAAAGACAATTGTGTATACATTTGTATCCTATCTGTGGAATCTGGTTCATTGTCTATTCATTAAATCTGTTCAAATACAAAGGAAAATTTCAAGCTAATCAAGATCATTAAAATTCTAAAAAGAAATATGAATATGGTTGAAGAGGAATGGAAGTGTAAAAACTAAAATTCTTGCTATCTATTCATGAATAAATCCAATAAGGAAAAAATGAATTCTAGACCTAGAAGTCACCTCAGAAACCACTTTGCCCAACTTCATAAGGAAATGGACTCCCACAGAAGTTAGATGACTTGTCCAAGGTCACAAAAGTAGTAAACTGGATGTGAACCTAGATCATCTGACTTTAGAGCTAGTTCTTTACCATTTTACCAAATACTTTTGAGGATACTACTATGATCCCTACCACCCAGGGTCAAAATCTTCATGTCATTCTTGACTCTTTATTTTTTAATTTGTTTTTGGCTTTTGCAAGTCAATGGAGTTAAGTGACTTGCCCAAGGTCATACAGCTAAGTAAGTATTAAGTGTGTGAGGCTGAATTTGACCTCAGGTCCATCTGACTCTAGGGACAATACTCTATCTACTATGCCACCTACTTGCCCCATTCTTGATTCTTTACTCTTTTTCTTGCCTCGTAGTCTTCATGAGTCTACCTTTGTAGCATCTCTCCTACCTAGCATGTGGTCCATTTCATCATCTCATGTCTGGACAATTGTCAACCTCGCCCTTTTCTGTCTTCTCAGTCTTTTTACATTTTATTCCTTTTCATGTGCTCTTCAATCTATTGACACTAGCCTTTTTGTTGTTCCTCACAAAGGACACTCCATCTCCAAATTTTGACCATTTTTACTAATAATCCCCCATATTTGAAAGGCTTTCCCTTCTCATTTCCACCTCCAGGCTTTCCTGACTTCCTTCAAGTTATCAGTCACTATCTTCTGCAAGAAACCTTTCACTATACTCTTTAATCTTAGTTCTGTCTCTCTGCTTGTACATTAAACTGTTTACTCCTTAAAAGGAGAAATTGTTTTTTGCCTTTTTTGTATCTCCAATACTTAGTACAGTGCCAACGTATAATAGACATTTATTTAAATCTTGTTGAATGGGTGACTATGTTGCATTCTATAAATATCTAATTAAACCAAAGTGACTGCACAGAGAGATCTCTCAATGAACCCAGAATTTAAAATTATATATATATATATATATATATATACACACACACATATTGGTTTTTGCAAGGCAATGGGGTTAAGTGGCTTGCCCAAGGCCACACAGGTAATTATTAAGTGTCTGAGGCCGGACTTGAACTCAGGTACTCCTGACTCCAGGACAAGTGCTCTATCCACTGTATCACCTAGCTGCCCCCTTGTTTAAACAACCTTTCCCAACCAATTGAGGGACTAAGTGATGTCAGCTTGAAGAGATTGTTCCACTGTTGATGCTATAAGGCTTTGTCATTGGAATGTGCTATTTCATTTTTTTTTGTCAATGATTTGAACAAAGTAATAGGAGGAATACTTGTCAATTTTGCACAGAACTTAAAACTGGAAGAGTATTACATTGTATATATGTCAAGTTGAAACAACTGGAAACAGCAATGGAGTAGAAGTATTTGAGAATTGTCATCAAATGAGACAGGTAAGAAAATTATCATCTCACTGAAGAAGTCCTAAACTCCAATCACACGCTTGACATGTTGAAGTAGATGCCTTATAGTCATATCAAACTTATATACAAAATAGAATTCATTTGCTTTCCCCAAACCTCTACTCCTTTTCAAAATATCCTAATTATCGTGGTGTTCATCATTATTTTTCCAGTCACCAAGGATCATAACCTGGTTATCATGTTCCATTCCTTACCTTTACTTCACATACTTATAAAGTTGCCAAATCTTTTCGTTTCTATTTCTACAACTTCTTTCATATCTTACCCCTTTTCTCTTCTAGCACTGTTATCGTCCTGCTGCATACCCCTATCAACTCATGCCTAGACTAACCACTACAAGTCTTTTCATTGGTCCCCTGCTTCAATTCTCTTTCCTTTACATTCCATCCTACATAGAACTGGAAAGGTTATTTTCCTACAAAACATATCTGACCATGTCAAATTCCTGCTCAAAAAAAAAAAAGGAAAGGAAACTCCAATAGTTTTCCTGTTACCTGTAAGATCTGATATAAGCTACTTTGCTTACTCTTTTAAGTTCTTCATGACCTGGTCTTTTCTCATCTTTCTTCTTCATTTTTAAATTTAATATTATCTGATCTCCTTACATATTATTCCTTTCTATACAGTTTAAGATCCAGTGAAATTAATTGACTTCTGTATTGATCTTCATACATAAAATTTCATCTCCTCTTTCCATGTCTTTGCACAGAGCTTTGATTCCCTGATTTCCTTCAGATTTCAATTCAAGTGCCAACTTCTTTGGGAAGTCATTTTTAATTTCAACCCCCACTAGATTTACCTTGATCCACTTTGTATATGTTTTTTACTCTATCTCTATACATATATGTTATCACCAATAAGCTTACTAAGGGTAGGGACTGTTTCATCTTTTTATATACCCATAAGTGTCTGGTACCATAGTAAATACCTATCTATCAAATGCTAGCTAGCTTATTGAAAAAGTAATCAAAAGATAGAATCACTAGTTTACAGAGTGGTAGATGTATTGTTTGGTTTGATTTGGGTTGGACTTTTTCAGGGGAATGGGTTAGTAGCAAAAAGGTAAGTTTAGAAGCTGACCTTTAAATGAAGACACAATTCCATGTCAGAGATCATGTTCAGAAATTCAATTCTTCATCTCTCCTAATCCCCACTCCTGCTATAGGAGAATTAATGTTTTGAGTGACACAAACTGGGTTACAAATAATATAAAATGATATACTATAAAGATTTGTTGTTTAATCATTTCAGTTATGTCCAATTCTTCATAACCCCATTAGAGGTTTTCTTGACAAAATTACTGGAGTAGTTTGCCTTTTTCTTCTTCAGTTAATTTTATAGATTAGGAATTGAAGCAGACAAGGTTAAGAGACTTGTGCAGGGTAATAGGACTATAAATGTGTGAGACCAGATTTGAATTCCAAAAGATGAGTTTCCCTAACTCCAGGTCTGGCACTCTATCCACTGTGCCACCTTTGTGAACTAGCTAGTAGTACAAATACTATTGTCATTTTGCAGAAAAGGAATCTGATTCTCAATGAGATTAAATGACTTGCTCGTGGTCCCCTAGCTAGAGAATGCTAAAAAATGAACATAAGTATTCTGTAATATAGCTGGCAGTGGACTGTGAAAAATGAGAAGGGAGAAAAGAACAAAGGGCAACCTACACAAAGAGAAGGATTTGAAGCCATTGAAAGAGGGAAAAAATCAAGAAGAATGGAAGTCTCAAAAAATTAAATTCTTGCTATGGATTAAAAAAATAATCCTAACAAAGAAAAAATGAAAGGGCATATAAATAAAGTACAATAAGCTAAATTAACTAATATGTCTATGTAGGATGGTCTCTATGATTTCAGAGCATTTATAAGAAATGCAGTTGTTATAAACTGCATACTGACTTGAAAAACTAGAATGATATTTTAAAGGCAAAAATCAAATTTAACACCAAAAAAATTAAATTAAATTAAAATTGTAAATAGTTCATGTGAAAAAGATCTGGTTTTTTAGATGATCAATTCAATTCAATTAAACAAATAGGGTAACCAATGTGTGCCCTGATGAAGTCACTTAAGCCTGATTGCCTCGCATACAGGGCCATCTCCAGTTATCTTGAATGATTTCTGGTCACTGGATTCAGACATCTCTAGAGGAAAAAGTAAGACTGGTGATTGGCACAGCATCCCCTCACTCAAATCCAGTTCATGAGCATGTCATGGCATCACCTCCCTGATGTCACTGTCTTCTTCAAGAACAAAGGACAAACCTCATCAATATGGGTTCAGTTACAAAGTTATTAGAGTTAAGAAGACAAAACAAAATAGATTTCTGCTGTCAAAGAGCTTCCATTCTACTAGGAAAAACAGTGAATCTAAAGATAAGGAAGAACCAAATATATATACAGAGTACTTTTAAATATATACAGATAAGAACAAACGAAATATATAGAGTACTTTCAAGAAGCAAGAGTATAACACCAAAAATTGGGATATCAGGAAGAACCTTGTTTAAGGTATTAGTTTTGTTGCTAGGACTTTCAAGTGGCAGAGATGAAAAAGGAAAGATTTGAGGCATGAAAGACTGCAAGTGAAGAGAGGATAACAATGAAACCTTCAATTTGGTTGGAAAATTAAATGTATCACAAGGAGTAATGCAAAATCAGTTTAGAATGATAGGTTGGGCTCAAATTATGAAAAATTTTAAGTGCCACACAAAGAAGTCTGTATTTTATTCTGGAGGTAACAGGGAAGCTTCTTGAACAGAAGAGTCATGCGGTCAGATAAATGCTCTGGGGAAAGCACTATCTGAAGACTAGATTGGAATGGAGAGCATCTAGGGAGACAAGTTAGGAGACTACTGAAAGACAACTAATTTTACACAAAAGGATTTAAGTTTGGACTCAATATTAGGAAGAACTTGATAGTAATTAAGGTTGCACTGTTTCAGAATTGGTGGCCATGTTAAGTAAGGATTCCCCCTCCCCAATCACTGATGTATTCAATAAATTAAATAATCATTCTATAGAAGGTGTGTAATAAGGAGGGTAGAAGAAGTTTTTAACTCAAAAGCAGTCTTATAGCAGGCTTGTTGCTATGTTAAGATACTTCCTTTCAAAAGATTTACATTGATTTTTATAATTACAGACAAATCTTGCACCAAAACATTTAACAAAGGGAATTATATAGCATTTTTAAAGGTAAGGACCTTTTCCAAATAAGAAAACAAATATTATTATGATAAGTTAAATCTTATAATGATCCAGTTATTCATTTTCTTCACAGAAAATAGAGAATAACATTCACTTGCTATTTCAAGGTCCCAGTGGTCTCTTGCATAGGAAAGACATGTCAAAGGATGTTATATGGATGCAATTTTTTAATAGTAAGTGCTAGATAAATTTTAATTGTTATTATTATGCTGTTGTTGTTGTTATTAATTTCCCTTGGCTCCTTTTCACCGTAATACTTTTCACTTATCACAAAAAGACAAAGAAACAAACAAGCAAACAAACAATGAAGCAGAAGCAAAATGACACAACAGTCTGGGAACCTGACAGTTTATATCATTTTCAACACTAGTTGTTTCAGTTCAGTCAAACCCCCAACCCTCTACTTAGAGGAGGGTGATATCTTTATTTCCTTTGACATGTTCATTCAGTTTCCTTTGGGAGATGCTGCGTGAGTTCTTTCAGTTTCTACTTTGTCCTCTTTTTCTAAGATATATGGGAAGATTTCTTGAAAAATGATGCCGTGTGTGTGTATGTGTGTGTGTGTATGTGTGTGTGTGTGTGTGTGTGTGTGTGTGTACACATGTGCACTTTGATGTAGTCCAATGTTCCTTAAATTATCTCTCCTAGGTCTGTTCCATCTCAGTTCCCTCCCTCCAGGAGATACGTCACATTTTCTTCTATTATTTTTTTTACTTAAAGATTTTATTTAATTTTGAGTTTTACAATTTTTTCCCTAATCTTACTTCCCTCCCCCCACCCCCCCCACAGAAGGCAATTTGCCAGTCTTTACAGTGTTTTATGGAATTTTTGCAGTCATTATCCATCTGCCCTTACATGATCTCTGTGCCCAGAATTCAAGTAGTTTGCCACATATTCCAATGCATAAGACTTACCTAGGTACACAAAGCACAAAGAGACTCAAATATATGCACATGGAGAAAGTTATCCAAGAACATGAGGTCCCTAGAATTGCACTGCTATACAAGAAAGGAATCTCTCCTGGAATTTCCCTCTGGAGCACAAACAGCTCTGAAAGCAAAATGTTTTACAGATATATTATATACAGTCTTAAACTCCAGGTTTAAGACAAGTCCAAGCAGGTTTTTGTGATTTGTGTGGATTCATATTATATTTCTTTAAATTTATTAAAGATATGCATTTCTCATAAAGTTCACCATTTTAGAACCAAAGGGCAACTCCTTTGTCAGAACTGTAACCCACAAATTTAGAAACCCTCAAACATCAAATCTAATTGGCAGTTCAGTTCTAGTTTTACAATTTAATCAAATTCATTGTCACAAATAGGAATCATTATTTCCCAAAATTGTCATCCTTTCTGTAGAATTTAATTTTCCTAATTAACATAGTTGTTATTGCTTCAGCTCATTTGTTTAATTTTTAAACTTTACTTACAAATATTATTTCTCTAGAATTTGAAATGACAAGCAAGGACACACATCCAAGGAAATAGTCGGATCAATGAAAATCCAGAAAGCACACCAATTCCTTTTTATCTATAGTGCACCATATAGAGGGTTTCAATTAAAAGGGAGGAAAAAGAAACTGTAGCACAGGAAGTCTAGTGTTCTAGGAAGAGACAAGTAAATCTAGTCCAATTTTTCTATTAAGTTACGGCATCATAACTGGAAAGATCAGAGCTAGAAAGGAAATGTTTTTATATCCAACCTATTCCTCAAAAGGAATTTCCTCTAAAAACATCACCCAAAATTGATTACTCTCCTTCCATGTGAAAACTATCAGGGATACAGAACACAGACAATTTGCTCAACTTTGGGGTAACTTTTGTTCCTACTTTCCTAGATCACACAACTAACTTTTATTAAGCCACTTTTGTGCACAGAGTTTTTTAAGAATTGCTGGAAGAACTCTTAATAAAATTTAAATTTCTAAAGTTTCAACAAGACACAGCCTTATATCCTTCATATACAATCTAGACATAAATCTGAGTAATTATATTTTGTTACATAATGACTTTATTAATAATAATAATAGTAGTGAGCATTGTCTATTACATTTTATTATTAGCAGAGAGCATCACATGTTTTATCTCATTTTATTCTCAAAACTGTCCTATAAGGTTGATGCTACTATTAGCTCTGTTTTACAGATGAGAAAATTGAGACTAAAAATTGCATAGAAAATAAAAATCTGAGGTGAGATTTGAAATAATTTTTTTGTTTTTGTTTTTGTTTTAGGTTTTTGCAAGGCAATGGGGTTAAGAGGCTTGCCCAAGGCCACACAGCTAGGTAATTATTAAGTGTCTGAGGCCAGATTTGAACTCAGGTACTCCTAACTCCAGGAAAGGTGCTCTATCCACTTGGCCACCTAGTCACCCCTAAAATAAGTTCTTTCTTACTCCAATTAGAAAAATGTATCACTTAGCTGTCCCATTAGAAAACTGAAAAATTAAAATTAAATTGTTTAAAATTAAATTGTTTTCTGATATCCAAAATGGATTATTTCTTTGCCAATGGAGCATAAAGGTGGTGGAGTTTTCAAAGGATTCATTTCTAAAATATACAGAGAACTGAGTCAAATTTATATAAAAATAAAACAATCTTCCCCAATTGACAATTTGTCAAAGGATATGCAAAGTCAATTTACAGATGAGGAGATCAAAACTATCCATAGTCACATGAAAAATTGCTCTAAATCATTACTGATTAAAGAAATGAAAATTAAAGCAGCTCTGAGGTACCATCTCACACCTATCAGATCATCCAATATGACCAGAAATGAATGTTGAAAGGGATGTGGGAAATCTGGGACATATTGTTGGTGGAGCTGTGAACTCATCCAATCTTTCTGGAGAGCAATCTGGAATTATGCCCAAAGGGCAATATAAATGTGCATACCTTTGATCCAGCAATTCCAACTACTGGGTCTATACTCTGAAGAGATCATGAAAAAGGGTAAAAACATCACTTGCACAAAAATATTCATAGCAGCCCTGTTTATGGGAGCAAAGAATTGGACATCGATTGAATGTCCATCAATTGAGGAATGGCTGAACAAATTGTGATATATGTATGCTATGGAACACTATTGTTCTATTAAAAACCAAGAGGGATGGAACAGAGAAGCCTGGAAAGACTTGCATGAACTGCTGTTGAGTAAGATGAACAGAACCAGTAGAACATTGTACACCCTATCAGCAACATGAGGGTGATAATCAACCATAATGGACTTGCTCATTCCATCAATGCAATAATAAGGGACAAATTTAGAGTACCTGTGAGGGAGGCTACCACCTGTATCCAGAGAAAGAAGTATGGAGTTTAAAGAAAGACCAAAGTCTATTACCTTCAATTTAAAAAAAATAAGTGTCTTATGTACAATATAATTTTGCTATCTCTAATATTTTATTTTCTCTTCAAGGATATGATTTCTCTCTCAACACATTCAATTTTGATGAATGCATAGCATGGAAACAATATAAAGATAATCAGACTGCCTTCTGTGGGGAGATGGGGGGAAATTGTAAAATTCAAACCCTTACAAAAATGATAGGTAGAAGGGGAGGAGCCAAGATGATGGCAGGAGAAGAGTCTCTCCTAGATGCTCTCTCCAAAATATTTCAAAAAGCTTAAAATTATGACTCTAAATTTTCAAGACAGAACCCACAGAAAGATCCAGTGAGGCAATTCTCCTGCCCAAGGTAACCTGGAAAATAGTGGGAAAACTCTGTTCCATGGGGTTAGAGAGGCAGCTCCACCAGAATGAAGAAACTTCATCCTCCCAGGAACAGCCCCAGGGCATGTGGGAGCCGTGGCTCCAGGCAGCAGAAGCAGTTTCCTGCCCTGCACCCCAGGGAGCACAAAGCACAATTTGGAAGATCAGCAGTGAGACCTCTGCCAGAGCGCGAAGCCCAGGCCCTCAGTCAGTCATGGTGCTCAGTGCGGCCACAGCACTTAGCATGCCCAGATCCAAGAAATGGAAGCAGGCTCATGGAGCCAGCAAGCACTAGCCTCTAGGCAGCTGCACCCTGAGTGCTCGGCCCACAGAAGGTAAGGGAGTGGAGGGAGACTTCTGAGGTCTGCCCTCTATCCCTGGAACAGAACTCTGATGACATTCAGACCTTGGTCACAGTCTAGGCCCCCATAGAGCAAGGACACCCCCACAGTCCCATGGCAGAGGGGTGTGCTTTTGGTCATTCACAGACCAGGAGAGCAGTAAAGCCCCACACACTGAGGTTCTTGTGGGGCATCCCAATAAAACTCAAAATCTCAGGAAGCACCCCAAAACCAGGTTCAGTCTGGGGAAATGAATAAACAGAAAAAAGGGAACCTGATAAATTGTCTATGATCCCAAGGAGGTTCATGACTTTCAGGTATTCCAATAATTTTTAGATTATCTTTCCTAAATCTGCTTTACAGATCAGTTTTTTTTTCAATGAGATGTTTCACATTTTCTTCTAATTTTTCATTCTTTGTGAATGTCATGATCAGGAAAAAAGCTTTGACCCCACTTTTAAAGAATTCCTATAGGGAAATAGCCTTGATATCCTAGAAGCAGAGGGCAAAATAGAAATTGAGAGAATCCACCAATCTCCCCTGGAAAGAGATCCAAACAAAAACAACCCCCAGATTATATAGCCAAGTTCCTGAACTCCCAAGTCAAAGAGAAAAATATTACAAGCAGTCAGAAGGACACAATGCAAATATAGTGGAGCTGCAGTCAGGATCACACAGGACTTAGCAGCAACTACATTAAAGGCTCACAGGGCTTGAAATATAATATTCCAGAAGGCAAAAGAGCTTAGAATGAAACCGAGACTCAACTACCCAGCAAAACTGAACATCCTCTTCCAGGGAAAAAGATGGACTTTCATTGAACCAGGGAAATTTCAAATGTTCTTGTTAAAATGACTAGAGCTGAACAGAAAGTTTGATCTTCAAATACAGGACTCAAGTGAAGCACAGAGAGTGGAGGAGAAGGGTAAAATATGAGGCACTTAATGATGATGGACTGCATGTATCCCTGCATAGAAAAATGATACTGATAATACTCATATGAACCTTCACATTTAATAGATTAGGTAGAAGAAGCTTTTATAGATGAAGCACAGGAGAGAGCTGAATTTGGAGATATATTGTAAAAATGGAGTAAATGGCTAAAAAGGGAGTAAGAGAAAGGAGAGGTGGAATAGGCTAAGATATTTCATATAGAAGATATTTTTTTTGCAATGAGCTTCTGCAATGATATAGAAGGGGGAAGACGAGGGGGAATGAGGGAAACTTCACTCTCATCAGAAATGGCTGAGAGAGGAAATAGTATACATACTCAATATCTAGAGTAAAAAGGAGAGAAGGGGAATAAGGGGAATGGGGGAGATGTGGGTGATAAAGGAGAGGGTAGATCATAGTAGAGAATAGTCAAATATAACACATTTTTTTTTTACTTTTTGCAAGATGCTGGGATTGGGTGGCCTGTCCCAGACCACAGGGTGGGATGGTTGCTGGGTCTCTAGGGTGATATGTGGGCTTGGTGCCTCTTGGTGCCAGGGCCAGTGCTCTGTCCTCTGTGCCACTCAGCTACCCTATAGCACATTTTATAAGAGGAACAAAATGAAAGGAGAGAGGATAAAATGACATATGGTAATAGGGAAGAATGTATTGAGGGAATTACAATCAGCAACAGCAACTGTGGAAAAATATGGAAGCCACAGAATTTACTTCCAACTTCTGTGATGGACTTATGAAAAAGAATGTGGTCCACCCAAGACAGAGCTGATAGTATCAGAACGCAGACTGAAACACATTTTTTCTTTCTTTCTTTCTTTTACTTTATTTCTCATAAGGTTCTATATTTTTGTGGGGGAGGGGTATTATGTTTACTCTTAAACAAGAATATTTTAGTAATGTATAAATAAAGTCATATTAGCAAAAAAAAAAAAAGAAAGAAACAAGGAGGAATGGAAATTCAGGGAAGCATGGAGGGATTTTCATGAACTGGTGCTGAGCTGGATGAGGAGAACCAGGAGAACACTGTGTACCCTAACAGCAACATAGGGGTGATCATCATCCTTGATTGACTTGCTCATTCCATCAGTGCAACAATAAGGGACAATTCTGGGCTATCTGCAATGGAGAATCCCATCTGTATCCAGAGAGGGAGCTGTGGAGTTTGAACAAAGACCAAAGACTATTACCTTCAATTTAGGGGAAAAGATGTTATCTTATTATGTAATTTTGCTATCTCTTATACTTTAATTTTCTTCCTTAAGGATATGATTTCTCTCTCATCTCATTCAACTTAGATCAATGCATACCATGGAAACAATGTAAAGACTAACAGACTGCCCTCTGTGGGGGGGTGGGGAGGAAGGGAAGTAAAAATGGGGTAAATTTGTAAAATTCAAAATAAATAAAATCTTTCTAAAAAGTGATAGGTAGAAACTACTATTGTATATAATTTGAAAACTAATAAAATATTTTTCAAAAAGTAGTGGGATTTTAGGGATGCATGGAAATTCTACAAAGAGAGGGAGCAATACCCCAGGTTCATGGAATAGGAGAAAAAAATTGTGTAGAGTGCATACTTACAAGCTAGACTATAAAGTGTGTAGAAATGACATAATCCAGGTAACTACAGGCACTGAAAAAGTTAGAATAGATAAAGAGACAACTAAGAGATTTGAAGGACTTACAAAACCTTTGAGACAGAATTTGAGGCTAGTTCATTACATGTGATTTCAGAGTTGTGTATGCTCCAGAGGGAAATTCCAGGAGAGATTGCTTTCTTGTATAGCAGTGCAATTCTAGGGACCTTATGTTCTTGGATCGTTTTCTTCATGTACATATATTTGGATATCTTTGTGCTTTGTGCACCTAGGTAAGTCTTATGTATTTGGAATGTGACAAGTTACTTGAATTCTGGGCACAGAGATCATGTAAGGACAGATGGATAATGACTGCAAAAGTTGCATCCATGTAACATCCTTTGACATGTCTTTCCTATGCAAGAAACCATTGGAATTTGGGAGTCATGGGAACAGAATTTTAATGATTTAGTCTATGACCAACTGAAGTTGGATTTGGAGTTAAAATATAAGCCAGTAGCATAGATTTGTAAAGTGTTAGAGCTATAAGGGACCATAGCAATCTCATCCAACTTTTTCATTTATGAGGAAACCAAAGAAACAAGAAGACAACTAAATTGCTCAGAACCAGACATTTGTGATATTGCTAGAATTAAACTCAAGTCCCTTACAGAGCAGCTCTGACTTCTTTACACTACACCACACTACCTCTCTCCTGATATAAGTCCAGTTAGTCTTTCTACATTAATCTCATTTGTTCATTTTCAAATTACAAATTTTGGGGTCAGATGACACCAGCCCTGGAGTCAGGAGGACCTGAGTTCAAATTCAGATCACTTTGTTGTATGACCTTGGGTAAGTCACTTAACTCCATTGTATTGTCTTGCCCCCCAAAAAACCCATAAATTTTTTTTAAAAAGAAAATTACAAATTTTGTATAGTCAGTTTGGGAAACTGAACATCAATGGCTAAAGAGAAACATTCCCAAGTCAATGGGTTTTGCACCATCTGCTAAAGTTCACAATGTCCATAGTCACAAATATCACTGCCCTGAAAAACAGTCAGTGGAGAAAATACTGAAAACCAACAGACAGAAGCATGAAGAAGAATATCCAATTAGTTTCCAGATTTCAAAGGAATTAATACCTTAAGTTCATTTTCCTGAGTGATGCAAAGTTTAGAACCAATGAAGCAAAAGAATATTAGATGGCTCACTATTTAGAACTATTCAAAGGCTCCCCTCAAGGAATTGTATAACAGTGATTACAGCAGATAGCAGAACTTGTAAGAACAGAGCAATTTTTTCACCTACGCAGAACTCCAAACTTCGGAGATCAAATGAGAATGTTTACTAAGGAGAACTCTGCCTTAAGTCTATTATTATATGTGCACCAACTACTATAATCCAAAAGCAATTTAATGAAAACATGGAATGACTTATTGACAGATTAATCCCACACTTTAGCTAAAAATCCATCTAGAAATGGAGAAAAAAATCTAACTGAGAAAGCTATATCAAATTTTCTGTTTAGCAAGAAGTCTGATTTGGGAAGATGGGGCTTCTGGGTTGTCTAATGGCATTTTCTCTTCTTACTTTACCTTCGGAGCATTTGTCACTCAACCATCTTCTCTCGCTGGAAACTCTCTTCTCTGAGTTTTCAGAACCCTGGTCCCTCCTGGTTCTCCTCTTATTTGTCTGATGGTTCCTTTTCAGTCTTCTTCACTCATTCATCATCCATCTCACACTCACTGTTTGCATTTTCCACAAGGCTCTGTCCTAGTCCTTCCACTTTATCAGTTGGTGATTTCATGAGCACCCATGAGTTAATTACACTCTCGATTACAATCATTATCTATTCAGCCCTAGCATCTCTCTTGAACTTCAGTTCCACAGCACCAACTAGACATTTTCACCTGGTTCTAATAGTTTGTCAATATGTATTGATTGATCACCTATTAAATTACAGGCATTAGTTCTAGAAGCTCAAACTCAACATATCCAAAACAGAGCTTAAATCTTTTCCCCCAAAATGTCCCTTATCTATTGTCATGGAGAGCACAATCATTCTTCGAGTTATTTAGGTTCACTACTCCATCCTTAGTTCCTTACTCTCACTCATCCAGTATATCAATTCATTTGCCAAATCTTGCATTTCAATTCCCACATATGTCATATATGTCCTTTTTCTCTACTATAATAACCAGGAAAGCACCTGTGGGATTCAAGTTTCTGCAGGGGTCACAGTGGCAAAGCACAATTCAATGCAAAGTAACTAAGTTGATGCAGTGGATAGAGGACCGACTGGAGTCAGGAGGATCTGAGTTCAAAATCAACATCATACACTTGACACTTACTAGCTGTGTGACCTTGGCCAATCACTTGACTCTAATTCCCTCATATCTAGGGCCATCTCCAGTCATCCTGATTCATATCTGGTCTCTGGACCCAGATGATTCTGGAGTGAGGCTAGTGACTTAGCATAGTACTCCCCTCATTCAACTCCAATTCACATACTTGCCATGGCATCACCTCCTTAATGTCATAGTCTTCTTTGAGAATGAAGGACAGGGACAACTAGGTGGTGGAGTAGATGAAGTGCTGGCCCTGGAATCAGGAGGACCTGAGTTCAAAATCCAGCCTCAGCGGCTTAATAATTACCCAGTTGTGTGACCTTGGGCAAGTCACTTAACCCCATTGCCTTCTTAAAGTACATTATAAGACCATTTCTACCACCACCACCTTAAACTTATTCAATAAACTCCAATGGTTCACTATTACACTGAAGATGAAATATAAACTTTTCTGGTATTTAGAATTCTTTCAAACTTGATCTCATCCTACATTTCTAGTCTTTTTACACATTACTCCCCTTTAAGGAGATGGTGGTCCAACCATGCTGATCTCTTTGCTGTTCCACACCCAAAGTGCTCCATTTCTGATCTCTGTGCCTTTGTATTTCCTGTACCCTTTGTTTGGAATGCACTCCCTTTTTGCATCTTTCTATTAGAATGCCAAGATTACTTCAAGTACCATCTTGTACATGAATGCATTATGACAAAATGATGAAAATGGTCATGATACTGGTGGTTATAGTTAATAATTGTGCAATATGTTAGGGTATTCAAAGCATTTTACACATATTATTGCATTTGGTCCCTAATCCCCCTAGCTGTTAATGTATATTCCAATCTACCTGGTATCCATTTTGTACATCACATGATAAACGATTGTTGATTAATGGATAGGTATAGCAGTAGAAAGTAATGGACAATTCAACTTAAAATTTACAGAGTTGATCTTTCTGCATTAATAAACATGCAGTTTCAAAGTCAAATTTCCATGCAAGAAAAGCTCTTTCACATCTCACATCACCAATAGCCATTTCCGTGGGCATTGATATTGTGGACAAGTCAAAAGTCACTTCTTCATACAGAAGGATTCTATCTTCTGTAATGAGCTCCCAGAAGCTACAGAACTTCCTTAATCAAAACCACTCACAGATCAGCTGCAGGACTGTCTTCAATTAATTCACCCTTTGTATATTGGAAATAAGGACTGCAAAGTGGCACAGTGGGCTATAGTCAGGAAGATCTGAACTCAAATCCAGCCTTAGACACTTACAAGTTGTGTGACCTGGGGAAGTCATTCAACCCTTTTTCCTCATTTAACCCTTTTAACTCATCTGTAAAATGAGCTGGAGAAAGAAATGGAAAACCACTTCAGTATTTTTGCCAAGAAAAAAACAAAAAAGGGTCACAAAGAGTCAAACACAACTGAACAACAATAGATGTGGCTAAAGGGGAAAAAAAAACTAGTTCAGAAAGCCTAGAGGATTTTACTTTTACAGCAGGAGGATTTTAATTCCCCCAAGCATCTTCTAACAGCTGAAGAGGTCATCTCCAATGAGCTTGCGGCAGCTTCAAAGGCTATATGACTTCAGTGACCCTCTCAGCTGACTTGGCTTGAAGTAGTTGAAGTTCTCAATTTTTACTTGCTTTACTTCTTTGAAGTAACTGGCAGCGGGCTCCATTGTTTTAGTCTCCATTCAACTGCTCTAGTCAGGCAGCTACTGTGTCTTTTCATTCATCTGATTTTTTTTAAATCATTTTTCATCTAGTTTCCTGTCTCTTCAGATCCTCTTCTTATACCTCAAGTCAGGGCCTTCTCATAAATAGAAATGAATCTTTTTTTTTAGGTTTTTGCTAGGCAATGGGGTTAAGTGGCTTGCCCAAGGCTACACAGCTAGGTAATTATTAAGTGCCTGAGACCAGATTTGAACCCAGGTACTTCTGACTCCAGGGCCATTGCTTTATCCACTGCGCCACCCAGCCGCCCCCTTTCTCATAAATAGAGAAATATCTCTAACTTAAGTTTAAAAACTCCAATCCCATAATTCCATCCTTCATGACCCAAGCAATGCTTCCTATAAAGTATAATCACCTATAATCTTTAACATGATTTCTCAGTTATACTCTGCCAAATCCTGAAAAAAATCATATGTAAATGAACTGATGGTCATAATGCACAATCATCATAATGTTCTTCAAAATGAGTTGTTTTAGAATAGGTCCTCTAATTTTTTATTAGTTAAGGACCTGTTTTCTCCCAGGATCTCAGAAATAGATTAATCTGCTTTTATCACATAAATAATACTATATGTCTGCCCTTTTCAGTCAATAAAATCCTCAAATAAAAGGACTATACTTTATATTTGGATTCAGCATTTGGGGTTCATTGTGTGTCTGTGTGTGCATGTGTGTGTGTGTGTGTTCGTGTGTAAGAGAGAGACAGAGAGAGAGACAGACAGAGAGAGAAAGAGAGAGACAGAGAGACAGAGAGAAGGAGAGAGAGACAGAGAGAGAAATTGACATTCAAACATATCTAGTAAAGACAATACATAGATTAAAAGGATAAAGGGACTATGGCAGATTGCCTTAGAGTAACTCCACTAAGCATATTTTTATTCTTTTGTCTTTTCCCTCACTTTAATGGAAGAATCCAAAAGAATTCCATGGTTAAAAAAAAAAAGATAAAATAAAAAACAGGGAAACCTCATCCAAAGAGCTCTTGATTTAGTCGAAAGAAAATCCTTAAAATAATTATTGGAATTTAGAAATTAAATGTGAATTGTAAGAACTTTCTCACTCAAAAACAAACACGTGGGATGGAGATGATCCTTGGCGAGAAGAAAATAGAGTTTTTAAAATATAAGTAAAGCCAATGGGTGATATTTAGTTGACTACCTCGTGTTCAAAGATCATAGCCTCTGGACTAAAGACAAGAAACTCCTTTTTCAGTGGAAAATCCATCATTATCAAGGCTCTGAGACTCTTTTGAGAAGGAAACCATTAAGTTTTTACTTTTCTTTTCACATAGAGAGATATCATTTGCCCCATTAAAATTTTATTGGAAAGAGGTTGGAACTGTACCTATATCTTAGTTGAGAATTCCAGTTAAACAAGAAGTTGGAAATATGAAAAAGCTTTTTGTTTTAGGCATTTCTAGTTCAAAAAAAGTTATCCATGTTCTAAATGAGGAAAACATGAAGTGGCATTCATGCTGTCTCTAGAAGAAAAAAAGAGGAGTTCCGAGTGAAGGTGACCAAGCTTCCGATTCTGGGAAAACTTTCTGAATTAAGACTGAGAAGCAGATTCAGGGGATTCATAGACTAATCAATGTCTTCTGGGTCTGGGGGAAGAGAAGGAGGAACAGAAACTTGGAAATCAAAATTTCTTTAAAAATGTTAAAATTGTTTTAATATGTAATTAGGAAAAAACAACTTTTTTAAATACCTGCTAGTTCTGAAAATCTGATACCCTCATTGACTTCTGAACTACAATCTCTTTGTACTATGTGTACAAAGAGTTGGCAAATATAGTCACCAACTCTCTTCTTACATAATACTCTATTACTGGGCTATCATTCATCTCTTTGAAGTGTGAAGGAGTTCAGTTAGCAGAGCTAGAAGATATTCTAGA
This sequence comes from Macrotis lagotis, assembly GCF_037893015.1. Classification (NCBI taxonomy): domain Eukaryota; kingdom Metazoa; phylum Chordata; class Mammalia; order Peramelemorphia; family Peramelidae; genus Macrotis; species Macrotis lagotis. Next base: position 191,721,558 of record NC_133663.1, read on the forward strand.
GTAATGATGTGAATAAAAGCATAGTCCCCACTGGACATGAAGGAGACTGTGTAGCCTAAATTGGCTAAAATGAAGCACAGATAAGGCAAATTGTATGAAATAATGCTGATAAATGACCTTATATGTCAGACTAAGGAGGCTGTATGTATGTATATTATTTCAGTTGAGTATTAGCTAGAAGGTGAATATCACACTGCAGCTCTGAAATGTTAAGTGACCTTCCCAGGGCTACAGAGGTAGAAATTGTCTGAAATAGGATTTGAATGCATCTTGCTACACAATTTTTAAAACTATTCAGATTTCTGTATAAGAAATTTAATCTGGAAGCACTATGATATATAGGTGAAAAATGAAGAATTTAAGATATGAAACTCTGGTTAAGAATTACTATAATCTCAGGGGCATCTAGATGGCGCAGTGGATAGAGCACCAGCCCTGGAGTCAGGATTACGTGAGTTCAAATCCAGCCTCCGACACTTAATAATTACCTAACTATGTGGCCTTGGGCAAGCCACATAACCCCATTGCCTTGAAAAAAACCTAAAAAAAAATACTATAATCTAAATAAGTTGGTGATAAGGACCTATCTGTATTAGAGTTGGGATGATGAAAGTAGAAAGTTAACCAGATGAAAGAACTATTCCTCATAAAGACTTGATAATTAATTGGATATCGAGGATGAAAGAAAAGGATGGTGAACTGGAATTAAATGTAATGGTTGAGGGGCAGAGCCAAGATGGCGACCAGAGCAGATCATGTCTTAGGTGCTCTCTCATAAATCTTTGAAACTAAGGACTCTAACTAAATTTTCGAGAGACAGAACCCACAGAGGGACCCAGTGAGGCAGTTCTCCTACCCAAGGTAACCTGGAAAAGAACAGAAAGGCTCTGCTTCCCAGGGTTGGAGGGGCAGCCCACCAGAGGGGTGTCCCGCCAGAGCAAAAGAACTTCAGTCTCCCGGAGGCAGCCCCAGGGCCCTGGGAGCCAAGGCTCACAGCAGCAGGGGAGTTTCCTGAGCTACTCCCCGGGGAGCATAAGGCACAAATTGGGGGAACAGCAGGGCACCTCTGCCAGAGTGAGCACATGAAGCCCAGCCCTCAGGGCACACAGCAAGCAGTGTGGCCAGATCCATGAAACAGAAGCAGGTGGAGCCGGGAGTCTATATTTTTTGGGGGGAGGGGGTATTTTGTTTACTCTTAAACAAGAATATTTTATTAATGTATAAAAAATATTATTTGTGCAAAATGAGAATAAATAAATAAATATTAAATATTAAAAAAGAATGTAAATTGTAAACTCTGGGAGGCCTGGAACAGACTCTGGTTTTGTATCTCTCTCATTCAATTACAAATTATTGTGGAGAACACAAAATAAACAAAAAATGGTTTTTTTCACTTCAAAAAAATATAATGGTCCTAAATGTTAAGTATGCATTTGTACATAGTCACAGAAGAACAATATGGAAGATATGGAAAGGAAGCAATTAATTGAAGAAGCCCTGGGAGTTTTAGGAGAATGAAAAGTTAATATTATTAGTTGTGTAATAAGGCAGCAAATACCAAGTAATGCAACCTCAGGCTATGTTAAAATAAATGCAGCATCCAGAATGGAGTGGACGATAATTCTAATGTACTCTACCCTGATCAGACTACATCTGAAATATTGTCTTCTCTTTTGGATGACATAGGAGTATCATGGGCAAGTTGGAGAACATACAAAGGAGAACAGCCAGTTTAGAAAAATGCCTATAAGGAGAATTTAAACCACTTGAGGTTAGGAATTGTTTCATTTTGGTCTTTGTACTCACAGCACCCATACCAATAACTGGCATATACTAGAAGCTTAATAAGTGCTTATTGAATAATTCATTGTCCAGAAATAATTATATATATATATATATATATATATATATATATATGCCATATATATCAATAAATAAAATGGGGCTGTTTAGCTTGGAAAAAGATTTATTGGGAGTAAGATATATCTTATAATATTTCAAGAATTGCTATATAGAAAAGAGAGGAATAAGTCTGATAGTTGGAACTCATAGTGAGATATATAAAAGTTCAATAGATAATTTCTGTGTGATTAATCATTTTTCTAATTATTGATAGTGGACAATTAATAAAAAGATTGGTCATTTGACATTCTCTCATGAACAAAAGACAGATCATGTGACTACTTGATGCTTTTATGCCCTTGGAAGAGTAGGTGTTCTGGACAGGCAGAAATCATCTCTGACTGGTTAACAATTAATGAGAAAATGAATATTATAATAAGAGGTAGGCCTATTCTAAAGAGGGGCTGGAGTCCTGAATTTAATTATGTCACTTTTCCTCCAAGACTTCTTCTTTCACCCCCTAAGCCTGAGTAGAACATAATGGGCTTCCTCACTTGAGAAGGTTCTGAACAAGATTGAGGAAAAAGTTCACCCAATCTCATTTTCAGCAAAATCCTTCAGATGCTGAATGACCTAGCAGAGAATGAGGAAATAGGAGGCACAAAACCCTAGATCTTTCCAACAATTAGTCAATAATCAAGTCTTTTAATAGGGAGACAAAACTGATTCAACAGAAAGGAAAATTATAAAAAAATATTGGGTTCTCTCAAGAACATAGAATTCCTTAGTACTTGAGTGTTCAGTTGAGAGGAGATTTATCTTCTAGAAATTTTGAAGAGAAAATCCAGGCCTTGGGTAAGGGCTAGATCTTTGATATCCCTTCTAATGCCATAGCTCATTAATCATTATGAATAAGAAAATACATTTTTAGATTTATATCAGGTACAGATGAAAATCACCTAGAAAATGTACAGAGCCCACTTTGTAAGAATAACATCTTTGTAAGAATAACATCTGACATTGCAAAATTCCATCTCTAAGTGGAAGGCAAATAGAAAGTGTTTCGTAATACATAATCAATACAATTAAGGTGCAGGACACTGCTAGGCTTGCTAAGAATTAGTATGATTTATGATGCAGATACTTGGTCATTAACAACTAGAGGAAATGACAAATCATATGACATAGAAGATACAGTTGATTAGTGCTAATTCAAACGACAATGGAACGACCAACCTGAAAAAGAAAAAGCTTCATATTTAAATGTAAGTCATGGAATCCCTATCCAATGAGGAATTTTAAAAACATATATTGGTTACAGGGCATTTGGACCATTTATCTTGCTTTGTGTCAAACCACTTCTATTGATTCTTTCCACTGAAGAAAAAAATAGCACCAATTTAAATAAGATACATTGTTTGAGAAGTAGAATATCTGTGAAGGTTCCTTTCCAATTGACAAATCATTTTCTTGTTGTATTCATTTTCCCATTTTTATTTTCTTCACATTTTTAGATATCTTTTATATTTGCATAATGTAGGCCTAACATACGTTTGCAAAAGCCTCTTGGAAGTTTTTGTACTTTCCCATACTGCCAGAGCTATGGAAAATTCATCCTTGCCCCCAACCCCAAGGACATCTCTAGTTTTAAAATATAATTCTGATTAAACAATTTAAAAGAACAATATTCTAGTTGAATCAATTCTAAGATGAAAATCAATCTTTCATCTTTTATCTTCCATAAAAAAGCCCAAATGACAACATTCCTGCTTGTTTGGAATGATATTGAATTTCCATCAGGGTTTCCCATAGTGAGGTGGCATGACCTGGCAATTGGTTTCTCATGTGGTCTTTATTCCTTACCAATTCAGGTCTATCCATTTATGAGAAAGGATTGATTCTATACATGAGCAGAGGTATAAAGATTGCCATTTTAAATCGCAGCATGCATAGACATTACACAGAAATTGATATAATTGCTCTCCAATGACAAGGATATGATAATATTATTTGCTGAGCTTCCCTACCCTTGCCTATCCCCTTGACCTTACAAGTATTTCAATAACCCTTTTGATTGCAAAGCCCCTTACCATGACTTTCTCAATATTCCTTTGATATAACTTGTATGGAAATTCTGCTACTATTATTTCTCCTTGGAATAAACCTGAAAAAATGTTCATTTAGTTGAATATGTGTGCCATATTTTTTTTACAGTTTTACAAGTTAGCTATAGTATTGGTACTATACAGATTCTCTGTAAGCTTTGTTACTGACTCGTTTGACTTTGGTCACGTGAATTAAGCTCCCTAAAACTTCTGAGAAATGGGTATAATAATATTTGTATTACCTACCTACCTCAAAGGATCTTGAGATAATGATGAAATATTGTGCAAAATATGTAATTATCTAAATGGAATGGTTATTGTTTATTTCTTCATTTACAAAGACAAATTTTCAATTATTTGAATAGCTATAAAAAGATCACAGCATCACACCAGACAGGTTAAACCAGATTGAGAGTAACTGATAGGCCTCAAAACCATTGGTGATTTAGAGGGATGTGAAGACATTCACCCAGCAGGTGGGAGGATGAGAACAATTAGTTTCAAAAGTCACAAAATCAGTTAAAGAAGATTCTGTGAAATACTTAGAGCCTGGTTAGGCATTAAAGACACCAAGGTTATCCATTGCATCCTGGGTCATCACCAGTTGTCTTTACTTTTGTCCTGACACTGAACTTCAATGACTGAATAAGAAAGGAAAACTGTCTACTTTGGGCAACACTACCTCACTTAAATACAATTCACTAATACATCATCTCCCATGATGTCACTGGTAATCTTTGAAATGAAGAGCAAATTACAGAAAAGGACTTTTAAGTCTATGAATTTAAAAAATATATTTTAATAATTATATTTTAATATAATTGGTTTCTTTTGTAATGCAATATATTTTATTTAATATATTTAAAAACATCATTCTGAAAAGGGGGTCAAAATGTTTTGCCAAACTATCAAATGTTAAGAACCCTTGCTATAGAGTGACAATTTATTGATTGAGGAATCAACAATTCCATATAAGTTCAATAGAGACCACTGTGAATTTCATTCTTCCAGAACATGTCTTGTAAAACACAAACTAACTTAAAAATAATGAGATCTGGGATATTGAATTCTTTTTTAAAATATAAATAGAATTTATTCTGGGCAATTAGGTGGTGGAACAGATAAAGTATTGGATCTGGAGTAAAGAAAATATAAATTCAAGTCCAACCTTTAGGTAAGTCTTAGCTACTTAGTCGTGGGAAAGCAATCTGACTCAGTTTTCTCAACTATATGGGCATACTAATGGATATATTAATAGTTATCTACTCATAGGGTTTTGAGACAGATCAAATAAGATAATATTATTTCTGGAGTCCAGAAACATATCTTACTGAGTTCAAATCTGACTCAGACACTAACTAGCTGTGTGAAACTGTTTGTTTCAGTTTCCTCATCTATAAAAAGAGATGGAGAAAGAAATGGCAAACCACTCCATTATCATTACCAAGAAAGCCCAAATGGGTCACAAAGAGTTGAACATGACTGAAACAACAAAAGCAAGAAGAATTTATCCTCTCATTGCCCTAGTACTAAGACCAGTTGACCCTATTGGTTTGAACTGCAGACCCAACAGTGGGGTCTTTTCCTCTCTCCTTTATCACTTGACTCACATGAAAGTCATAACATTTCTGAGTTCACTGCAACCATCCTACAGTTATTCTAGCTGAATATTCTGCCATACCAAACAAACGTCATTTCATGATGCATTCCAGAGACTGAGAGTTCTGGATCTCAACCATAACTGGGGGGGGGGGGTAGGCAGTATATATTCTGTTTCTTTGACAATGATAGACTTGATCAAGTGAGAGGGGAAATGTCTGAAACTTGAATTAGAACACTAAATTGTGGACCAACATAATCTGTCACTATTAACTCTTCTGTTCCGGCTTCTAGGGTCCCTGAGGAAATCAGAGCCCAGACACCTACACTGTAAACTTACTTCTAGAAATTGAAAGTTGAAAGTAATGCCAGAGTAAGCTAAAAATATCAAAAGTGGAGTTTGGGAAAATTTTTCATAGAACTGAAACCAGAACCATGTTCTAAGAGACCTTTCTCTCAAAGATCTGACTGAAGTGCCTTAAATATATAGCATAAATTCATAATCTCTGAAAGGCTTATCTCATGACTCATCACATCTCATCCTTGCTGAATTCTACTTTAATTTTAATAAGGCAATGTGATCTAGGATAACTGCCACAGAGATAGCTAGGCATTGGAGCAGGTAAAGAATTGGGTCTGGAGTAAAGAAAATGTAATTTCAAATTCAGTCTTGAGATACCACTTAGCTATGTAAATTGGGAAAGCTATCAGTCTCAGTTTTCTCAGTTGTAAAATGAGTATAATAGCAAAGGTTTTGCAGAGGATCAAATTAGATATATTTATAGTGCAGTTAGCACAATGTCCGATACAAAGTAGTCATTTAATAAATGCTTGTTGCCATCTCTCATCATCCACCACTGAGTACAGCTCCAGATTCAGAGCATTAGGCTTCAAATCCCATCTTTAATGCTTACTTACTTGTGTGACCTTGGGTCAGTCAGCCTTCCTGGGCCTCAATTTCTTGTCCTCTAAGTCTTCTTTATCTCTACATTTTTGATGTGATGGTTCAAGCTCTGTCTGCTCTTTACTGTGTATGAAACTTTAGAAAAAATCACTTAATTGTTCTTATTCTCTGTTCCCTCACTGCTTTGCCAGGTTGTTGTGAGTAAAGTACTTTTTTAAACAATAAACTACTGTATAAATGTAACCCATTATTATTCATAAAAAAGGCTTTTAGGACTCCTCATGAGCACTACAATACATTTACAAAGCCTATTAAGACTTCAGGTCACAAGCGATCCAAGAAACTCCAGTCAATGTTACAGTCTTCCTGACTGTCTGCAGGAGCTTTTCTACATAATTTCCCTCACTCACCCACTTAGGGAGAATTTTTATATCGACATTTTAAGTTTTTATTTACTTTAATGAGTTCTTAAATATATTTCCCACTGCAATAAAAAAATCAAAAGAAGTAAAAGTTAGCTCAATTTTTTTTCCTTTTAGATTGAACTCAATAGATTTGTATCAACTTAGTATGGCAGAGATAGAACACAATCATTCCTAGTGCTATTTTCTGGTTGCCTATATGCAAAGAAAACATTTTTATTCAACGATGATATCTGAGGTATTTTAAACTAACGATGGAATCTCAGATAATATAAAAAATGTAAGTAAAATGAACAGAATACAAATTTTGAGATTTCCTCCTAAGAAGAAGAGAAAAAATTCTTATGCTTATAACAACTAGGTGACCTAGTGGCTAGTACACCAGGTCTGGAGTCATATGGACCTGAATTTTCAAATCTAGCCTCAGATACTTATTAGTCATGTGACCCTGGGCAAGTCACTCAATCTTTGTAAAATGGGGATAATAACACTACATCCCTCTTGGTGTTGTGAGGATCAAAGATAATCACTATAAAGCATGCAGCACAGTATCTGAAACAATGAAAACACTGTAGAAATGTTAGGTAGTTCTATTATCCATGATAACTTAGATTCTTTTCTTGGAAAAAGGGGTTTACTCTATTCTATAATAAGAGAGACTCTGAGTGGGGGGAACACAGAGGGGAAAAAATTAGAGAATGAGGCAAAATAGGGGAGTGGTGATATGTTGACAACCGAAAATTTTTTCTCTCTTATAATTAGAAAAGAGTTGGATTTTGAAAAAAGAAAATCTGTATTTGAATCCCAAGTCTACCATTTACCATGTTCCTTTGAGTCAAGAATCATTGACTCATTATATTGTGAAAACTATCCTGTTCTCTGTTTCTATTTTCCCTTTCTATAAAATGATGCCTTAGATTAAATGCCAATAAAAGGCTCTTCCAACTCAAAAGCTATGCTTTTAATAGAACTGAACAAACATATTTTGATTAAATAATTAAAACTGAAAATAAATTGAAGCCAACTGTGAAACCCATGTCAATTACTTTTTTACCTTATGTGAGGTACCAAACTCTTTATATCCTGTACTTCAGAACCATTTGACAAAAAGATGTCTTTTCATCATAACCAGATTAAACCAAAATGAACTTGGAAGTCCATTTTCATTAGCTTTTTTTAGTCCTTTGTAAAATTTTGAATTTTAACACCAAAAGGAATATTTCCTTACATGCAGCAGAAGACACAAAGAACTTTCTTCATGAAACTGTGACTCTTTCTTTCAAAATGTTACTTTTTAAAATATATATTTTTACATTTTAATTGATTTATTTTCATATTACTACAAGTCTTGTTGTAAAAGTAAACATAATCCCTCCACTCCCCACAAAGATAGAGAAACCTCAAGAAAAATAAATTGAGAGGGGAAAAAAGAGAGAAAACCCCAAGAAAAAGAAAGTGAGAGGGGAAAAAAGTATAGTCTGTGTTCAGGTACCATCAGCTCTGTCTCTGGGATAGATCACATTCTTTATAAGTTCATCAGAGAAGTTGCCACAATATTTTTCCCACAGTTTCTATAGCTAGCTGTACTTCCCTCCATCCTATTTCTCCCCACCCCCTTTAATTTATTCTCTCTCTTTCCTTTTACCCTTTCCCTCCTCAAAATTGTGTTGTATCTGACTACCCTCTCCCACAATTTTCCCTCTCATCTCTCCTACACCCCCCTCCACTCCCCCTGTCCATTCTCCTATGCCTTTCTTCTCCTTTTTTCCTCTAGGGTAACATAGATTTCTATATCCTATTGAGTTGTATATGCTTTTTCCTCTCTGAGCCACTTCCAATGAGAAAGAAGGCTCACTCATTACCCCTCATCTTTCCCTCTTCCACTCCAATGCAAAAGCTTTTTCTTGTCTCTTTACATGAAATATTTTAGCCAGTTCTACCTCTCCTCTTCATTTCTCAACTATTAAATCCAACTTTATAATATATTATACCTTCATATTCAAGCTGTGCCTTGTCTATTATGCTCCTTCTAACTGCTCTAATAAATGAGAAAGTTCATATGATTTATCAGTATCATCAGCAGTTCAACATCATTAAATCCCTCATAATTTGCCATCACTATGCTTCACTTGGGGCCTAGACTTGAAGATTCAAACTTTCTGTTCAACTCTGGTAGTTTTAATAAAAATTTGAAAGTCACCTATTTTATTGAATGGTCATCTTTTCCTTTTTTTGAGGTTTTTGCAAGGCAAATGGGGTTAAGTGGCTTGCCCAAGGCCACACAGCAAGGTAATTATTAAGTGTCTGAGACCAAATTTTAACCCAGGTACTCCTGACTCCAAAGCTGGTGCTTTATCCACTACACCACCTATACACCCCATCATCTTTTCCTTTGAAAAAGGAATGTTCAGTTTTGCTGGGTAGTTGATTCTTGGTTGCATTCTGAGCTCTTTTGCCTCCCGGAATATTATATTCCAAGCCCTACAAGCCCTTAATGTAGATGCTGCTAAATCCCATGAAATCCTGACTGTAACTCCACAATATTTGAATTGTTTCTTTTTAACTGCTTGTAATATTTCTCTTTAACTTAGGAATTCTGAAATTTGGCTATAATATTCCTAGGAGTTTTTATTTTGGGATTTCTTTCAGGAAAATATCTGGATCTGTCTTCCAAGCCAGTTGTTTTTCCAATGAGATACCTCACATTTTATTCTTTTAGTTTTGTTTTATTGTTCCTTGATTTCTCACAAATTCACAAGCTTCCTTTAGCTCCAGTCTATATTTGAAGGAGTTATTTTCTTCAGAGAGCTTTTTTTTATCTCCTTTTCCATCTGACCAATTTTTAAGGTATTCTTCTCTTCATTGACCTTTTAGACTGATTTTTCCATTTGAGCTAAACTGGTTTTCAAAACATTATTTTCTTCAGTATTTTTTAATTCCTTCACCAAAATGCTTACTTGGTTTTCATGATTTTCCTGCATCACTCTCATTTCTCTTCCCAATTTTTCCTCTATTTCCCTTACTTCTTTTTCAAAATCTTTTTGAGCTCTTCCATAGACTGAAACCAATTTCCATTTTTTCTTAGAGGCTTTAGATACAGAAGCTTTGACTTTGTCATCTTCTAAGTGTGGATTTTGATCCTCCATGGGACCAAAATAATTGTCTATGATCCAATTTTTTGAGGCTCTGCTTCCAGGGTTGAGGACTCACTTTCCCAAGTTTTTGAGGGGTTTGGGGATACCCCACACAGGACCTCAATTCTTTTAAGGTCTTATGAGAGGCTCTAAATGCTCTCCTGGTCTGGTCTGGTCTATGGATGACCAAAGCACTCCCCACTTCTCTGGAACTATGAGGAGAGTCCCTGCTCTGATTGGCAATCTGGGGCCCCAGATTGGGATCTGAGTATGAGCAAAGCAACAGTCTTGCTACAGGGATAAAAGAGAGAACTCTACATACCATCTATGAGCTAAGAACTCTGGAAACAGCTGCTGGGTGGCCCCACAGGCCTGCTTCTGGTTCCTGGGGCTGTGCCAAACTGAGCTCCACACTCACTCAAGTAAAGCAGAGTTTTCCCACTGACCTTCCAAGTTGTTCTTAACAATCCCTGTGCTGAGAGGTCTAGAAAGCACCCCCACTGCCACAGACCCTAACACCCCCAGGAACCCAAGTGCCCCCAGGGACCCAGATGCCTCATGGTCTATTCTTAGAAGACTGGAGTTAGTTCACCCTGGCATGCTGCAACTGTGGCCTGGGCTGTGCTGAGACCCTAGATCTTCTAAGTTGTCTTGGGCTGGAAAATTGTTTCCACAGTCTTTCTGTGGGTTCTGCCACTCAAATATTTGGTTAGAGTCATAATTTCAAGGTATTTGGAGTGATCTGGGGTGAGCTACTGGGAAATCCTGCTTCCTATATATTTTACATATTACTTTCAAAATAACCTGGTTTGTCTTTGCTTCTTCTGAACTTCTTTCTTTTTTTCATACTCTTAAAATTTTTTCAGTGACTTCCAGTTTTTGTTGTCATCGTTATTCACTAACTATCTCCTGTTCACCACTGAAACCTGAAAGGGAACAAAATGCTTTTGAAAAAAATATAACTTGTTAAACAAAAGGAATCTACCCAAATAGCCATGACCAGAAACACATCTCTTTCTGCACTGAATGTACATCATTTTCCTGTGTTTGACTTTTTTTTAAAGCTTTTGCAAGGCAACGTGGTTAAGTGGCTTGCCCAAGGCTACACAGCTAGGTAATTTATTAAGGGTCTGAGGCCGGATTTGAACTCAGATACTACTGACTCCAGAGCCAATGCTCTATACACTGTGCCACCTAGCCACTCTCATCATTTTCCCATGAAGGGTAATACGTTTCATCATCAAACCTTTGGAGATATGGTGTAGTAATGCATTGATCAGTACTCTTAAGTTTTTAAAAGTTGTTTCTTCATAAGCTGTCCTTACATGGATTATCCTACTGTTTTTGCTCATTTCACTCTCAGATTTCTCTGAAATTTTCTTTCATTACTCTTTCATATATATCTATATAGATAGATAGATATTCATTTTCCATTATGTGTTTTTTCTTTTATTCTCCAATGCCCTGAGGCAATCTTAGCTACCCCCCCTTAATTTTGAGTTAATTCCTTTTTTTCTGTTTTAACTCGCTCCATTATTATGTAAATTTGCAAAAATTTTCCCCAACTTTCTATTCTTTTCTTATTTCAACTGCTTGTTGAAAGGATGCAAAACCCATATCAAAATTTTCTATTTTATTTGATATGACTTCTATCCCTTGTTTAATCATTTCCTTTCCCATAGATCCAAAAGATTTTCTTCCTTATTCCTCTAATTTATTTATGTTGAAACCTTTTATATTTAGGTCACATATCCACTTTGAGTTAAATAGAGAAATGAAAATTAAAACATCTCAGAGGTACCACCTCATACCTCTCAGACTGGCCAATATGACCAGAAAGGACAATGATCAATGTTGGAAAGGATGTGAGAAATCTGGGACACTAATGCATTATTGGTGGAGCTGTGAAGTCATCCAAACTTTCTGGAGAGCAATTTGGAAGTACGACCAAAGGGCAATAAAAATGTGTATACCCTTTGATCCAGCAAGACCAACTACTGGGTCTACACCCTAAAGAGATCATGAAAAAGTATTTAAAACATCTCTTGTACAAAAAATTCATAGCAGTTCTGTTTGTGCTGGCAAAGAATTGGAAATTGAGTGAATGTCCATTCTTCTCTCCTATGATAAAGAGACTCAAGTTAGAATTAAATCTATTTGTACCCTTAAATATTCAGTCTCATGAAGTAATTTTTATGTGCAGATTGAGTTCCTGATAGAAATTCCTTAACTGGGAAAAAGTTTCCCAAACTATAAATCTAAGATGACTTTCCCTACCAAGTGCCAACTTCCACAATGATCACATTGTGACATAGTAATTGGACTCATTTATCTAAGCCAATAGATAACAATGTAGAGAAGAAATATAAATTGGAATGTGTACTGGAAATGTATACTCTTTGTTGGGAGTGAGATAGCTCTGCAAAGAGAGGGGACAGGGGAAAGGAGAGAGAGAGAGAGAGAGAGAGAGAGAGAGAGAGAGGGAGGGAGGGAGGGAGGGGGAGAGAGAGAGAGAGAGAGAGAGAGAGAGAGGGAGGGAGAGAGAGAGAGAGAGAGAGAGAGAGAGAGAGAAGAGGAGAGGTTCCCCAAAGGGAAATTTCCTAAAGTCTCTGGTATAAATTGAATATAGGAACATGATCAAGGTGCTGGCTCCTCTACATATCAGAATCTTTCCAGTCTTTCTTTCTCATCAGGGACCTGAAGAGAATCTGAAATCATGGATCTTCTCTCAAAACTGAAGCCAGAAGACCAGTATCCCAAACTTTCATCAGCACTGCCTCTCAAACAGGCAAAGAGCATTTGAATATAATCAATCTCTACCAATGAGGAGAATTTCATGTAAATAGGATTTGGATTGTAGATTACATAAGAAATGAGAAGATTTCTATGTAAATAGACTTTCAGATGCATGTTTCATAAGAAATCCCACTGTCAAGTTCCCAGATTTTTTTTAAATCTGTTTTTAATGAATGTTTCATCATTTACCCACAAATAATGCAAAACCTCAATCTAAGTATTTTGCTGAAAAACTAGTTACTCGGCAGTTTGGGAGCAGCACAATATATTGGAAAATTTCCCTGGACCTAGTATTATATACTCATAGGTTTTAGAATTCAAAGGAACCTTAGCAGACATCTAATTCAATCCTTATTTTAAATATGAGGGAACTGAGCCCCAGGTAGGTTAAGTGAATTACCCATGGCCACACAAGTAGAACTATCTTTCAGAAGCAGAATTCAAACTTAGGTTCTGTGGTCAAAACCAGTGTTTACTTTATTATTCCATATTGCCAGCTCTAACTAAGCAGACCTAAATTTGTGTCTTAGTTCTAATGTTTATTAGATCTATAACTCTGAATAAGTGACTTGACCTATCAGTTTCCTCATCTATAAAATGGGAATAATATCAGTTGTGAGGCCTATTGTAAGGAAGTCACTTTTTAAACTCTGAAGAATTATGTGGCCAGGTTTCATGGCCAAGTTGGTAATCCCCACTTTTGAGGAAGACTAAAGCTCAAGAGTTCTGAGCTACAGTGGGCCAGCCTGATAGGGTGTCTGACATTGATACAGTTAAGGGAGAAGGGAAAGGGACCAGGTTGTCTAAAGTGGGGTGAACTGGTCCAGATCACAAACAGAACAAGTTAAAGTGCCCCTGAAAATCTGTAGAAGGACCAAGTCAATGAAAAGCCAAGGCACTTTCACAATGCATGATAGGGAGACTCAATTTTTTTAAAAGAAATTATATATGTGTGTATTTGAAAGAGGTAAATGAGAACTAAGTGGCCTGTTCTGTTGTCACTTACAGCAGTATTTCTCAAAGAATGGTCTAGGTCAACTGAGTGATACATGTTTGCAAAATGATTAAGATGATCAGACTGTGTGAAAAGATACTGACAATGCTGGCTGGATTATAGATAGGATATATTTTATTTGCTTGTTTGTTGTACTATAACATTGCTTAACTTATCAGATGATTAGTAAAGCCACTTCGGCTCTAATATTAGGCAATCTGTCCTCAGACACTTATTGGCTGTGTGACCACAGACAATTTACTTAATCTCTGTTTCCCTTGGTTTCATCATCTATAAAATGGGAATCATAATGACCCCTATCCCCAGGGTTTTTGAGATAATATTTGAAAAATAATTAGCATAATACCAATCCATAGTATATGTTAAATAAGTGCTATTTATTTTTATTATGTGCTTCTGATTCTATTAAAGCTAGGTGGCACAGTAAATAGAGTGCCAGATCTGGAGCCAGGAAGACTCATCTTCCTGAGTTCAAATCTGACTTTAAACACTTACTCTCTCTGTGATGCTTGGCATGTCACTAAATCTTGTTTGCCATCTTTAAATTGAGCCAGAGAAGGAAATGGCCCAAGCACTCCTGTATTTTGCCAAGAAAACCCCAAATGGGGTCAGAGAAAGTTGGATATGACTGAACAATAACAAAGATTTTCTGAGAACTAGTGATATGATTCTACAAATTAATTTGAAGTACTTCACAGGTTGTAACAACCAAATGATTTGGGGAATTTCCCTTGGCTAAGACAAAATCTGATGAAAAGATGTTTTCTATCTCCAGAGTTATGGTGCCATGGAATAATCACATTCATTTCAAAAACCTTAACTCTGAACTGGTGATGTCCTACCAGCTTGAGTCTATAGGACAGCCATAGGTTTTGAGTTATAATTTGCATTTTGTCCACTCCCTGCTCCCTCTCTTCACTGCAAGCTTGCAGGGTATGATTAGAAATATAGCTACTTCAAACATGATTATGCCTACTCTTTCATCTCTGGAATTTATTAATAATACATTTATAATAGTTAATGAAATATAAACATCAAAAGCTTCTCATTAATAGAAAAGTCTTTCCTTATGAATGATTTTGTTTTATTTTCATGTTGACAAGTGGAAATAAATATGGCATATGATCTGTACAATCTTTTCCCTTCAGATGTGTCCAGTAGAATTCTTATGAAACCCTTCATCTATTTACTACTGATGGGAAATGGTATACTATATCAAGTAGGGTTGCTATTGTTTGTCCTTCATTCTCAAAGAAGTCCATGACATCAGGGAGGGGATGCCATGTCATGCAAGTGCTTTGGATTTATGTGAGGGTTGTTGTGCAAAGGAACTCAGTTTTGGAAGCTGGGTTCAAATGCTGCTCTGGTACATATTGGCTATGTACCTACTCCATAAGGGGTACAGTGTGACTATTTGTGCCATTTGTCAGAAATTGACAAATTCTACAAATCAGGTCTTGATTTATTGAGGTTTTTCAATTATCTAGACTTAAGAAAGTGATTAAAATGCTAATAATATAGATTGAATTTCAGAGTGTGTCATGAATACATTTTGGGGGAGAGTGAGTTGTTAAATATTTAACAAGATGGGGTGGCTAGGTGGTGCAGTGGATAGAGCACTGGCCCTGGAGTCAGGAGTACCTGAGTTCAAATCCGGCCTCAGACACTTAATAATTACCTAGGTATGTGACCTTGGGCAAGCCACTTAACCCCATTTGCCTTGCAAAAACCTAAAAAAACAAATTTAACAAGACATCCTTATACTTGTTTTCTTCTTCTACTGGATCATAAGCACTGTGAAAACAAGAACTGTTTTTCTTTTTTAATTTATATCCCAAATCCTTAGCACAGTAAGCACATAGTAAGCATTTAATAACAAATTTTCATTAATGTAATTCATACAACTACTTTTTATAAAAATTTGATGAAAATTGCTTAGAACTCATCCTAACTATGCTTTTTGACTGAGAACCCTCTTTCAGGTTCCTTGAACACTTTTTTTGATTGTTGTTTTTACTTGTCTTTCAAGGACCAATGACATCACAGGATTGATAACCTGCTCATGAATTAGATTTAAGTGAGGAAGATAAGCAAAATCATCAGTCTGATTTTCTCCTCCAAAGTCATAGAAGTTCAGTAGCAAAAGAGAGGTCAAGACACTTAGTGATGGCCTAGAGTGAGTTGACTACTGAATGAAATTTAAGTTCAGATATAGATATAGAGATAGAGAGAGAGAGAGAGAGAGAGAGAGAGAGATAGAGATAGAGGTAGATGTGGATATGGATATGCATATGGGTATGGGTATGGGTATGGATATGGATATGGATATGGATATACAGATACAGATACAGATACAGATACAGATACAGATACAGATAAGATACATAGATACATAGATACATATAACACTTTTGGTTCAATCAACAAACTTTATTCTCCCTTCTAAGGACAAGATACTGTCTCCAAGTGAAACAAAAACAAAATACTACAGTATTGCTTTTTATCATTTTGACAGGTTCATGGTGCATTTGAATCTAACTGTAAAAATCAAACAACATTATCTTACCCTTCTTGGTGTCACTGCCAACTGGTGCTGGTAGGTACCAGGTTTGGGGGGCACTTGTAAGAAAGAAACCTGGTTCATCAGGATTTCTATGCAAAGAATGTTAACATAAATTGGAAACATAACTTAAAAACATAATTAAAAATTGTAAAATGCAACTCTGGCCCTATGGTTATTCTTTGGAGAAGATTCTGGCAAGAATCAAAGGGTGAGGTTTGCTATTTTGTGTTTTCCTTCAAATTAATGAGGGGTAAATTAACTTGAACAGGTTAAAGATGTTTCTTTCTACTCTCCCCAAACCCTTCCCTTTCTCCCAAATTGTTTGAGTTCTATCTTCTATTGCTGTTTCTTTCCTCATCAAACCTTTTTAAATAGACATTTCCTACAGCAATCTCAGGCTGAATATGCCCTCTCTAAAACAAAATGGAGCCAAGTTAGCAACTACTGATATTGAATGACTGATACAGAATACTGATTTTTTTCCTTTTTTCAAATTAAATAAAATGCCTGTAACAGTGAAGTGTTGTTACACATTCTTATGATAAGACAATCCAAACTCATGAGGGTTTGTTCAGAACCTGTTGTGTAAGAAGCATAGTACTAGGTACTAAGGATTCCATGAAAAAAATGAAAAATAACCCTGGCCCTCAAAGAGAATTCATTCTTTTAAAATTATAGAGAAATTTTATTTTTATATTACCTTCATTTCAAATTAACCTTTCCTATCTCCTCTCCCCTCCCCATACCCCTAGAGTTATCCATTATAACAAAGAATTTAAAATCAATCAATAAACATTTATTAGGCACCTACTGCATGCCAAACCCTGAAACAAGAGAATAAAAAAATCAGTTCAAGAAGGTGACAGCAAATGCAAGATTGCCTCCATACTCTCCCACTTCTGTAATGAGTAAAATGTATTTCAATTTGCTTATATTCTACTAGTGATAGATGATTAATAATGTTAGATGAATAGTTGAAGAGAGTGTAACTAAGCCAACCCTTTTATTTCATAGAGGAGAAAATTGAGCCAGAGAGTGAAATGATTTGCCCAATTTACACAGTTACTACAAATTTGAGATTCTAATCCAGGTCTCCTGACTTCCAGCCTAGTTTATTCTAGTTCTGTTTTTTCAATGACCACTTACTCCCACTTCAATGAATTTGGAAAAAAGTCTGATTTGGTAGCATAGTAGATAGAGTGTCAACATTAGGGTCAGGAAACTAGGTTATAAATCCTGCCTCACCACAGACTGGCCATCTGAGCCTGATCAGGGAACATCTGAGTTAGCAATTCTTAAGATCACAAAGTAGTAATGAATTAGCATTAGGAAGGGAATTTCCACATTAAGAGATTTCTGTAACAATGAAATCACAGTTCAAGTCTTATTCCAATGAATGAGTGCAAAGGGTAGCAGAAATGATAGGTTACCTCAGACCTCACAATGCAGCTGAATTTTGGTCCCAAAATTTAGCTTTGACTCAATTTAATTCTCACCCAGTCAGAGGAAATTTTTCCCAGCCCTACTTAGGGATTCAGCGATGAAAGTCTATGGTTCCTTTAAAAAAAAAGGTTAACATTTGCATTAAGATTCAGAAACAAGGGAGTGAGTGGATTAATTATAACCATGAAAGGTATTGATAACTCTTCTAGCTTATCATAGTGTCTGGCACCTAGCAAGAATTTCATAAATAATTATTGATTAATTCCTCTCATACTACCTGTTGCTTTATTTCTTTTTTACTTTTTCAAGGCAATGGGGTTAAGTGACTTGCCCAGGGTCATATAGCTAGTAAATATCAAGTGTTTGAGGCTGGATTTGAACTCAGGTCCTCCTGACTCCAGTGTCCATGCTCTATCCACTGAGTTACCTAGCTGCCTCCTCATTCTACCTTTTTAAGGCACAAAAATAAACATTCCATTCTAAAGAAATGACAATAATAACTAGAACTTACCATATTTCCCCCCATGTTTAAGATGCTCCCATCAGTAAGATGCACCTGAATTCAGGAGCCCAAAATTTGGAAAAACAGTATTACATAAAGTTATTGAATTCAGGTTTTATTCATCATAAAATTCATATAACTCATATAACTCCTCATTACTGTCAAAACTCCCATCTATGGGGCAGCTAGGTGGTGCAGTGGATAGGTGGCCCTGGAGTCAGGAGTACCTGAGTTCAAATCTGACTTCATACACCTAATAATTACCTAGCTGTGTGGCCTTGGGCAAGCCACTTGACCCCATTGCCTTGCAAAACAAAAAAAAACCTTTAAAAAACTCCCATCTATTAGTTTGTCCTCATCTGTGTTTGATGATGAATCACTGTCTTAGGAGAGACTCTGCTCTCCTGCCTCTGCTCTGATCTGTGGTTGACCACATGTACTCCCTGGTCAAGTCTAGTGGGTGTTCGCATGCTTTGTCCATTCTGTTCCATGAACCTGAAGCACCAAATGTGTCTTCCTTTGAAATCACTCACTTCTTTTTCATCAGCAATTCATCTGGCATCATGCTGAACCATTTGTGTGGACACAGGAATTTCCACTGCCCTTTGCTCTTCAATCTATCTCTTCAATTCCCTCTCTAAATCAGGTGATTTTTGCTGACTTGCCTCTCTGGCCTTCTTCTACTGTGGCATTTTCAGGCAGGTTTCTTCTTCCTATAGTCCCAGACTGGGATTGTTTTCTCAGTTGGAGAAGGACCCAACTGATGTTCAGTAGCATAATTTCCATTCACTTTTGCAATATGGTTCACTTTGAACTTGAATTCATCACTGTGCGAAAATCTTTTCTGAGCCATTTCTGGGCAGAATGTGGCAAAATGTAACCTAATATACTGGTGACAAATGTGAAACAATGAGTGCAAAGACAATAAGCACAAAAAAGCAGGAAATAAAGTAAAAAAAATCTACAATCATTGTCTAAGACACTCCCAGTTTTTAGAACCCAAATATTTTCAAAAAGGATGTGTCTTAAACATGGGGAAATATGGTACATGGTGCCTACTATGCACCAGTCCCATTACAGATACTGTCATTTGAAACTTAGAGCATCCCTGGGAAATGAGTGCTATTATTTTAATTTCTAGCTTACAGATGAGGAAACTGGTACAAACAGGTTCATGTAACTTATTCAAGTAACTCAGACTGGATTTGAACACCTCTTCCCATTGCTTTGTCCTGTGTTTTAAAATCTAGTGATGCAAATGCACTTTGGGGCTTTTGTTTATAGCTGAAAAACACCTAAACCTGTATTTAAAAAGAAAAAAACAGAAATGACCCTGTTATATTTGCCTTTGTGTAAACACATTCCATACATGTTTGGCATGTTCATTTGAAGCTTCAAGTTGTGTTGTTAGTTCTGGGCTTTGGAAATTAATCTTTTTTATTTGAGGTTGTCTTTTTTCTCCCCCCCCTTTTTTTGGAGGGGTGGTGGTGGTCTGTTTTGGTTCCCTCCTTGTGGGCATGTGCCCAGAATCAAATTTTTCTGGCCTTTTTAATTCAGAATGGTTGATAGACTCACAAGGGAATCCTCTTGGCAACTCAAATCAAAATAAAAATGTAATTTAAAAAAATCTAGTGATGATGTTCCCCAATGTTCTCCCCAAACTGTATTTCTCAATCTATTCTTTATTGAAGTATTACCTAATGTTTCAAGGTTGTTTAAGCAACAGTAAATGGAATCTAAAAATGAAATAGTAGTTTGCTTACCTGTATACTTTTTTTATCAAACTTTCCACTGGAAACAGAGAGTTCTAGAGTTCATGACAGTCATTTTTATCCTGCTCCCCCTCCACTGTCCTTAAGAGTTAAGAATGAATTAGCAGAAACATTCCCTGAGAAGACTGGAGATGGAGGGGAAACAAGGTCTGGAGAAATAATATTAATGTTTGTCCTTCATTCTCAAAGAGGAACATGACATGAAAGAAGTGATGCCATGACAAGCACATGAACTGGATATGAAGATAGGGTGCTGTGTTAAGTCACCAGCCTCACTTTCTCCTCCAAAACCATCTGAATCCAGTGGTCAGATATGAATTAGGACAACTGGAAATGGCTCTGGATTTGAGGCTTGGGGTTAAGTTACTTGCTCAAGGTCTCACAGTTAATTTGTCAAATGTGTAAGGCTGGATTCAAACTCTTTTCCTCCTGACTCCAAGGCCAGTGCTCTATCCACTGTCCCACCTAGTTCTAGAGTATAGTAGGCTGACCTGGATTCCAAAAAGATCTGGGGTCAATTGCTGCCTTTGATTCATAATGTTTAGACAAATCATTTTATTTCTCAATGTTCCGGGCATTGAGAAGTTTGCATAAAAGAATTTGCTGTGAGTGGATGTATAGACCAAATTATTATCATATAATTCCATGGTGGGCAGTAACTAAGTTCAGCAAAAGGAATAAGACCAGGAATTACTCTAGGATTTTGTTTTTATAGTCTATATTCTTTCGGTGACTTACAACATACTCTATGTGAATATAAGTTCCTTGAGAATAATAATTATTTCATTCTTTGTATTTTTATCCCTAACACAGTGCCTGGTAGAGTTTTTTTTTATGTTATTTAGTTGTTTTTCAGTGTGTCTGACTCTGTGTGGCTCCTTTTTGGAGCTTTCTTGACAAAGATACTAGTGTGGTTTACCATTTCTTTTTCCAGATCATTTTGCAAATGAGGAAAGTAAGGGTTAAGTCAATTGGCTAAGGCCATACTGCATAAATATCTGAGATCAGATTTGAACTCAGATTTTCCTGACTCCAGACCCAGTGCTCTATCCACCTAGGGCCTGGTAGAGAGAAAGTACTTAATAAATGTTTGTTGATTGACCAGTTGAGTGAGTAGAGTGAGTCAATATGCCATGGGAAAACAAAATTAGTAGGGTAGTCCAGGAACACTCGATAGACCAAGAATCATGACCAGAAAAGATATGGAAGGAGAAACTATGCAGTTAAAATTTTCCTAGAGTAATAAGTGGGTGACCTCAGCCATCATAGGAAGTCTAGAGCAGGCAAAGAAGTGAACTATATTAGTCAGTTTTATCACCACCACCACCAAAATGATGTCAAAGCCCTGGGAAAGCTTGGTAGCCTTTACAACAAACCTACCAGCCTTCCCCACACTTTTTGTTGTGAGCCTTTGTTTCAAAGGACAAGGAAGATATGGTTGAGGATTAATGATTGTTATGTCCTTGAAAGGACCTGCCAAGATCCATTGAGTGTCCAGAGCTGGATTTTGGTGATAGCACCATCTGCCTATAGTTTTCAATGGGGCAGAGTGAAATTGAACTCTCACATTCCAAAACCTTCTAGAGCCATAAAATCTAAGGTCACACAGGCTATAAGGAACAGAACTGACTAGCAGTTCAGTTCTCGTTCTATAATAATCAATTCCAAATGCTTACTTATTAAACTAGTTAGAAAAAAACGGAAGAGAATCTTTATAACCTGAGAGAAAATTATAAAGAATTATGAGGTATGATGTAGTTCTAAACTGTTGAAAATTATGTTTAATTGGAAAAAATAGTTGCATTAGTCTATCCTATAAGGCATTATTAAAAGTAGTACTTGATTATTCCAATTTAAAAATAAAGTAGCAACCTTGAAATTTCATTAGGTTCAACTTTCTAGAACTTCAGAGAGCACCCATATCTTCTAAGCCTTAATTTGATACATGGTTTCAAAATAACAGGCAGCAGGCCCTGGGATAGATAGAGAGATACTTAGTTTTATTCCCAGGACACATTTCTACCAAGCAACCCCACAGTAATAACAAAAGAATGAGGCACTGAACAAAAATATTTTGATCTTGGGATGAAAAACATGTATGTTGAGGAAAATGTGCAAGGAAAGAATCTAAATATTTTAAAACCCCAGACCACAAAGCAACCCAACAGAAAAGAAGCTTCAGAAAATAAGAGCTCATTGGAACATAATAGCCAGCTTTGAAATCATTATATCCTCGTCATTCTTAACACCCCCTCCCCTTGGCACATGTGGTTTTTTCCCCCCTCTAGTCCCAGAATCAAAAACATTTTAAATTCATGACTATAATAAAAGTACCTAAATTATTGACTCAAACACAATAAATGCTAATCCAGTCATTATTTTTGTATATAATAGAAATATTGAAAAATCTTCTCATACTTTGTTTCTACCCCACCCCCAACACTGTCAGTTTTCATTCCTTTTCCTCTAATTTTTATCCTGCTCCAGTGTGACACTGTAATATGCCACTATTGAAAAGGGACAATCAAATAGAGATCTGTCAAACTGAATTAGTTGTTTCAAAAGTCCCTTCTGGTTGCCTTGTGGATAGAGTTGGCTGCTTCATAGCATAACAGGGAATAATTAGAGGGTTCAGACTAGCTGAGAATTTAAGGACACTCCACTGAAAGAGACATGGGGGTGATGATATAGGAATTGGTAGGAATAATTTCTCCCTATGTACCCCTCTACCCCCCGCCAAGTCAATGAAGATAGTGACTTCCCTCCAGGGACAGAAGCCATATCTGGCAGATGCACCATAGAGAGGCTGTTTGACCTAAAATACAAGTGTCTCACACTGCAACTTGCTGTTTTTCTTACAGATTCTGGGTTTCAATAGCCATAGATAAATAGAGGCAAATTGGGTTTAGCTATTCACTTGAGCTAAATGTACAAATAACTAACTACCAGATTTTCACCATCTAAATTTAAGTAATAGTAGTCAACTGCTTTTTAAAGGCCTCTAATCAAAGTTGGGTAGTGGAATCAAAGTAGGTATTATATTTATAATTTGATATAATTGCTTTAATTATTTGTTATCAATTAATATGGCTATCTTTTCTCTCTCTCCTACTCCCCTCCCATTTTAAAAATAATACCATAACAATATGCATAATTGAGTCAAAAAATTTACATATTGGTCAAGTCCAATAATGTATATCTCATTCTGTGCTTTAAGATAATCATCCCTCCAGCAAGAATTAGATAATGTACTTCATCTAGGTCTTTCCCGATTCCTCTGGAATTAGTTTGTCATGCATATATAAGAGTTCTAAAATTGTATAGTTGTTTATTAATATTATCATCTTTCTATATTGTTCTCCTTCTGCTCATGTTGTTCTGCATGATTTTATGAAAGCTGCCTTCTCAGTTTTCTCTGAAACTGTCCATTTCATCATTTCTTATCTCAAAATAATATTACATTATATTCATATGCCATATTTCATTTAGCCATTCCCCAAAAGTTGGACATATTCTTAGTTTCTGGGGGGGTTGCTATTTTTAAAAAAACTACTATAAAATATGGCCCTTTTCCTTCTTTTATTGCTCTCTTTTGTGGCATATATACCTAGTAATAGGATTGCTGCCGTCAAAAGGTAAGCAGTTTAGAGATTTGTGAGACAGAGTTCCAAACTGCCTTCTGGAATGGATGGATCAATTCACAACTTCAGCAATAGTACATTAAAATGTCTATAGCCACTTCAATATTTCTAAGATATGCTCTTATCTAAATTAAATAAACCTTGATCATGTTAACTGTTTCATCATATGGTAGAAGGAGCACTGGACTTGGAGGCAGAGAGGCTGTGTATGCCTAATTCTTTTACCTTCTCTGTGATGTTGAACATCACTTGACCAATTTGTGCTGTAATTTCTCAACATATAAAATAAGAAAATTAAGCTAAAGCATCTCTAAGAACTTCTATAATACTAAATCTATGAATGAATTTGGTGGGTGGGTGGGGAACGTGGAGGCAGCTATGTGGCACAGTGACTAGCATCAGGAAGGCTTGAATTCAAAGTCAGCCTCAGACACTTACTAGCTGGGTGACCCTGGGTAAGTCACTTAACACTGATTGAATCCCTCCCCCCAAAAAAGTCTAAGAATCTATTGTCATTAAAAAATGGCAAGATTCTAAGGAATAGAACCAACATGGTGGAGTACTTAGAGAACTGGCTCTAGAACCAGAAAAGTCCTCCCTGTGTTATAAAATGGTCACATGCTCTTGATGAAATTACTTCATTTCTCAATGTTGTAAGCAAATCTCTTATACTATAAGTAACAGAGACTATATAAAAAAATTCTTCATCCAAGAGTTTCATATAAAAATGAAATTAAGAACCAGTCCATATTCTATTGTACTAAGATCTATCTTCTATATTTGAAACAATTTCCAAAAAGAGAGTAATCTAACAGTCCATGATAAATTGACATTTCCAATGATTAAAGGTTTATCATAGGAGCATTTCAGTTGACCTTTGAGAAGTGGGTAAGAAGGTCTAAAAGTCTCTAAAAGGCACAAAAGGAGTATCTGTGATTATTTGTCTACTGACAATGGTTTAAATTGTCTGATCAACCTTTATAAAAATAAGTTAGAATTTTAATTTACATTTCTGCATTAGCACATTAATAGCTGCTGGTAAAATAATTAATGGACTGAATTTATTCCCATTAATGGCCCTATTAAGTGTTCTGAGTAATTAACTGGCTTAAAATTTATATATTTACAGCACTGTCAGCTTGCAAACCAAGTCATCACTGTTTATATGACAATTTAATTTTACACTTCAAACTTTTTAAACAGTGAGGCCACCCCAAAATGTCTCCTGTTGAATTTTTAGAAATGAAAGTAAGGTCTAAAAAAAGGAGAAACTTATTGATTATATCTCTGCTTGCCCAAAGGAGCTAAAAAAAAAAATGTTCTGACTACCATAGAAACATTTCCCATGACCACCAAGTGAACCAAGACTGAGTGATGGGTCCTGCCTCACTCAATTTATATTATGTAGCCATTTTCAAGGGCATCAAGAACCAGGAAGCCAGTTTTGAACAAATGCTTCCAATCTTTAGGAAATTTTTTCTAAGCTGATAGTAAATGAACAACATTCATGTTGAAAGATTGTTAGCCACTAAAGACTAAAGACCACCTACAAGACATATGCCATCTTATGTCATCATACTCCTCAACCTTGTAAAATGTATTTGGGGCTCCTTTCAATACATCAATTACAAGATAACACATGTGTCTTTTCTTAGGAAGGGAATATCCCATAATGAAAATTATACTGCCAGTTTCAGCATACCGTAAACAACAAATGGATTCAGTCCCACAAGGGTCCTTGGTATACCACTTAAACTTATTTCTACAAGCAGACATTTATAGATCGTTGGCAGCTCAAATTGCCATGTGGTGCACAGCAAAAATCACATTCATAAATAAAATGTATTTAGGACTCTTTTTTAGAACCCCATCACTGACAATAATATATGCTTATGGTTATGCAGGGACTAAAAGGTCCAGGTAGAGGTGGGGAGAACATTATACATTTAAGACTAGAATGAACCATAGAAATCATTCCGTCTATTCATTTCACAAAAGAAATTAAAGACCTAAAAGTTTAAATGATTGGCCCCAAGGTCACACAAATAGCTAACAGCCAATTTAGGATGAGAACCAAGGTCTCCAGAATTCCAGGACACTGCTCTTTCAATGATATTATGGTACCTTGTTCCTCAA
This sequence comes from Macrotis lagotis, assembly GCF_037893015.1. Classification (NCBI taxonomy): domain Eukaryota; kingdom Metazoa; phylum Chordata; class Mammalia; order Peramelemorphia; family Peramelidae; genus Macrotis; species Macrotis lagotis. The sequence goes on from NC_133663.1 coordinate 191,747,432, forward strand.
GGAAATAAATAATTGTATTGTCTTTTGAAGGGGAAGCTTTAGGAGCCTTGTCATATGGTAGCACTGGACTTCTGGTTAGAAGGCCAAAAGCAAAATACCATTTGTACTACTTACTACTTTGTGATGGTAGGCAAATTAATTAATTCCGGGGGTATTCAATTTCTTCATCTGTAAAAAAACTTCTGGGAGCAGTGCCAAGATGGCAGAATAAAGAAAGCACTCCACTGAGCTCTCCTAAAATTCCCTTCCAAACAATTTTAAAATAATACCTCAAGGATATGGTACATGAATACTATGGAATATTATTGTTCTATAAGAAATCATAAATGGTTGGAGTCTAGAGATACATGGAATGACTTAGAGGATCTGATGCTGAGTGAAGGGAGCAGAACTAAGAGAATGAAGTACAGATTAACAACATTGTGAGATGAAAAATCTTGATGAAAGCAGCTCCTCTCCACAGATCAGAGACTGGCTATGGACAATATTATCCCAATCCAGAGGAAGAAAAAAACAAAACAAACAAAAAACCCTTCAGAATCTGTTGAATACTTTAAAAAAATTATCTATGTATCTCTTTCCCTTAGTCCTAATTCCTTATACCAAAAATGACTAATCTGTAAACATGTTTATCAAAACTATGTATGTACAATGCTAACCTAATTGTTCTCTGCTGAGGGGATGGTGGTGGGAAGGGAAGATGGAAGGATATCTTGTAACTTAAAAATGTACATGTGCATATGGATGAAAAAATAAATAAGTAAATAATTTTTAATTTTTTTAAAGAATCATTAAAAATATTTTTAAAATAGTACCACAAATTCAATTCTGGAGTGGCAGAGTCAGTAAAAGGTCAAAGTGAGACATTGTGCAATCAAAGACAACATAAGTTGTCAGAAAAAGAAATCTGTGACATCAGTGAGGTGGAAGTTGGCCCCATGTCCCATGTGGATAAAACACCAGGGGTAAGACTAGGTTTTAGTGAAAGAAACAGTAACAGATCCAGAAATGATGAGAACCGAGTAACTGGTCAGAAAAAGTTACAGGGGATCCCTATGTTAGTTAGCACTAAATGTAGAACCAGACACTGGCAACTCCATTGCCTATACCCACTTCTGGATCATAGTTCAATAGAGAAGAGCCCTTTTAGACAAAAGAGAATAGGAGGCTTGAGGGGTAGTTATATGGCAACTCCATTGCCTATACCCACTTTGGAATCAAGGGAAAAGAGGAGTACTTTCAGTCAATAAGGAATGGAAACCCTGAGAAGTCATATTGCTTTTGCTTGCAAGAAATTAGAAATTCTATGGAAAAGTATCTCTCCCAATCCCAAAGCAACAAGTCCCCTTCCGGATAAAAACCACAATGTAGACCAGAAAAACAGGGACCACACCTCTCTCCAGATCACACCTCCTTGGAAATAGCAAAAACTTTCAAGCCCCAAAAAGTAGCTCTAAAAGCAACATTGAAAAAAAAATAGAAGCTTGAGACAGCGCTCCTCTCCCCCACCCCACAGAACCTAACTTTTACCTAAAATTCAAAAATCAAAAAGGAATAAGGAATAAGAAAGAAAAAATAAACAAAAAGATTGACTATAAAAAGTTTTTGGCAGGGCAGCTAGGTGGCTCAGTGGCCCTGGAGTCAGGAGGACCTGATTTTACATCTGGCCTCAGACACTTAATTTTCTAACTGTGTGACCTTGGGTAAGTCATTTAACCCCTTTGCCTTCCAAAAACCAAACCCCACCCCACTCCCCCAAAAAAAAGCTTCTTTGGTGACAGAAAGACCAAAATACAAGTATAAATGAAGACAATGAAATCAAAACAAGAAACAAAGTCACAAAAGAAAAATGTAACTTGGACACAAACCCAATAAGAAATGTTGGAAAAGCTTGAAAAATATTTTCAAAATAAAATAAAAGTGGTGGAGAAAATATTAGGTAAAGAAATGGGAACAAAGGAAGAAAGTCATGAGAAGACAGTTTGCAAAAAATTATAGAAAATATACTGAAGAGAATAACACAATATTAAAATCACAGTTGTTCAAATGAAAAAAGAAGTACAAAAATTCACTGATGAAAATAATTCCTTATCAAGAATAGGCCAAATAAAAAAATTTGCAAAATCTCATTGAGGAAAATAAGTTAATGTATCCAGAGACATCAAGGGAAAAAAAAACAGTCAAAAGAAGAAAAAAAAATGAAGAAAATGTGAAATATATCACCAGAAGTACAACTGACCTACAAAATATATCAAGGAGAAATCATTTAAGAATTATTAAAATGCCTTAAAAATCATGATCAAAGAAAAAGCCTAGACATCCTATTCCAAAAATTATAAAGGAAAATTGTCCTGATATCCTAGATCCAGAAAATAAAAAAGAATTTGAATAAATATGCTGATCATCACTTGAAAGACATCCCAAAATAAAAATTCCCAGGAATATTATAACAAAATTCCATAGTTCTTCAATCAAAGAGAAAATACTTCAAGAGACCATAAGGAAATCATTCAAATATAATGAAGCCACAGTGGGGATCACACAAGATGTGACAACAACCACATAATAAAAGGAAAGAGACCTTGACAAATTATATTCCAGGAGGTAAAATACTTGTGATTTCAAACAAGAATAACCTACCCAGCAAAACTGAGCATAATACTTCAAGGGAATAAAAATGGATATTTAATGAACTAGAGAATAAGCCAGCATAAGAATCCATAAAGGAAAAGATCAGAGATAAATAGAAAATTTGCCTTTCAAATGTAAGATTCAAGAGAATCATAAAAAGGTAAATATGAAAGAGAAACCAAAAAGGTCTTAATAAGACTAAACTGTCTACCTTTTTATATAGGAAGATGATGCATGCAACTTCTAAGAACTTTACCAATATTAGGATAGTTGGAAGGAGTTTACGTTGAAAGAAAACATGGAAGTAAATCTATTATGTTGGGATGATATAAAATAACTGAGAAGTCAGAAGAAGAAAAGGGAAGAAACAGAAAGTATACAGGAAATCTCACTAAAAGAGACATATAAGGAAAAACTTATAGTGAGGGGGAAAATTTTGTGGGGGGGGGGGGGATTAGGCCTTACTCACATCTCAATTAGTTCAAAGAAGGAATATATAAATGTACACACCTACATATTTAACTGGTAATAGGAATCTATCTTATTTAACAAAAAAGTAGAAAGGAAAGAGGACAAGAGAATTGCGGCAGGAGGGTTATGAAAAAAAGTGGTTAGAAAAAAGAAGGCAGTTGACAAAAGCAAAATAAACTTTAGAGAAGGACCTAGACAAAACTAGAGTGACAAGATTAACCTGAAGAACATAGGATTGACAGACATACATAGTTTGTGATCATAACAGTGAATATGAATGGAATGAAGTTAACCATAAAATGGAAGCAGTAAACAGAATAGATTAGAAATCAGGATCCAATAATATGCTGTTCAAAAGACACACTTGAAACAGAAAGCTAAAATAAAAGTCAAGGGAACACAGTCTATTATGTTTCAGTTGAAGTAAAAAAGACAGGGATCTCAGTTATGCTCTCAAATGAAGCAAAAGCAAAACCAGACTAATTAAAAGGGATAAAAAGGGAAACTACACTTTGTTTAAAAAATAAAAGACATCATATAGAGCTGTGAAATGATCTGACCTTTCTGGAGAGCAATTTGGAATTATACCCAAAGTCATTAAAAATGTGCCTACCCTTTTATCCAGCAATATCACTACTGGGTGTTTATCCTGAAGAGATCTTGAAAAAAGGGTAAAAATTCCACATGTACAAAAATATTCATAGAATCTCAGTTTATCATGGCAAAAAACTGGAAAGTGAGAGGATACTCATCAACTGAGGAATGGCTGAACAAATTGTGGTATATGTATGTGAGAGAATAATAGAGCTCTATAAGAAATCATGAAGGACAAGATTTCAGAAAAACCTGGAAAGACTTACATAAATTGATGCTGAATGAGATGAGTAGAACCTGGAGAACATTATACACACTAACAACATGGGGTGATCAACCAAGATGGACTTGCTCATTCCACCTATAAGCAGGTATAATTTTAGAAGATTTGTGATGGAGAATACTGTTTTCAGAGAAAACATGAATGAAAATGAAAAAGGGAGATTGAAAGCACCACCAATGAAGATGAAATTAAAACAAGTATTAGGAGTTATTTTCCCCCAGTTATATGCCAGTAAAACTTTCAAATTAAGTGAAATGGATAAATATTTAGGAAAAATATAAAATATCCATGTTAACAAAAGAAGAAATAGAATATTCAATTTACCAAGATTATCCCAGGAGATTAATTTTCTTTATTTTACCTTTGAATGAATAATAAAATAACCTTCCTGAGAAGTGATATGACATAGTGGAAAGAGAAACAGTCTCTGAATCAAAGAAACCTAGATTTAAGTTCTGCCACTAACATAGGTACTGTCTGCGACAGTCCTATATTGTTCTCTAAGACAAAGTTGTCAACTTGAACTGGTAGAGGGACTTTCCTTCCCATAGTTGCCTATGCCAATGATAACCAGGTCTTAACCTTTCTCTATACCCTTAACAAAAACATTTTTAAATATTAAAATACTTCATCAATTTTTTTTAATTTTTACTTCTTAAGAGCAATTTATGTGAAATTATTTTGTGTTCATTTAGTTGGGGATTTTTTTGGATTTCTGGTTTCATTTACACTGAAATTGTCAAGACTGACATGATTTAGTTCCTCTAGTAGTTTCTCCATTCATTTATCAGTGGACATAGATATTACATAATAACTAATATTTCTTTAGCATTTCATATTTAGACTAACAATATTAGCAGCTAGATGGTGCAGTAGAAAGAGCACTGACCTTGGAGCCAGGAGTACAGGAGTTTGAATCCAGCCTCAGATATTTGATACTTACTGTGTGACCTTGGGCAAATCACTTAACCATGATAGCCTCAAATCCAGGGTCATCTCCAGTCATCCTGACATCCTGAGCCACTAGAGGAGAAAGTGAGGCAGGTGACAGTACAGCATCCCTCATTCAAATCCAATTCATGTGCTTGTCATAGCATCACTTCCCTGATGTCATGGTCTTTAAGAATGTAGCACAAACATCATCATCATCAAGAACAACCACAACTAGGTTAATGTTGATAGTGTAAAAATAGATAATTATTAGTACCTTTTGTATCTTTTCCTTTTGTTCTATGACCATTACTACAGAAAGGATGTCACACAGGATCAATAACAATTTTATGTTTTGTTTGCTTCATAGCTTGCCATGGCCAAAAAAAATTCATCCAAAGACGATTTTGTACTTAACTAAATTAAGTATTAAAAAGTAGATAGAGTCTAAATATAGAGTATCTATAAAAAAGGATACAAAAAATAAAAAGGAGTCCCTGTCCTCCAGAACTTGACAATCTAATGAAATTATATGATATGTATAAAAATAAATCAGTGCCAGATAATTTGAGAATATCAACAACTGAAACAACAGGGAATATTCATGGAGTTAATAGACACCTGTTCTAAGCCTAAAGGTAAAGGTAGAGATGAAAAGGAAGTATGGTTCAGGAATAGGGCATAACTTGTTTAGTTGCTCAACTTCTTTTAAAAAGGGGTGCATGGAGCAGCTAGGTGGTTCAGTGGATAGAGCACTGACCCTGGAGTCAGGAGGACCTGAGTTCAAATGTGACCTCAGACATTTATTAATTACCTAGCTGTATGACCTTGGGCAAGTCACTTAACCCCATTGCCTTGCAAAAAAATAAACAAACAAAAAGGGTTACATACTCAACTGTAAAATTTCCTCACTGTCCTCAACTTCTTGCATTTTGATTCCCCACTTCGGCCACTATTATCCCCACTGCTATAACTACTCTTCAATAGCAAAAAGTATTTACTAAGTACAATGCATGGTGCTAGCCTTCTAAGACACAATAAAACTTATATTCTACTGTAGGGAAACAGCATCCTTTTAAATGTAAAAATTTCACGACTCAAAGAGTACTATAATTACAGGGATGTGACTTGTAAACTGAACTTTGAAAGAAGCAAGGAATTCTAAGAGGTAGAGTTAAAGATGTATTATATTACAAGCATGAAGGTCTAAACAAAAGCACAAAGATGAGAATATGGAATATATGTAAGGGGAGTGACAATGAACAATTGGTCTGGAACATACTCAATAATCCAAAAAAGGTAAGAAAGAAATAATTTTTTAGTACTTTAAATTCTAAGTTGAATAAGTCCAAATTTATTTTTTTTTAATTAGGTGAAAGAGGACATTCTTTGTCTCATTTCTTACCTAGCTTTAGTCACTCAGACCTGGAAAGCTTAAAAAGGCCAAATTATTCCACTGCATCTGGGGTCATCTCCAGTATTCCTGATCTATTTCTCACCACTGGACCTAGAGGGCTCCAGAAGAGAAAGTGAGGCTGATGACTGCACAGCCCTCCCTCATTTAAATCTAATTCTCTTGCAACTCAAGACATCAACAACAACAACAGCAACAGATGGTCAATGAAGGTGAATAGTGGGGGGGGGGGAGTCAGAGGATGCTAAGAATCATAGGATTCACACCATCTTAAACATTAAATTTAGCTATGAGAAAAATGAGCAACCATTGAGAGAATGAAAGATGAGAGAAATTAGTAACCATTTCTAATAATCAGTTGGGATGATTCAATTTTCCCTCTTTTCTTTTATCCTGATTTCAAGATCTCAGTCTCTGAAGGTTGAGTTAACCTTCTCCTCTATCCAAACCCTACCCAAGAGGGACAGCTTTTGTGTTCCTCTCAGTTTTGAGTGGGGATAAATTCTTTGAATAGATTTTCTAAGACTGGGGTTAACTTAAGAAGTAAATGACATCAAAATTCAGATTCAGCTTCTGATTGTAATATTCATTATCTCATTAAATATTAATCAATATGAATTGACCACAATCCTGCATAACACCTCCTCTTCAAAGGTCATTAAAAATTGTGAGCCAGGGGTGGCTAGGTGATGCAATAGATAGAGCACCAGCCCTGGAGTCAGGAGTTCCTCAGTTCAAATCTGGCCTCAGACACTTAATAATTACCTAACTGTGTGGCCTTAGGCAAGCCACTTAACCCCATTGCCTTTCAAAAAAACCTAAAAAAATTGTGAGCCCACCACCATAATTGTCTAAGAGAGAGATGACCAAAAGAACATCCTTTCATTTTAATGCTGGCATTATTAAAAAAAAATGATTAAATTACCCAAAGCATTTTAAATGTCATGGCTACAGGTACTTAAAATGTGAGATCATTGCCTGATGAATCTTTCAAAAGTATTTGTAAATTCCATAAACTATCTATGTGTCTTTTGCACAGATTGACCACATAACAGTTATGTGATACTTCATCTCTAGTTCTTGGAATTCTACATTTTCTTCTAAATTCAATTTATAAGCCATGTCTATAGTACACCTTTCCAGATTCCTATATTTATTAGTGCTCTCTCTCAGTGACTCTTTTCTCAGTATTATATGAGATGACCAAATGTCCCATGAAATGATGTAGTAATCATGATAGGCATTTGCAAAAATAACACCATGGAAATAATTGTAGCTTATGAGCCAAAATGTGTGACTGAAAATGAGGAACTAATAAAATTCTATGAAGATCTCACTGAAGTCCTCCAAACTAAATAAACATATACTTTGATATGCAATGATATGTAAAAGAGGAAATAGGGGAAGTTGGCAAAAAAATTCATTGAAAATATGATTTAGAAGTAAAAAATAAGACAAGCCACAAATTTGGATACTACACAGAATCCTCCAAGTGAATATTTTCTTTGAGAAAAGAGAAGAACAGGAGATGGCAAGGACCAAAGAGCACCATTTAAAATGAAATTATGTTGTAAAAAACAGGAACTGGCTTATTATAGATGCAGAAGACATTTCTGAATTAACTATTTGCTAGTGACTTGTTAAAGCAAAAATTTAAATTAATACAAAATTGGAAGAAAGAATAAAAAATGTCAATGATACAGAAAGCAGACTGACCTATTTAAATAAGCTATTAGCATCAAAAATGGAAAAATCATAAAGGAAAGGATATTGACACAGACTAAAGAGTTAACTAAAGAATTAAGCTATTAGGGGCAGCTGGGTGGCACAATGGATAGAACACTGTACCTGAGTTCAAATCTGGTCTCAGACACTTAATAATTGCCCGACTGTGTAGCCTTGGGCAAGCCACTTAACCCCATTTGCCTTGCAAAAACCTAAAAAAAAGAGTTAAGCTGATGTAGCTCAATGCCAAAAATGACATTTAAAAAACTTAGAAATGACCTGAGTCAGTAAAATTAGATTTCATTGCCAAGCAAAGAGATATGGCAGCCAAGGGCAATACTATTTTAAACTATAAGCTTGACTGTAAATTTTTGCAGAAGCAGATGGTCAAAGATTGTGCACAATATCACTTTATAAAAGTGAGAAGAACTCAAGGAAAAAACAAATTTTAGAAACTGGCAAGAGACCTAACTAAGCAGAGGAATTTCAAGGGCATTTTAGGACAAAAAGTAGAAGGATGATAAATAAAATTTGGGAACTATGTGAAAATTGCTTTTTATTTAAGAATCAAAATACTTTTCTTCATCAAGAAATATTATAATCCTCCATGTACTATAGGGGGAAGCCTAAAGCACCAAAAAAAAAAAAAATTAATGGAGAAAGTAGCTGAATAAATTTTCATAGAAAAAAACACTTTGTGTGATCGAGTCTCAAGTTTGCTAAAAGAAATATTTGTCATCTTCTAATACCAAAAACATGACAAAAATAAATAAATGTAGAATTCATTATTTAAAAGAAAGTAAATACATAGCTAGGTGGTTCAATGGTAAGAAGTTCAAATGTGACCTCAGACACCTACTAACTCTGTGACCTTTCTTGCTATCTGATTTAATTTCCTCAATTAGAGAATAATAACACCTACCTCCCAAGATTATTGTGAGGATTAAATAAGATAATATTTGTAAATTGCTTAGTTCAGTACCTGGCTCATGCTTAATGTGTTTAATAAATGTTTGTTACCTTCATTCCCTAAGGAACTAACTCCTGACTTAGCTTCCTACTTTCCCATCACAGGCATCAAAGAAAGGCATTCTTGATGAAGAATTATAGGAACTATGCAAGATTTTGCACGTGATATTCTTTAGTGTATAACATTCATAAAATTCCTTTGACTCAAATGTATGGAGCATGCATTTACTTTGGACTTGCTGGATATTGTTTTTTACCTTTTAAAAAATCATTTGATTTGGTAGAGTAAAAAATGCAGTTTTAAAAAATCTCCAAGAAAACTTTTTCTCCTGTGTTTATGTCATAATTGCATTCAATGCTTTAAAAACATTTTTTAAAAACAACAACAGTTTCTGTGACCCTTTGATTTGTCAAAAGCTGTAAAGCAGTCTGTTAGCATCAAAGTTCTGGTACAGATATAGGAAGAGGGATATCTATACAAAATGAGGTTCTCAAGATGCTGTTAATTGTGACTAGAAAAACCATAGTCTAATTGGTTGTTTTAATGATTAGTACTGAACTTGATCAAGGCAGAAATGAGTTCAATTCCTGCCTCAGATACTTAGTAACTATAGCCCCAACAGTATTACTTACCTTCTTTCAACCACAGTTTTCTCATCTGGAAATTAACTGGTAACTAACTCACAGAATTGTAATCCGTAATACACCTAAAGCACTTTGCAAAACTTGAAGTGCTACATTAGTCATTAGTAGTAGTAATAGTAGTAGTAGTAGCAGTAGTAGTAGTAGTAGTAGTAGCAGTAGTAGTAGTAGTAGTATAACAAATTTCTACACTTAATTAGCCAAACTTATGAGTCTGTTGTTTGACAAGTAGTCCATAGAACTTACCTTAAAGAACATGAACATGAATAATGTATAGGGTCAGGAATTGAGATGGAGAAAAGAATGCTGACTTGCCTTTCAAGAACTGCACAGAACCTTTCATGACCTTCAGTTGTCTTTCTAAAACAAAGGTTCATATTTTTAATGCCAATATTCTTTCAGGAATGTTGTGTGACTGTGTGCAATGGAAAACTGATCTTTCTAGAAAAGAAATAGAAGATGTTTTACAGGGTAATGAAGAAGCACACAGTGGGTGTGAACAAGCTATATGAAAAATTCTTTACAGAGACGGAGCCAAATTGCACTTTCTTCCCTAATCTTTTCCTCATGTCAAAAGCTCTGTCTGCATTTCCATTTCCATGCCTATGCTACTAAATGTTTCTCATGTCTACAATGTTCTCTCTTTTCAATTTTTCTGTTGAATTGCTAAGCATACTTTAAAGTCCAACTCAGATTCTATCTCCATCATAAAGATTTCTCTGACTACCTCTCTTGATAATGACTAACAACCCAGGGTTTTGTTTAACGCTTTGTTTTGAAGCTATCTAATGCATTCAGTATAGTATTTTAATAGGGTATCAGACATATAGTATGTCCACAGTAAATGCTTGCTGGATTGAAATGAATTATAGTTGATCTGGATATATTTTATATGCCTTTTCTAGACTAAAAGCTCCATGAGGGCCAGGGTGGGATCATATAAGCCTTGGATCTTTCCTGGCACATCATACAATGTTGTTGTTCAGTTTATTTCTAGTCATATCCAACTCCTCATGACCCCATTTAGGGTTTTCTTTTTTTTAAATTTTTTTTAATTTAAGGCAATGGGTTAAGACAATGGGGTTAAGTGATTTGTCCAAGACCATACAGCTAGGCAATTATTAAATGTCTGAGGTCAGATTTGAACTCAAGTTCTCCTGATTCCAGGGCCAGTGCTTGATCCACTGTGCCACCTAGCTGTCCCTATTTAGAGTTTTCCTAGCTGCTTAATCAATATTGATTGTTTAATTGAATATAAAAAGTGCTGTGTAAATGCAAGTTATCATAATAACTATTATTCCTCTGCTCTTCCCACCTGAATTATTGGAAAAAACTAATCCTGGAAAAAATTGGCAGGCTTGAAAAAACAAAACTTTTCCCCTGGTGTCCATATCATTTAGAACAATGTTTTGCTTAGCAAAGTTCCTGGTATATACTAGTGGGCAGCTAGGGAGTGCAGTGGATAGAGTGCCAGGCTTGAAATCAGAAAGACTCCTATTTGTGATTTCAAATCCAGACTCAGAAATGTAACTAGCTGTGTGACCCTGGGAAAGTCATCTGCAAAATGAATTGGAGAAGAAAATAGCAAATCACTCCAGGATTTTGCCAAGAAAATCCTATATGGGATCGTGAAGAGTCAGATATGACTGAAACAATCCAACAACAAACAAGAATTCTTAGATTAAACTTCAGTAGGCAACTTTGGAGTCCAACCCTGTAACAGAATCTCTACTCCACTGAGTTCCTGTCTACTGCCAATTCTCTGAAGGGGATCTAAATCCAGGCATAAGCCACAACTGATGCTCCATGTGCCAGATTCCATTAGCCATTTACAATGCATATTAGTTTGGGATCCTCGTGGAAGATCTTCCTATGACAACTTTCTGATCATCAAGTCAAAACTGAATTGCTTATGACTTGACAAGAATATAACTCCAGAAAGACAGGTCTCTTCATCTTAAACTCTAGGAGAGTATAATTGAATAAATAAAACAAAAAATAATAAAAAAAAATTTAAAAGCAAGAAGCTTTCTTCTCTTCAGTATTATGCTAAGAAACAATCCCTCCCACTTCAATTTTCTATTGCACCCATTGAACTTCTTAGGAATAGTGAAATATTTTCTGCTTAATGGTACATATACCTAGGGGTGTTATTGCATTGTACAATTCCAGATAAAACTACATATTATTGAGCAAGGAATGCCATTTAAAATTTAGATCTAAGAGTAAAAACATACCAGAGATAGCAATAATAACTCAAGAGCAACAAAGATGAGAATATCATTTCTATACTTTGCCAAGTGGAAATTTTAGTTCATAATTTAATTTCTAAAACAAGTACTTGCTGGGAGAACTTGGTGCTTGGAAAGTTTTCTTGAGTTTTCTGTGAGTGTGTAGTTATACCCCATGTAAAAGATGCACCTTAATTTTGGGGCCTGAAATTTGAAAAATTTGTATTACATAAAGTTATTGATCTCAAGTTTTATTCATCATAAAATTCATACAACTCCTCATCACTGTCAAAACTCCCATCCATTAGCTTGTCCTCATCTGTGTTTGATGACAAAGTACTATCTTAGGAGAAACTTTGACTTCTCTCCTGCCTGTGCCCTAGTCTGTGGTTGACCACAAGCACACCCTGCGCAAGTTTAGTGCATTCAGTCTCCAGAAGCACCAATTATTTCCTCTTTTGAAATTAGTCACTTCCTTTTCATCAGCAATTCTTCTGGCCTCATGCGGAACCATCTTTGTGGACACAAGAATTCCACTTGGCCTTTGCTCTTCAATCCTTCTCTTCAATTCCCTCTCTAAATCAGGCCATTTGGCTGACTTGCCTCTCGTGGTCTTCTACAGTGTCATTTTCAGCAGGGTTTCTTCTTCCTGTAGCCAGTCTCAGATTGTTTTCTTGGTTGGAGGAGGACCAAACAGATGTTCAGAGGCACGATTTCATTAACTTTTGCAAACTGGATCACTTTGAACTTGAATTCAGTACTATATGAAAATCTTTTCTGAGCCATTTCTGGGCAGAATGTGACAAAACATAACCTAATATACTGGTAAAAATGTGAAACAATGAGCATAAAGACAACAAGTGTGGAAAAAGTGGGAAACGCAAACAGAAAAATCTATAACCACTGCATAAGATTCTCCCAGGTTTTAGACCCCCAAATTTTTTGAAAAATGATGCATCTTAAACATGTATTTTATTGTTATTGCTTATTTGTTTTCAGTTATGTCTGATTCTCTGTGACATCTTTTGGCAAAGAGTAATTTGCCATTTCCTATTCCAGCTCATTTTACAGATAAGGAAACTGAGACACACAGTGTTAAGGTGACTTGCCCAGGGGTCACAGGAGTAGTAAGTGTCATATACCAGATTTGTACTAGGGAAGATGAATTCTCTGGACTTCGAGCCAGGTTATCTTACCCAACTGCCCAGTCCCTATATATAATCACCATAATTAAATTATAAATGCCACAAAGTTTAGTGACTGTGCTTTTTTTTTATTCTAACTTCCCTTTTCCTCCCAGTAGCTAGTACAATAATCAGGGTATTCAATTTATGCTTGCTGATAACAGATTGACTTCAATTTGCCATATCCTGAAAAGATCACAAAAACAATTTAGAGTCTCACTTAAATTGGAATGCAATTTTAAACAAGATCAGTTTTCTATATTTACTATATTGCAGAGATGATCAGAGGAAATTTAGTAGATAGAGAGCAGATCTTTTACCAATAGGATTGATCTAGCATTCATAATTCAAAAGCAGCTCACCTTAATTAGACCAAAATACATTGGTATTTTGGGATATCACTTACATTCTCAATCCTGTATATCTATAGAATTATTCCTTCTACTTTTTAGTATAGCAATAATCTGACATGCTTTAAACAAGAAGGAAAAACATTTCCATAAAAATTAGGCAAATAGATGAGCAAAACGTCAGTGTTGTTCCTGCTTGCATCAATTCTTCCTATTCCATTACCCTCATATATAAATACTAGAATTTTAACTTGTCAATAGCTTTACTCCAAGATTCTGATATTGTGAATTAAGGTAGTTACTTCCTTTTCCCAACAATCACCAACCCCCATTTCTATCCCTAATTCATCAACTCTAGGTTCTTGTCACTATGGTTCCAATCTTTCCTTCCAACTACCAGCAGGGGAACATATAAGCAATCCCTTTCTCAGTGTTCTCACACCACAAATTTTGTCCCCTAGTTTGCCAGCTCCTCAAACTCAATCTTTTTCTTTCCGCATGTGAAGAAATATATAGGTATAGCTCTAGTAAATTCTAAAATTATGTATATTCCTATTCAGAAAAAGACTGGGAAAATGCATGTAAAAGAAATATCTCCTAATAGTAATTTATGAAAATACACAAAAGGATCATGTCTTGAATATGTAGACAAAGAACCTTAACAGACACTTTACCAGAACAGTGACCAATCGGAGCAGAGGAAGAAAGAGTGATGTTGCCAGTGCAGCAGTATTGTGAAATGCAGAAGAATGCCATTCACCAAGTATCAATTAAGATTTCATAATAATTCTGACTAAATATGAAGAAAGTACATGTTGTTGTGCCTGTCCCCTGTTGCTCAATGAAAATAGAAATGATCCTACAACTATTTGATGTTGCTATATGCCATAATTTATTTTCCTCTTTCTTCAGATTCTTGACTTGTTCTGAATTATTACAATACTATGCATCCTCATCATCATTGTTGTTGCTTTCACCCTGATTTGGGAAGAATCAGATGTGAGATAAGAAGTCACAACACTCATTACCTTGGTTGATTTACATGACTATTCAAATGACAGAATCTTATTTAGAAAAGGAAAGACAATAATGTCAATTCAACACTAAACTTTATCTCTAAAATCTATGCTTACAACATTTCCTTTTCTTCTGTCATCTCATTAAATACACTCCCTCTCACTTATTTTCTGCTCTGAAGTTAATGTCCTCAAGAAGAATGCTAAGAAATCATTGTATAATGTTAGGAATATTAATGTAGAACTGAAAGAGACCTTAGAGATCATAGATCAGCTTCTTAATTTTACTGATGATGAATCTGGAACCCAGAGAGATTAGGTGAATATGAACTTCCTGAGGTCAAAGACCTGTTGGGTTTTTTATCTTTTTTTTCTCTTAGCATGCCAAGTACCTATACATTTCCTTACACGTTTTGCTGTTGCTGTTCAGTTGTTTTCAGTTGTGTCCCACTGTTCATGACTCCATTTATAGTATTCTTGACAAAGATATTAAAGTGGTTCACTATTTTCTTCTCCAGCTCATTGTACAGATGAAAAACTGAGGCAAATTTTTTTACACATAATCTGCAGTAAATGTTTGAGGATTAAATTGACTTGGGGTTGAGTAGACTGTTGTACTGAATTGGAATCAACTATCACATAAGTTATAAATGGTCAGAGTTGGAGTTCAGATCTTATTAAAATTTAATTCAACAAAATTTTATTACAGGATCTGAGAGTTATAAGGAACCTCAGAGGCCAACTAGTACAACCCATACCAAAAAAAGGAATCACCCCATCATATATCTGTTAAGTGGTCATCAAGGCAGTTAGGTATTGGAGTGGATAGAGCACAAACCCTAGAATCAGGAGGACCTGAGTTTGAATCTGGCCTCAGACCCTTGACACTTATTAGCTATGTGAAGTTGGCCAAGTCACTTAACCCTAACTGTCATCTCCAATCATCCTGATTAAAATCTGGCCACTGAACTCAGATAGTTCTAGAGGAGAAAGTGAGGCAGGTGACTTAGAGCACCACCTCACTCAAATCCAATCAGATGCATAAATGGCATCACTTTCCTGATGCCATGGTTTTCTTTGAGAACAAAGGACAATCATCATCATTATCATCATCATCATCATCATTATCAAATGAGCATCCAGATTCTTCTTAAAAACAAGAAAAGGAAAAATACCACTTCTGGAGGCAGTCCATTCCATTTTTGGAATTTTGGAAAATTTTTGTAACATCAAGCCTAAGTGAATCGCTTCATAATGTCTGTTCATTAAACCTGGTTTTGTCCTTTAAAGCTAGACAGAATAAATTTGATCTCTTCTATATGACAGCCTTTCAAACACTTCAAGAAAATTTCATGTCTCTTCTAATTCTTTGCTTCTCCAGAGTAAATATCCACAGTTCCTCTAACCAATTACAAGTGCCATTTACAAAGACAACATTGAAAAGCAGTCTCTGATGCACAATCTAAAGATGTTACCCTTTCAATTGACTTTCAATCAATTTTTTTTATAGGTTTTTGCAAGGCAAATGGGGTTAAGTGGCTTGCCCAAGGCCACACAGCTAGGTAATTATTAAGTGTCTGAGACCAGATTTGAACTCAGGAACTCTTGACTCCAAGGCCAGTGCTTTATCCACTATGCCACCTAGTCGCCCCTCAATCAACTTTCAATTGACACCTAGGTCTTCTTAATCCAAATCCAGTGTTCTTTCTTAATTTGTTGCAAGTTTAATTCTGGATTTATAAGATGAGTGTAGTACAGATCTCATTGTACCTTAATATTGGTAACTAGGTGACAAAGGGAAAGAAGTTCCTTACCCAGTTAAAAATGGGGTATAAGTCTATATACATATATAAAGGTATATGTAAATATATATAAAATTTCATACATGTATCTGTCTAGAACCTAAAATTAGTTGTTTTTCAGTTGTTTCAGTTAAGACAGAGTCTTTGGGACCCTGTTTGAGGTTTTCTTGACAAAGATACTAGAGTGGTTTGCCATTTCCTTTTCCAGCTCAAAGACAAAGAAGAACACAAGATCCTGTAAGTAAATATCTGAAGTGGATTTGAATGGGGGACTTCCTGACCCAGCACTCTTTCCATTGCACCATGCAAAGTTAAACATTGCTGGAAATTTCTGGAACCCCATCAAAAACATGCATCACCCTCCCCCAATACCACAACTTTGCTCCCTGAAATCCCTAGTCATTTTCAAGACTTGGTTGAAGAATTACATCTTACATGAAATCATTTCTAAATGTTCCTAACAATATCTTTTCCTAAAGAAAAAATACCTTATATCTATATTGTATTTTTCTATATGTCTATATATACACACATACACATACAGATACACATACATGTACATGTATATGTATGCATGCATATGTGCATACACGTGCACATACACAAATATGTGCATATACGTATGCATGTGTATCCATATACATATTATCTCTTCCAGAAAAAGTAAACTCATCAAGGAGGAGAAACTTTAATTTTTTCCCAGTACCTAGTATAGTACTAGCATATTGTAGGTGACTAATAAATGCTTATTGATTAATTTTATGTCCTTGAATAAAATGATCTTCCTGTATGCAATATTGCTATCTTTCACAATATTCTTGAGTTCATCTGGGATATCTAAAGACAAATTCATATTAATGAGCATAGCAAAATACTCAAAAATATTTTGTGATTTTTTTTTAAGAAAACAGTGTAAAATTGTGCAGTAAAACATAAATATTATATTAAACATCAATTCAGTGCATTGAAATCTCCATGATTTCAGTTATGGGATTTGAATAACCTTAGCATGACATTCATTTAGCAACTATCTTGTGTGCACCCAGCCCTGCATTAAATACTTAAGGATATAAACCAAGGAAAATGTACAGCTCTTATGAGCAAGGGGGTTATAACCAGGCTGAGAAAATAAAACACACAGGAAAATGTTAGGGAATGCTAGACAACATCATTAAGTAATATGATAAAAGCTGTGAAGCATTCCTAAGTCCCTAGAATAAAATAAATGGACAGAACTGAATGTACTTAATCAGAGAAAAGGTGTTTTGGGGACATCTGCAAAGGAAATGATGAGCACACAGACAAAGATCAGGAAAGATATTCCTAAAAGGAAGAAGAGAATTAGCAAAAGCACAGAAATATGCTTGATATTGCTATTTGTCCATTCTCTAAGAAGATCAAGATGATGGTATGACTTGCAAGTGAATTGGATCTAAGTGAGGCAGTACTGTACTGCTATATAAATATTAGCAAGGAGACAGGCCTGACTGGGGGCTATTATGAATTCAGTTCAATTACACACAACCCAATGATCTGAGTCTTCTTGTTATTCTCTGGAAACTCACTTTTCCCTTACTGAAGCTCTAGAAAGGTCAGAAACTTGGCATGGAGGTTTTCATCACAGCTCTCTTAATACAGCTATCTCTGCATGAGGCAACAGTAGGATTGAGAACCTAGCCTAGCCCTCCTTCTGCCTAACTTCCCTCTTCTCCTCAACCCATACCACCACTTTTCCCACAATATACAGTCACACTCTCACATCAAATCTCAAAATACCTTCTGGGCTGCAAACTCTAGCCTGAATACATCACATCCTGATTCTCTGGCAAGAACCAACAGGAAACTACATTTGCATCTTTCCCTCAATCACACCATTGCCTAATTCTCACAAACATTCAGTTCTTCTGATTTTATCACAAAAGTCCCAGTTTTCAGGAACACACATTGTTTCTCTTGAACAGTTTCTGATTTTCTTAACAGTATCCCCAAGCTAGCTCTCCTATCATCAGTCCCACACTAAACCACTTTTCATATATCTTAGACCCAGTTCCTCTACCTATTGATCTCTATCTGTATCAAGTGACTATCCAGATGCCTCAAAGACAGACCTACAAAATAACAGGCATAACTTGTGCTTTTTTCCCCTGACATAACCTTCAGGGAATAGTTATTCTCTTTCAACCCTGGGCAATCCTATCATCCAAAAGAAGAAAGTTATTTGAAGCACTTATGAGAGAGGAATATGATATTCATTAGTGGAGCTGATGCATTTAAGACCTTTAAAAACATTCCTCTGGTGGGAATAGTTTAGAAAAACCATGTGGAGACCTATATGAATTTATACAAAGTAAAGTAAGCACAGAACCACCTTATACACTATACCAGCAATATTGTAACAATGATCAATTGTGAAAGATTTAACTACTCTGATGAATACAATGATCCATGAAAATTCAGGACTCATGATGAAAAATATGCTATTTACTGCTAGAGAGAGAATGAAGCATAATTCCCTTTGTTTTTCTTATTTGTTTGTTTTGCAGCATGGCTAATAAGGAAATAATGTTTTGTTTGATTTCGGATATATCATAATGCTTGTCTTCTCACAATGGGTGGGGAAGGAACTGGATGGAAGGAGAGAATTCAGAACAATATTTTGAAATGAATGTCAAAAAGAAATAATTTTAAAAACTATTCCCTTACCAATATAACCAATATAATATAATTAGAATTTGTTTTTCAGGAAACAAACCTATAGATATTTCAAATATGTCTATGTTTCACCCCTTTGAAGGGCAATGAGATAAAATGACTTGTGTGCTAACTTCAAAGCAGTAAAGCCCTGGCTACAAATCTTACCTTGGATATATACTGGCTATGTAACCTAAGTAATATGTTGCTTAATTTTTCAGGGCTCTAGGAAATTCTCTAAAACTATAAATTGCAGCAAAAGAATCAATCTATAAGGGTAAAAGTAGTTTCCTCACCTGGGAATTCCCTATAACAATAAAATCATAAGGCTACTTGCTATCCAAGTTGATCCAAATCAAAATGATCTTACAACCATCATATTTTTACTATTGCTTTTTTATTTAAATTGGTCATAACATTCAAAAAGTATATCTGACATCAGATATGTATATCTATATCTATAATCTATATGTATATCTATATGTATGTGTTTTATTTTATATATATATATGTATATATACATATATATATATATAATACTTGTTAAGGGACTCAAAAATAACAAAAGAAAGGCTCTCCTTGAAGTTCAATTACTTAGGGAAAGTTCCAGAAAATGTTCGGAAAAGCAAAATAATAACATCATAAATATTTTCTTAATACTTAACAGTTTCTAAATCTCTCTACAAATATCTCATTTTATCTTCATGATAATCCTGGGATATACTTGGGAACTATTATTATCCCCATTTTATAGGTGAAGAGACAGAGATAGATTTGAACCCAGGTCTTCCTGAGTTTTCTTCAGGGCTCTAAGAAACTCTTTAAAACCATAGTTTGCAACAAAAGTACCAATTCATAGGGATAGAGGTAGTTTCCTCACCTGGTAATTTCCTATAACAATAAAATCATGAGAGAACTTGTTAGCTGACTGATACATTAGTTGCCTAGCATAAGCCACAGAGCTAGGAGTACCAGACTTAAAGTAAAAAAAAAATCTGTTCAAGGGTGTTCAAGGCAATACTCTGACATATCAACTATGTGACACTTTTTAGGTCATGTAACCTATTTTGTCATTTTCTTCATCTATAAAAATAAGAGGATTGCTCTAAATGGGTTCTGAAGATTCTTTTACCTCTAAAAATATTATCCTATGAGCCTATGAATTAGGAATTTCCATTAGATAAAAGGTGAGAATGAATGAAAAATCCAACAGTTTCTGGTTGATAATCAATTTATTAGTTAGATTAGCTAATAATCAATGAATTGATAATGAATTCTTGGTTAACCAAAGATAACTAATGGAGACATTGAATGCCTTAACTATATGTTTTTGATAAGAAATAGCCCTGATGGGAGAAATCAACCCTAAATGATGAACCATTAATGAAGGGATGGACGTATTAAGAAGGAAATAAACTAAAAGTTTTCAGTTCTTCCCGCTGAGAATGTGGTTTGATCATGGGACTCAGCTGCCTCCAATAATATGGACAAAAGAATCTATTTCTACACAGACCACTCTGATTGATTTTCTCTTTCATGAGATGGCCTACCCTAAACTCCAAAGAAGAAGGCAGAAGTACAAGGACATGAACTCAAAGTTTTGGAGCTGGAATTCAGTTAGATTAGATTCTGTTTACACTCTAAACAGAAGTAAAATTTTCTGTTTGGGTGGGGTCCCACCCAGGGTGGGGTCCCACCCAAGATCCAGGAGCATTTTCTAGAAAGATTTGGATCTTCAGAGACAATGCAGTCATTCTTCTGACCAACAAAATCTGAATGGGGAAATAAAAAAGAAAAGCTTAAATCCTAATTTAATGATTTGTTATTAATTTAATAAAAACTAATAATTCATCTCAGCTGGAATTACTTGGTAGCACAAATGAAGCAATGGAATAGATTACCAGGGATAATATCTCTTTCTCTGAAAGTCTTTTAACCCCAAAATGTAGATGATTCACCTGCCTGGGATGACTGAAGGGATAAATTCTCAAAAATCTTTAACTCTATTTTATCTTATGGTCAGAATGTTTCAAGTACAGCCAGTTTAATTTAAAAGGAACTCAAATATAACCAAAATTATTTTTCATATCTGTACTTTTTGTAGAGAAGACAAACTAATTCAGTTTAGGGAATGGCCGCAACAGTTGTAGGAGAAAAAAAACACTCTCAGAATATATACATTTTGAAATCATTACAAATTTTCATCTACTTTCTATACCTAGCTCAGTTGTGTTCATTTTGTGGAAATAAGTCTAGGGAATGAATATTTAACTTATTTTCATTAGCAAAAGCTAAAACTGTTCTTTGAGGTTTTTGCTTAATGCAGATTCAACTATATACATGTAGAAGCTCCAGACTGAAAAATTAAAATATTCAGCTTACTTCTGTTCTCACAAGTTTCTCCTGAGATTTAACAAGATAGAATATGGGAGATTTCATGGCCCAGAGGATTATTTCAGATCAAATAACTTAGCAATACCAGTGATACCACTTCAGACAGCTGCTCTAGAAATATGCAACTTAGTCATTAAGATGAGGTTTGCCAAGTTATTGCATGTTAATGTTAATTACTGCAAAACATCAATAGACCATTTGGGAGAATAATATGTATTTATTGATTCGTGTTTTCATTGTGTGCCCTGAATCTGTTTTCTACTATAAATGCAATAAAGACAACCATGGCAACACATAGAAAAATCTCTACAAAAATGCATGATATGACAATGTATAGTGACCAATAGCAGTGACCAATCTTGAATGAGGATGTTCACAGTAAGGAACTCTGAGTTTTAGTTTAGTCTCATGATTTTGATATTTATTTGACTTCTCTCTATCAACCACAACCAAATATTTATTGTATATCTACTATACACATGTTCCTGTGCTCTCTGAGAAAGATAAGAAATATAGTGAACATAACAGCCCCATCTTCTTGGAGTTTACATTCCTGTGGGGGGGTATAGAATTCACACAGAGATCATATTAACCACAGATTATTAGTAGGTAAATAGATAAATATATCACATTTTCCTCATTTGTAGAATAAGAAGACCAACTCCCAAATCTGGTAATAATGTCTGAGAGACACTTTCAAGATTAAATAATCTCTTCAGTGTATTTTGAGATACTCACAAAAAAGCAATCATAATAAGTAACAAAATTAAACTCCTCTCCTCATATTGTGTGATATGAAATGTTCTTATGGTTTTGATTAGTCTTGTCCTGAAAGAAGAATTGTTTTTGAGAAAGAGTTAATATGTGGAATCAACCTCCTAAAATTACTAATCTCTGTTTCAAGGAATAATACTTATTAGGGTGAAGAGGATTGGTTCATTTAGGCTATATGTTAAACAGTAGAAAACTTTTCGGATAGAGTTGTTAAATGCTGATATGGATTACCCAGGGAATGGTGAAATCTCTTTTTTCTATCTATATACAATAGAAATTCTCACTTATTGAGATTAATTTAGATACTGAATTGCCTGAAGATAGAAACATGGATTAAATGACCTTTGGAGGTCACAGCAAGTCTTACATTGTTATGAAATAAATGGGAATTCTCCACATGGCTGTCAAATTGATATTCTAAAAATACAGAGCTGACGATATTACCCTTCCCCTCAAAAACACCTTCTGGTTCCTTTGGCCTCAAGAATAATACAACATTCTCAGTCCTACATTTAAAGACCTCAACAATATGATTCTCATCTACCTGTATTGTCTTTTTTTTTTAAATTGTTTCCCTTTATAAACTCTTTGTTTCAGGCAAACTGTTCCACTGGATGGTCTTCATAAAAGAATATTTCTTCTCTTGACTTCATTGTTGGAATGTGTTCCCCCTTACCTCCACCATATAGGATACTAGCTTCCTTCAAAGTGTAGCTGTTCTTTCTTGATCTCTCTGAGTTAGGGTTCTCTTCCTCTTGAAACTACTTTGTATTATTTAATATATGCTTTGTAATTATACAATGACATTAAAATGCAAGCATGCTGAGGGAAAAGATTTTTATTTTGTATCCCCAGCGCCATTATATAAAATAAGTACTTAATATTAGTTTATTGAATTGAGTAGCCAGATTTTCCCAGTACACAAATTATCTCTTAGAAATAGATGAGGTGGTTCAGGAAGCAAATTGAATTTTCACAAAATTTAATAATGTCACAACAGCATTGGCAAAAAAGAGTTGAACAATACATGAAAAAAAGTAGATTCCTAAAGATGACTGGACTTATTCATTTACTAATGTTTTCACTTTTTTCCATATGTGCAGTTAATCCATTTTGTGCAAATAACATTCTAATGATAATAATTATTTCCTTCATTTTGCCTTAGAACCAAATAAAAAGGAGATTAAAAAGGACCTTAAAGATGTCCTAGTATTATTGACAGATATGGAAACTGAGTCCCAAAGAGGTGACATGATTTGACTAAGAGGATATAAACAAGTCAAAGTCAAGAGTAGGACCCAAGACTCCTAAGTTCCAGTCCACTACTTTTTTCATCCTTCTTTCTTTTTTTTTTCTCTGAGGACTATATTTTCCACAGTTTCTGGGTGCGTAAATCTGGGGGTTAGGACAGGAACAGCATTTTCTGTCCTCTCTATACTCTTCTAATATAGCTGAGTCTCCTCAAACATGGCCCAGCCTAGTTCTTTTTTTTATTTAGATAAATATTTGTTTTCCGATTATATACAATAGTAGTTTCCACCTATCATTTTTTGCAAGGTTTTGAATTTTACAGTTTTTCCCCTTTCCACCCTTCCCTCCCCACTTCCCCAACAGAAAGTGGTCTGCTATAGTCTTTACTTTTGTTTCCATGATATGCATGCATAGATCAAAATTTAATGTGTTAAGAGAACATTTCCATAAGAAAGAAAGAAAAATATTAGAGATAGCAAAATTATGTAATACATAAGATAACTTTTTTAAAAATTGAAGATAATAATCTTTGGTCTTCATTTAAACTACACAGTTCCTTCTCTAGATACAAATGGTGTTCTCTATCATGGATCCCCTATAATTATCTCTGATCATTGCACTGATGGAATGAGCATGTCCATCAAGTTTGATCAGATAGTCTTTCTAGGCTTTTCTGAAATCCTGTCCTTCATGATTTCATAGAATAGTGTTCCAACACATACATATACCACAATTTGTTTAGCCATTTCTCAATTGTTGAAAATACCCTCAATTTCCAATTCTTTGCCACTATAAACAGGGATGCTATGAATATTTTTGTACATGTGGGGTTTTTACCCTTTTTTCATGATCTCTCTTCAGGGTATAGACCCAGTAGTGGCATTGCTGGATCAAAGGGTATGCATATTTTTATTGCCCTTTGGGCATAATTCCATATTGGTCTCAAGAAAGATTGGATCAGTTCACAATATATTAGTGTCCCAAATTTCCCACATCCTCTCCAACACTGAGGTCATATTGGCTAATCTGAGAGGGGTGAGGTGTTTTAATTTCCATTGCTCTAATCAATAATTATTTAGAGCAATTTTTCATATGACTTTAGATAGCTTTGATTTCCTTGTCTGAAAATTGCCTTTGCATTCCTTTGACCATTTGTCAACTGGGGAATGACTTAGTATTTTTTATAAATTTGACTCCTTTCTCTATATATTTTAAAAAGGAGTCCTTTGTCAGAAACACTACTTTTAAAAATCGTTTCCCAATTTATTATTTCTTTTGATGTTGGAAAAACAGTGGTTTTGTTTGTGCAAAAGTTTTTAAATTTAATGCGATCAAAATTATCTAGTTTGTTTTTTATAGTATTCTCTATCTCTTCCTTGGTCATAAACTGCTCCCCTTTCCATAGATCTGACAGGTAAACTATTTCTTATTCTCCAAATTTGCTTATAATATTGTCTTTTATGTCTAAATCCTGCACCCATTTTGCCTTATCTTGGTATAGAGTGTGAGATGTTGGTCTTATTCTAGTTTCTGCTATATTATCTTCCAGTTTTCCCAGCAGTTTTTATTGAAAAGTGAGTTCTTATCCCAGAAGCTGGACTCTTTGGGTTTATCAAACAGCAGATTACTATAATCATTTCCTGCTCTCTCTTTTGCACTTAATCTATTCCATCGATCCGCCACTCTATTTCTTAGCTAGTACCAGACAGTTTTGATGAGTGATGCTTTATAATGTAGTTTTAGATCTGGTAAGGCTAAGCCACCTTCTTTTGCATTTTTTTCCATTAAATTCCCTGATATTCTTGATTTTTTTATTTCTCCATATGAATTTAGTTATTGATTCAATTTAGGTAGAATTGTCATTTTTATTATATTAGTTCAGTCGATCCATGAGCAGTTGATGTTTGCCCAGTTATTTAGATCTGATTTTATTTTTGTGAAAAGTATTTTATAGTTGTTTTCATAAAGTTTCTGAGTCTGCCTTTGGCAGTATTTTATGTTGTCTGTTGTTATTTTAAATGAAATTTCTCTTTCTAACTCTTGCTGTTGTATCTTGTTGGTACTATATAGAAATGCTGAGGATTTATGTGGATTTACTTTATACTCCTCAACTTTGCTAAAATTACTAATTGTTTTCAATAATTTTTAGATGATTTTTAAGGTTCTCTATGTATACTATCATATAATCTGAGAAGAGTGGGAGTTTTGTTTCTTCCTTCCCGATTCTAATTCCTTCAATTTCTTTTTCTTCTTATTGTTAAAAATAACATTTCTAATACAAAATTGAATAGTAGTGGTGATACTTCTTAGCAGAGATGAGTGCTCAGAATTTTTTTATCTTCCATGAGGGAAGTCCCACCAGGGAGTGAAAGGAACCACAAAGATAGTGTACAGATCTGGTTCACAGAAATTGTTAGCTGTTTCCCATCTTTCAAAAGATACCCCAAGACCCAATATGAAATCCTTCTCACTTCTTTCTGTAAATCAATCTGTCATAAAATTTAGTCTCATTTTGAAAAGAATGAAGGATCTTAGAGACCACTGAGTCCAAATGAAAAAATTGCAATAGAAAGAGAGAGTCCCAGAGCTAGTACCTGCCTGAGAGAAGATTATTCAGCCTCCAGTTCTGACTTCAAATTCAGTAGTCTGCCCACTATGTTATCTGTCCCTCGGGAACAAGGTAAAGATATCTGCACAATGTGAAGAACAATTTTCAAATGTCTTTCATGTTTTGCCTATGTTTAAATTTCTGTAAATGAGTTTTAAACAAAAATTTCAGAACATTGAGTCAATATTTAGCCGATAAGGATTTGCAAATATAGAAACATTCTTCTCTTAAAAGACTTGAATTTGAAGAATTAACAGCAAACTACTTTTTCACCATTTGCATTTTCCTAGAATCAATGACTGACTGCAAGACCATAAGGGGACAGTTAGTCTTTCTTATAATTCCCACCTTTTTTTTTGGCAATGGAGTTAAATGACTTTCCCAAGGTCACACAGTTCTGTAATTATTAAGTTTATGAGGCTGGATTTGGATTCAGGTCCTTCCTGACTCCAGGGCCAGTTCTCTATCCACTGCACCACCTAGCTGCCTCCTTTCTGATAATTCTCTATAAAATTTTGAATTGAATACTTTAATTGAGCTTTTAAAATTATTTAGGTCTATAAATTTATAATTTAAAAGGATCTATCCCAATTCTGACATCTTATAAATGAGGAAACTGAGACCCAGATTGGTTAAATGTAACATAGTTAGTGATAAAAGTAAGATTTGAAGTGCTTTGTCATTAAATCCAGAATACTTTCTACTACACAATTTCTCCTAAAAGAATTGTCATCTTAAAACCTAACCTATTTAACACCTTAGCTGGGTATTTGGAAGCTGAGTAGATAACAAAACCTCATTATCTCTGCACCACCCATCTTTTCACACTACCATGTAAACCACAGAAGGATGCCCAAAAATCAAATTGAAAACTGAGAGAAGTCTTCAGTCTGTTGGTTTCATGTTGGGATGTCTTATACTTTGTTTAACTGATGAATGATTCTTAATTTTAATACTATTCAATAAATGACTTACAAGAAGTGGGGGGGGGGGGAAGCATAAGACAACTGATACAAAAAGACAAAGAGAAAGTGCTGTTCTAAAATACATTATAAGAATCAATTTATTCCCTGATCTTTTTTTCTTCTTTCTAAACAACTTCAATATTATCTTGGTATTCATTTACTGGCTTTGAACCATAGTTTAAGCTTCTACTGAATTACGTATTTTTTTTAAAATATCATTTAAGTTTTACCAACTTTAAGATGACATTACTAGATAGATTTGAAGTTAGAAGAATTGGGTTTAAATATTCTTGTTCTAACACTAGCTGTCTCACTGATATTGGACAGATAACCTATCCTTTTATACCTCAGTTTACTATTTGCAAAATGACCTAAGAATATGCTGCAATTCATAAGACTATTGTGGATTTTGATAACAATAATCCAACATGCATTTTTTTGTTTTTTTTCCAGCATGTATTTTTAAGCATGTGCTATATGCAGCACACTTTGCTCCTAAGTATTGGAAATACTAAGACAAAAGGAAAAGTCATGGCCTTCAGGAAGCTGACATTCTATGAATATTAATAAATAGAATTATGTGTGGGAAAACTCTTTCTAACAATAAATGCTTGTTTGTAACCCTATATACAGTCCTTATTCTTTTCCTTGATATTTTCTCCTCTCTTCTATGAAATTATATGCTATTTCTTAGAACTTTTTTTTGTAAGGCAATGGGGTTAAGTGGCTTGCCCAAGGACACACAGGTAGGTGATTATTAAGTGTCTGAGGCCGGATTTGAACTCAGGTACTCCTTACTCCAGGGCCAGTGCTCTATCCACTTCGCCACCTAGCCGTCCCTATTTCTTAAAACTCTTGAAAATTCCTCAGTATCTTTTTTGATTTCTTTTTTCTTTTGCTAACTCCCAAAATTGAGCTTCCCCTTGGGTTCTATTCTTGATTATATTCTCCTCTGTCAATATTCTCTCTTTCATGGTTCTCATATATTTCCATGGTTTTAATTATCACCTCTCTGTGGACAACTCACAAATCTATATCTACATTCCTGATATTTCTCTTGAAGCCAAGGCAAAAGCTAATTGCCTACTAGACACTTCCATTTGAATGTCCTGCCCAAGCCAAAAAAAAAAAAAAAACAAATACAAAATTTTGCTCCTAATTTTTACCAGTTATGTGTAAGTTCCTTTAGGATAGAAATGATTTTATTTGTTTTTTCCATCTTCACATTTTAAATATTTGTTCAACTGAATTAAAGAATTGACAGCATACCATTCTTCTAGTCAAAAGTTGATACCTCAGAGTTATATCTAATTTTCCCCTCTTTCTTAATTTTTCTACCCCATTTTTAGTTTAAGATAATGCTGAGATTTTTATATCTGAGAAACTGGAAGGATACTACCTTTATCTTGCTCAGTTTTATAATAATATCTCTCATTTTTATAAAACTTCAAATTTTCCATAAATCTTAACAAATATCCTCTCCTTTGATTTCACACAATACTACTAAGAGGAAGGTGCTATTATTTATCCTCATTTTTAGATGAGGAAATTGAGACAAACAGAGGGTAAATTGCTTGCTCAGGGTCATACAGCTAGTAAATATCTGAGGTCAGATTTGAATTCAGATCTTCTTGAATCTTTCTGAGCCTTTAAATCCAGTGCTCTAGCCACTGTAACATGCAAATGCCTTATCACTTCTCCTGCCATTATGTCTCATATGCCCCCTTTCTTATCTCCTTTCACAAAAATTAATTTAAATCACTTTTGAACCATTTTAAAAACATTCTACATGGTTTTCCTGATTCCAGGATCTCTACACTTCAAAACATCTTTCAAGCTATTACTAACTTAATCATTCTATTAATCAATCTATTACTTCCTTGACTTGAAGACTTTCAATGACTCTCCATTCCCTATTTCTAAAAATGTCCTTAATCTTGCATTAAAATGTAAAAATTATTGCAAAATTTCTTTCAATCCTTATTACATATTATATAGTGTACCTCGTGTTTTTAACATATTAATCTTCACACCCTTTTATTCCTGTAAAACTACTCATTATTCCCTCATAGTTCTAATCTACTGACCTTCTGTATAATTTTCCTTTCCTCGATGAGTACAATGCATGCATAGTTCATAGTATTTCTTTTCTCTCCTATCCTGATAAGAGTATTTGAGGGAGAAGAAATACGTATGTTAAAATTCCCAAGTATGAAGGCAGCAGCTGGAGAAGCAAGAAAAGTTGTGAGTCAGGTTCCAAACTCATTTGAGGAAGCAAGGGAAACGTCCTAGAAATCAGTAAATAATAGCTATCAAAATCTTGTTTGAGGGATAGATATGAATTGCATGAATCTCAAAGAAAGACAGATTACTAAATGATAGAGTTAGAGGAGGAACTTGGAAGTGGTAATAAGGAGGAGGGTACTAAGGATCTACTATTGAGAAGAGGAGAATGAATGAAAGCATACACAGCCCTGAAAAGTATAGCATGGATAGGATGTCATCAAAGGGGAACCTAATTTTAATGATAACTATAAAACTGAAGGAAAAAGGATGGGAAAATATTTAAGATAAATGGAAATTTATTGCCTATGAAATAGACATTTCAGAGGGCACAGTTGAAAGGTTGAATTGAATTTGTTGGAACTTTGGGATAGGAGAGGTGAAGGGATGGGAATAAGGAATCAGATGTTAGGGATAGGGAAAGGACTTTGATTAAAGAACTATGCATTTTCAGAAATCACTGGGATGAAAATGTTTATCATTGAGGGGAAGATTCTACTTCCTTTTCTTAAATGAGGATAGAGATTGGATAAGAGACAAGTAGTTATCACATTATATGAAAGACAAATAGCAAATCAAAAGTCTTATTTCACTGTTTCTCTGGTTGCAAAAGATACAAGATTGGTGAGAAAAATTTATCAGAAGTTGAAATTCAGACATGCAAAGCAGGAGAAATTAGTCCCACTCCCCACCAACTGTCCTTTTCATTTTCCCTCAATGGACAGGTATAACAAATTTGGACAGTAAAGAAAAAGGGAAAAGCAATCCTCTTTACACCAAATGCCATTTTGGAGATGAAGCTGGCAACAGAAGTTGGAAATCTCCCTGCACTGCCACAGGTGGAAATCACTCCACCTTCCCTCAGGTGACAGATGACAGGTGACAGGTGCAGCAGGATATGGAAGGTTCCTAGTCAGAGGAAGACCTCACTCTGATTCTCAACTAAGATGTAAACCAAGAGAATATTTTTAAATCACTTAAGCTCTCAGTGGTTCTAAGCAATTCCCTAAAATTATAAGTTACAAGAAGGTGCCAAATCACATTGACTGAGGGAGTTCTCTTATCTCTTATCCAATACTAAGGAAATCTTATTGTTTTGTTGCATATTCCTATCTTTATCCCTATATTCAGTGTAACAGCTTTGGAAATAGCATCCATATCAGAAGCTTATAGTTCTGAAAATGTATATACATCATCAGTTGGGATAAGAAGGTAAGATGTAAGGAATTATTTTGTAGTTTATTCATTTTTGTCATTTCCAAATCTTCATGATCCCATTTGGGAATTTCTTAGCAAAGATACTGGAGTGTTTTACCATTTCCCTTTCCAGCTCATATAACAGATAAGGTACCTGAAGCAAATATATTAAATGACTTGACCAAGGTCACACAGTGTTTGAAGCAAGATTTAAACTCAGAAATATGTCTTCCTAGGGTGGCTAGGTGGTACAGTGGATAGAGCACCAGCCCTGGAGTCAGGAGTACCTGAGTTCAAATCCAGCCTCAGTCACTTAATAACTGCCTAGCTGTGTGCCCTTGGGCAAGTCACTTAAGTCCATTGCCTCGCAAAAAAAAAAGAAAGAAATATGTCTTCTTGATTTTAGACCCAGCATTCTAGCCACTGCAATACCACATAGCTCCAAGATGAATTATAGGATTATATATTTAGCAATGATTCCAACTCCCTTATTGACAAATGAAGAATCTGAGCCCTGGAAAGATTAAATGATTTTGGGGCAGCTAGATGGCACAGTAGATAGAGCACCAATCCTAGAGTCAGAAGGACCTGAGTTCAAATCTGACCTCAGACACAAATACCTAGCTGTGCAATCTTGGGCAAATCACTTAACCGTATTGCCTTGCAAAAACTAAAAAAAATTTTAAAATTAAAAAAAAATTAAGATTAAATGGTCCCCCCCCCCCAGAGTCACATATGAGATGCGATTCAAATCTTGGTCTTTGTTTCCTCTAAGGGTTCTAAGAGGAAAAGGGAAAGAAGCAAAAGTGCTATTAGGAGTAAGGTACTTTTTTTCTTGAAAAGAAATGATTACAGACCCTTAACTTTACAGAATTCAGTAATGAAAATGAAAAGGTTAAGCCAAGCACTTTATGCTGTTTTTCCAAATCAAGGTCAGGGTCAATCAAAACACTCAATATGATTGCTGAATAAATAACAATAATGATTATAAATATATTCTGACTCACTGACATTTAGACTGAATTAGCATGCTTATTGAGGGATAACCATTCCAAGAGAAATATATCAAGTATTTTGCTAATGGAACACCTAATCATTTCATCTGTCAGTGAATGAGTGTCCCCACAAGTATCTCAAGAACTAAAGGACAGCAAGCTTCCCTGAAAAAGGCAGGTCATACCTGGTACAAGTATGTGAGACTGAAAAGGAGCATGCTTCTGAAATAAAGCTTCTAGGATAAACACGGAAATGAAGAAGTGATTGGGTATTGTGGCACACAAGAAAACATATGATTAATTTTCAATATAGACCACTTTGAAAGTAGAACTATAGATGATTGTGAAAGGCTAGAGAAGTAGCAGCTATTCTGACCTATTCTTAACCCCAACTAGTCTTAGGAGTATAAGATTTTTTGAGGACCAGTAGGTAAAGTCAAAACTTTCAGGTAATAACAGTGTTGGGATTGGTCTTCTGACTCTGAATCTAATTCTTTCTCTTAAATAAACATCAAAGATGGGCTTTAATATAGATAAAAATGAAAAAAAGATTTGAATATGAAGTTGTAGGTTCCATAAGTTTAAGCTCAGTAGAGCTCACTTTTTTTTGCAAGGCAAATGGGGTTTAAGTGGCTTGCCCAAGGCCACACAGCTAGGTAATTATTAAGTGTCTGAGACGGCTTTGAACCCAGGTACTCCTGACTGAAAGGCCAGTGCTTTATCCACTATGCAACCTCGCCACCCTAGAGCTCACTTTAAAAAAAAAATAGTTTTAGTATATCTGTAACAAAATTCTCTCTTTTTTTTCTTTGCATCCCCTTCTGGTTTTTCTTCCTTTGTCAAACCACATTAGTCAATTCTCATTAGAATCTGGGAAATCTAACCCTATTTGAATCTTCTTTCTAAGAGGAATGACCAATTCTTTCAGTATTTCACTGACAATGAAGTTATTCTAAAATCAGAAAATTTTATGCACTACAAATCAACTGCCTGAGGATTTGCTACTAGTACTATAATAGTTCTTGTTTACATGACAAGGTAACAAGACAGTGAAGAAGGTTAATATAATCTTTAATCATCATTTAATCAGTTAATATGAAGATGAGTTTTGTTTTGTATTGTTTCAGGAACTCTTCTAAAATTATCTCTCTGTAACTAAAATCTTCATATGAATAAAGTTTCAACTATCCAGTTTCTAAAATAATATTTAGTGTAGTAAGATTTGAGCTTCATGCCAACTTCAGGCCACTTACTCTATTAAAATAAATAAATGAAAACTATTTATGCTTGCCTGAAGTTCAGATTAAAAACCAAACACATCAAAATTAAATTAAATTATATTTCTACCCCTCATAGTCAGGCTTCCTGAGATTTACTGTCATTCAACTAGCCAAGGAATTTATAAAATATTTGTCAGAGGCTTAGGATACAAGAAGGGCAATGATCTTATTCCAGTATATTCTAGTGTTCTTAAATTTTATTTTAAAGGCCCATGAAAGTGTTCTTACCAACCCAAAATAGATATAATTAATATTTTTTTTTAGTTTTTGCAAGGCAATGGGGTTAAATGACTTGTCCAAGGCCACACAGCTAAGTAATTATTAAGTGTCTGAGGCTGGATTTGAACTCAGGAAATTCTAACTCCAGGACCAGTACTCTATCCACTGTACCACCTAGCCACCCCAATATAATTATTTTTAAAGATAATATTTAAATTCACTAAATTTCAAAAATTAAATTCTTAACAAGTTATAAGGACCTGAGAATGCTTATCTCCTACAAATTTAATTAGCTAATTCAGTAACGCTGCTTTAATAGCTTTATGTTTGCTATGGGTTAATCGCTTGCTAGAAGAAAAATGGGAATCTTGCAGATTTTCATGGGTTTCTACTTAGCAATATATATTTCTGATAATATGAACTAATACTACTTAAGACAAGTATAGTATAAACAAAATGATTTTATTGGAGATTCATTGACTTTATTTCTATCCAGTTCCCAAAAGCTTACAGGAGTTAGAATAAGAAAAGACCTTAGAAAACCTTTAAGTCAACACCTTCACCTTGCAGATGAGGAAATTAAAACCAAGAGAGTCATTTGCCCAGGATCATATAAAGTCATTATAATGTCATTATAAGTGGCAGAGCTGGGATTCAAATCCATGCATTCTGGCTCGAAATTCAAGGTTCTATGTGTGATGAAAACCAATATAAATACACATACTTTCCACCATACCTGATAATTGTATGGAGTATTCAGATATTCTTAGACTTGGGGTTCTGGAATAGAGTGGAATACCTATCTTCCTAGTCCTAGTAAATTCTTACCCTATTTCTCTTTTACAAATGTCTACCTTCATTCCATTTAATTCCCCTTTAATTGATTATTCCTTCATTTTAAAATGTTTTCTCTCAAATGAATGAATCAATCTCTATTTCAAAGTATATTCAAAACAGTTCTAACTGCTTCATTTTGAACTGCTTACAATGGATCTTACCATGGCATATTCTCCCAGCACAGATTTATAGATATTTAGGTTTTTACTTTGGAGATTTTGATAAAAGCACAAGTAAGTCATTCTATTTCAGAATGAAATATGTTTTCATATTCTCAATTAGAGAATAATTTTAGTTGGTAATATGGAGGGAGAGGTTTTTGGTTTGGTTTGATTTGGGGGGAGGGGGATTGATGTTTTGAAAAAAAATGAAACTTTCCAAATTTAAGAGAACACTTGCTAATTCAATCACGATGAATGGAATATTCCCTCTTAAGAGTTAATATTCCTAGTGAAGTCCTCTCAGGGTTAAAAATCATTAAACCAAAGACAGACTATTATTCTTAGACTATTCTTAGAAGAAAGGGGGACAGAGGCCTTGCATTCCCAGTCAGACACCCTCCTGATTCTGTTAGAGAGGGAAACAGTGGACTATTTCCAGAAAGATCTTGCATTGATTCTGTAAGGGAGGGAAATAGTGGAATGCTTCCAGAGAAGAGACCTTGCATTCTTAGTTAGCCACCTATTTGATGATAGATTCAGAGAACAGTAGACTGCCTTCTCTTGTTTGATGATAAGTTCTAAGAAGACCTTGTCCTACTCAGACATTAATTCATTTAGATAGACAACAAAGGGTCATCAGAAATCTTCTGATATCCCCACCATCTGGATGGTGAGGTAATATTCTATGAAAACATTTTATTCTTCTCTTTGTTACCGGGTAGATTTTTCACGTAAAAGTTGTAACTCTGAAAACCTTAACCAATCAGGTTGGAAGAGAGGGAGCTAGGGAGGGGGGAATCTCCTTAGGCCATATAATCTTGCTTGACTGTCATCTCAGGGCAGCTTCTTGATCTTCACTACCTTTGTGAGACTTGGAGTATGCCCTTTTCTCAAGAAAAGCCAAAATAAACTTTCTTTTTTGCTCAGGGAAGTCTCTATATTTTAAGTGGGTTTTTATCCCACACAATGACAAATTCTGGAAAATATGATCCTAGAATCTAACACTTGTTAAACTTAGAATTTTTTTAAATTAGTTGGAACAATGCTGTCAGAAAAAAAACTTCCTTGTTTATCATGAAGGTTACATGGGGGAGACACTAAACTGGGCCTTGGTTTCCTCAGCTGTAAAATAAGAAGTTCTAAATGCTCTCTGTGTTTTCCAGTTCTAGAGTTCTAATCTTATAAAATGAAAACTCTAATGTTTTTTTCTAAATGCAATGTCACCACCTAGTGGTATGATTGGAGAATAACAAATATTAACTTTTTTTGGAGTCAGTTCTAAGTTGATTTGTCAGGCTTTTATTTGTTGTTTGTTTGTTTGGGGTCTGAATTAATGATTCCATCAATGTAGAGAGTTTTCATTGTGAAACTCCTACTCATTCAGGTAGACATCTGTTATATAATTTAAAATCAGAGAAATAAGTATAGATTGCTGACATATAGGTTCAAGGTCACATAGCTAATATCATTTAATCTTTAAACTTAAGTTTTACTGACTCTGTAGCAATTTTCTATGCTGTGTTTCTATCCCACTTTCTTTCTGGATAGATTCTGAAAAGATTGCTCATACTTCTGAAACTTGAAAATAATCAAATAATCTGCTAGAATAAACTTTTTTCTATAATTAGTGATGATCTTAAAGAGGCCTAACAGACTGCCTACAGACCTTCCTCTTTCCAGTAGATCCCATATGCTGCCTGATTAATAGTCCTGCAACACCCCTTTCATATGACTCTTTTGTTCAAAAATTCTTTCAAATTGTTTACTGAATTAAGCATAGATTCTTCCTTTTGTATTCTTTGCCCTCCCTAATCTATCTATACTTATCTGACCTTAATTATTATTATTATTATACCCCATGTCACATATCTTCTCTTCCAATCAATACAGCCTCATCATTGTCCCTTGGACACCAAACCTCTGTCCCTGCCACTGCTCATACTGCATCCCCTGCCTGGAATACTTTCCTATCCCTACAGCTGTGCCCCAAACCTCAACATCCTACTATCAAAGCCTGCTCTTTCTTCCAGGGGTCATTCAAACGCTACTTTCTCTGCAAAACCTGCCTGGGCTCACTTTGATCTTTTAATGTCTTTGTAACACAACCAACTGTTTGTGCTATACATTTGAACACTTAAGCAAATTGTTCTTATTTTCTGTGTTTTGTTTGATGAGTTAGACTCATCTCCTAAGGCAAGGGGAAATTTGGGTTTAACTCTGCCTCTTATAATTGCTGGCTATGCAACCATGTAGCAGATCACATCACTTCTCTGTGCCTTGGTTACTTTCTTTGTAAAACAAGGACAATTACACTTGCACTACCTATCTTTTGTGAAAATCAAATGTGATAATCTATATAAAGTATTTTGCAAAACCTAAAGCACTACAGAAATATTAGATGTTGGCAGAACAAGACTTTATAAAACGTTTCTTTTTTTTCCTCCTCAACAAACTTAGCAGAGGGTTCAGAATATTATAATTTTTTATAAATATTTACTGCTTTTAAATTGAATGGGAGGAATATTGTAGATGTGGAATGCTACATATGTTAGGTCAGTTATTTTTATTATTTTTTTAATTTTAGGAAAGGTAGCTCTCTGAGTGGGGGAAGGACAAGAACTATATTAAAAAATTGATTTAATTTGTATAGAAAACTCTCAGATTTGGAAATTCTACCCCTGCAGGTAACATCTCTTCAACTTAAACTCTTAGAAAGTTGCCTAGACCACAGAATGGTTAAGTGACTTGGTCAAGGTTATAGTCAACATGTGTCAAAAAGGGAACTTTAAACACAAATCAAACAGTGACATAAAAGAAAAGATCAATTTATAATTCTTAAAAATGCACCAAATATGAGAAAATGTAAATAACACTTTTTTCTAGATTAACAAAATACCACTAAAGGTTTGAAAAGCCTTCAGTTCAAAAATGAAGTTCCAGGTGATAGTGTTTGCCATGTATCTAAAATTGGGATGAATTAACTTCCCTAGGTTCATATTGGTATTCACAGTTTTTAAAAGTAATACTCCTTGGGCAGCTGGGTGACGAAGTGACTAGAGCACTAGTCCTGGAGTCAGGAGGACCTGAGTTCAAATTTGACCTCAGACACTTAATAATTACCTAGCTTTGTGGCCTTGGGCAAGTCACTTAACCCCCTTGCCTTGCCAAAAAAAAAAGTAATACGCCTTTTGTAGTGTATTTCAATTAGTAATTATGTACATTAAATTGCTCCATCTTTCCCAACACAGCTTCTAATCTAAAAGAAGTACTATTAATGTCAATAGAATGAAGGATATTTCCAAAGTTTGCTCATACTAATTCAAACTGTCTTCTTCTTCACTTTTATTCAAACATGACTCTTTTTTTTTCCATCTTGTGGTAGTGTTTAATTTCAAATTTTCTATTTGTTCCAAAATCTTGGGACCATAATGGACTAAGTGTCTGGGCAATGAATGAATGATTCCAAGCCCCATGTATTTTAGAACTTTCCATTTACCAAACACTACATTTACTGAGAAAATTTTCTGCACATTTTTTGAGTAGATATTTTACCACTGCCCACAGAGGTAAATAAAGACCACTGCCACAAGGGTATCATTTCTCCCCAGCTAAGTCTCTCTTAAGTCCTAGTGAGAATAGTCCACTTTTCTAATTACTTTTAGCTTACATTGTCATTCATACTTCTTAAGCTGCTTTTTTAAGAAGCTTTCAGATATCCCACTGCTAAGTCAAATCACCCTTTGGGAAGATAAATCACATAAAGATAGGCAGTTTCATATTTTTCTCCTCAATTTTTCACAGGATGGAACGTATATTTGAATAAATATAGTTAAGATTGGCTATGTTTTCTGGATGTTGTCTTTCTAGGCAAAAAGCCCATTGAAGTGAAAGACAAACATTTAGGTGTTTATTGGGAATGCTTCACTAGTACAAAATGAAGAATTGATTCTTTTTCAGTCATTTAGCTAATGGCACATTTCCAGCCTGTACTTTCTATCTAATACTGTCCCCAAGGCCATCCCTCATATAGGGGCCCCTAGAAAAGCTATCCCAGGGTTGAGGCACTCTGTGAATTATTGCCCACTCAAAATCTAAGCTCATGAGACTGCACTAATGTGTTTACTTTTACCAGCCAGCTAAAGGACACATTAGTACAAAACAAAAGACATTTAATTATATAGCATAGCAAATAAAGTGACAAAAACGATCCTTTTCCTGCCCTCCCCCAACACACATGGGATAAATAATTCTGTGGGTTAACATACAAATGTTAATGAAAGACAGAAAATATATGTGAACAGGAAATATACATGTGAACAGGAAATATACCTAGAGGACTTACAAATAGGAAATATGTGGTCAGGGAACATATATGGAGGGCACACAGATAGGGAATCCAAGTGGCCAAGACA
This sequence comes from Macrotis lagotis, assembly GCF_037893015.1. Lineage (NCBI taxonomy): Eukaryota > Metazoa > Chordata > Mammalia > Peramelemorphia > Peramelidae > Macrotis > Macrotis lagotis. Next base: position 191,785,741 of record NC_133663.1, read on the forward strand.
GACATATGATAGGAGCATTCTCTTACCTAGAACAGCTCACTTGTCTAAACTCAGAGACATATTGAAATCCTCCTGAGTATAGAATCTTTGCTGCCCTCTGAGAATCTTTTTTAGTCATAATAGAGATGCTTTCTGTTACTATCCCTTGGGTTTCAACTTATCCTCTGACCAAGCTTGTAGCTTCTGAAAGGACATCTATGATCTCACCTCCATCACATGTTGATGGTGAGAACCTGGACTCTGCTCCTAGGCAGTTTTTATATTGTAGAGTAGGGTGTATGGAGTGTTGAAGGAGAAATAACACCTCTGTAGTAAGGGCTTGCTGAGCCCTTTTCAAGTCTACCCATCTACCTTTGGTGTCCACCTTCACTCAATTCTCACCAAGATGCTATAATATGCTCATTACCCTGGCTAGACATCTCAGCAGACAGGCTAAACCAGTTTGGGGAACCAACAGACCTCAAATCCATTGGTAAGCCAGGAGTATCTAACCCAAGACTGGGTTAGATGGGTGGATAAGAATAATTTGTTACAATGGCCATGAAAACAGCTGAAGTGCTTAGACCTTATCCAGACATCAGTGATACCAAGTTCATCCACTATATCCTAGGACATCCATAATCACCTTGATTGGCTTTTGTCTTGCCACAGGACTTAGATGACTCTGGAAGAAAACATGATGAGACTGATAACTTTGTGTAATTCAACCTCACTTAAATCCATTTCACATCCAAGTCAAGACATCACTCCTTGATGTTGTTGGTCCTCCGTGAAAGTGAAGTTTAAAAAACAATAATAATATTGCAGAATATTGCCAATCTGCAATGGAAAAATTTCTTTCATGGAAACTTCTTTAACAATGAAATCATAGATCCTATCCAAAAATAAAAAAACATGTGAGTTATTTTTCACATGTAAATGTCTCATTCACCTCCCCTTGGACTTTAATCAAGAAGACGGTATATCATCACCCTTCTGAGTAGGCTGATAGTTTGACAATTGCTATACAGATGGCAGTAAGGTATTATTATATTGCCACATTTATATGCAGTTTTTCAAGGAGTGAAAGTTTCTAAGTGAGTTTTGTGATTGAAACTTTAGCCCCCAACCTTAAAAACTATAATCACTTTGGATGTAATGATTTCTAAAATGTATTCTGCTATATGCTTTTCTGCCTTCTTAAAGTAATGCATTGAATACATCTAATTTTTTCTTCGTGGCATAGGGCAATTATTTTGAAAATTCACTGAGGGGTCTTCAGATGTTAGTGGGATGCTTACTACTAAGATGACTTCTATTCTACTGTTTGAATTATCATTTTTTACAGATTTTTTCTTTCATCTTACTTTCAGCTTTCTCTTATTTCAGCAATCAGTGATCTGCCTTGAGAAGCAGGAGTGGAGGGAGAACATTTCAATGCATAAAAATGTGTGTGTGTGTTTGTCTGCATGTTAGTGCATGTTGCTTCTGGGTCTTCCATGATCTGAGAAATCAAGTAAGATCATGAACTAGAAAAAGTCAAGGTAGGCATTTGGGCTAGTATGTGACATGCCAGGATTATGCTATTATTTCTTGTTAATAAGCCTCTCATACTTTTAAGGTCAAGAACTTTTCATCATGGAAGTTAAGTATTTTGTCATAAGTCAAGCATGATGTAGTCAAGTATAAGAAATAAGGTGAAATTGGGGCAGTATATGATCACTCCATCTTGAAATATGTGAGAGAAAAAAATTAATAATAATAATGCTAATAACCAACATGCATTTTATGCATTCAACATAATGTTCCTTATCTCATTTGATCCTCAAGACAATTTTATGAGGCAAGTGCTACAAATATTGTCCCTATTTTACAGATAAAAATATTGACAATATCAAGGTCCCTCAAAAAGTAAACTAACTTCTTGAAGCAGCGTTCAAATCCAATTTCTAATCTAGTTCACTATATAATATTATATGGAAAACTGGGCATTATATAATCTTACAGGGACCCTGGATTTTGGGAAAAGAAGAGTTGAACCAGTTCAGAAAAAGGATAATTAGACATCTATGATAGACAGACAAGAAGAACAGTATGCTTCCAAGAATGAATTTTTATGTATACAATTCATCGAAGGTCATTTATAGGACATACCACTGGGCAGTAGGCATGAAAGAAACAAATTAAAAACAAAACAAAAATATCTTGTCTTCAAGGAACTTAGTGTCTATATTGGACACTCACATCCTATATGTGTGTGTATGTATATGTATGTATATAATAATTGTATGAAATGAATACAAAAACATTTTTGCAAAGGAGAATCTGCCCTCTGGGGTAGGGGAATAAAACAGCATTTGAGCTGAATTTTGAAAGGATTTTCTTTATTTTGTTTCATTAAAGATTTTGTTTATTTTGAGTTTTACAATTTTCCCCCAATCTTACTTCCCTCCCCCCACCCCCACCCCCCACAGAAAGCAATTTGTCAGTCTTTACTTTGTGTTGTACCTTGATCCAAATTGACTGTGATGACAGAGAAATCATATCCTTAAGGAAGAAACAAAAAGTATAAGAGATAACAAGATCAGACAATAAGATATCTGGTTTTTTTCTAAATTAAAGGGAATAGTCCTTGAACTTTGTTCAAACTCCATGGTTCTTTATCTGGATACAGATGGTATTTTCCATTGCAGACAGCCCCAAACTGTCCCTGATTGTTGCACTGATGGAATGAGCAAGTCCATCAGGGTTGATCATAGCTCCCATGTTGCTGTTAGGGTGTACAGTGCTTTTCTGGCTCTGCTCATCTCACTCAGCATCAGTTCATGCAAATCCCTCCAGGCTTCCCTGAATTCTCATCCCTCCTGGTTTCTAATATAATAATAGTGTTCCATGACATACATATACCACAGTTTATCAAGCCATTTCCCCAACTGAAGGACATTTACTTGATTTCTAATTCTTTGCCGCCACAAACAGGGCTGCTATGAATATTTTTGTACAAGTGATGTTTTTACACTTTTTCATCATCTCTTCAGGATATATACCCAGTAGTGGTATTGCTGGATCAAAGGGTATGCACATTTTTGTTGACCTTTGGGCATAGTTCCAAATTTCTCTCCAGAAAGGTTGGATGAGTTCACAGTTCCACCAACAATGTAATAATGTCCCAGATTTCCCACAACCCTTCCAACAATGATTATTATCCTGAAAGGATTTTCTTAAGAGTTCAATGTGAATACACAGATAATTCATCCATCAATATAGATTTGGAAATGATTTATATAGATTATAGAAGCAAGAGAGATATTAGAGGATGAACATAAAAGTAGCACACTCCTATACTTCAATCAAAAAGCAATATTAAGCATTTCATATTTGCTGGGCCTTTCTTAAATGCTAGGAATGCAAAGAGAAAGATGAAAGAGCCTATAAATTGGATCAGGATTATTAGAGCTCAGAGCTGGGGCTGGCCAGAAATATCAAAGACAACAAACAAAACTTTTTTTAACTGTTTGTTGGGAAAAAAAAAGAAGGAGGATCCAAGCAGAGACAGGAGTATCATTGGCAAGAGTGGATTGTGCAAATACAATGAGTGTCAAAGAGAAGACAGAGCTAGGCATCCCTTGTTTTCTCTATCAAGAAGAATGGGAAAAACAAAAGCAAACTTGCTAAGAGAATGGAAAGCCAAATATCTAACTTTTTGATATGTTCCCCTCACTAATTCCATTGTTAACAGTCTTTGAAAGTTTATAGAAAATAAGAAATAAATAAAATAAATCATAACATGACAAATATTGTCTAGATTTTCAAAAAGAAAAAAAGGAAGAAAGTGAAATTTGCAAGCTATAAGTTAGAGAACATGATTTTGTTTCCTGGGGAAATTCTAAAGTGTTTCATTAGTTACCCAGTCAATAAACATTTATAAAGGCTCTACTGTTTGCACAGTTCTCTGCTAAGTACTTAATAACTAGAAATGAAAGCTGTAATTTGAGACTTCTTCAAGAAGGATCTGACCAGATTCATCTAATTTTTCTTGTTAATGTTTTTGATGAAGGTAAACATGGATTATGATCCTGGGAAGCCAGAAACTTACAGGTGAGTTTTATTTAATCTTCTCTAGAAATAAACCTTCATGCCACTGTTCTCATTCACATATCCCCCTCTCTATTTTTCAGTTTCCTTTTTGTATTGTCTCCCCTCCATTAAAATATCAAGCCCCTTGAGGACAAAGGCTTGTTTTGCTTCTTTTTAACTCAGGACTTAGCTTCTTAGCTAGAACAAAGTAAATGATTAATAAATTATCTGTCTGTCAATCTTGTCTTCCTATTGACAAAGTACAGTACAGTGCAGTACATTCGGCACAGTACAGAATATCCAATAATTGTTTCATTGCATAAGTTTCATGATGATTCTTTTTCTGAATTTAGATCTTTATGAAGTGACTTTATTTTTGTTATTTAATTTGATAATTTTAATGAACAAAAACCTATTTTCCCCCCTCATAAAACAAAACCTTAGGATGCAAATATTCATAGTCAAGCAAAAACAAACTCTTAATACTGACCATTTTCACAAAAACAGCTGCTAGAAATATTTTTTATACTTATAGGTCTTTTCTTTTTGTGAAAATAGGTTTTTGTCCATCAAGTATTCTTTGCCTGGCAGCAAATCTATAAAAGACCACAGAAGCAGAGGATGGGATCAGTGAGGAACAGAGAGAAGACCAATTTGGCTATATCAAGTATGAGGTTAGGGGTAATATACAGTGAGGCTAGAAAGATAGGTTGGGGACAGGTAATAAAGGACTCCAAAGGCTAAGCAAAGGAATTTATATTTTAATCTTAGTAGCAGTAGGAAGCCAGTGTAGCCTATCAAATAGGGAAATGGATGGGGTCAGATCTGTGCTTAAGGAAAATCACTTTGGCAGTCATGTGAAGAATGAACATATTAGGAAAAGACAAGGATCCAGAGACCAATAAGCAGACATTGGCAGTGAGCTAGGTGAGAAGTGATGAGGGCTGTGTGAGTAAAGAGAAATATTATAAAGGTAGAAACAGCAATACTTGGCAACTTATGGGATAAATGGTGGGGTGAAAGAGAGTGAAAATTTTAAGCAAACGCTAAAGTTACAAACCTGGGTAATTTCTTCCTTGCTTCTTTAATTAATTAATTAATTAATTATTCTTTAAGTCTGTCATGGATCTATTTGAGTTTCTTGCTCAGTTATATTTAATACTTCCTAACCCCATGGATCAAGCTGTCCATGGGATTTTCTTGGCAAAGAAAATTTCTTTCTCTACTAGATGAAAACAAATAGATGGTAGTGATTTGACCAAGGTCATACAGCTAGTAAGTGTCTAAAGCTAAAAATGAACTCAGGTCTTCCTAACTCTAGATCTAACACCTTATCCACTGACCTGCTTCCCAGGCACAGAGGTTAAGTGATTTGCCCAAGGTCATATAACTGAAACATGGCTATGTGATATATTGTAAGATGTAGGTCTTTCCCTAGTTTCTACCAGACTTCTTTTCAGTTTTTCCAGCCTTCTTTGTCATATCCTTACCCCAGAAGTTAAGATCTTTGGTTTCATCAAATGCTAGATTATTGTGTTCATTGGCTTCTTTAATTATCTTCATCAAATTCATGCAAGGCTTCTTATAATCCAAAAAGAAAAATGCCAACATTTTGGTAACATGAAGAGCATGTAAAGGGTTTTTTTTCTCTACAATTGTTTTTAGTGCTCCATTTTATAAGCAGGAGATGGGAGGGAAAGATTTATAGAATGTTAGAAGTCTATTTCTCTGTGGTTGATTAATTTTTTTATGACTAAGGAAGATGGTCAGAAGTAAACCCCTTAAATGGACATCAATATGATTTTTAGCATAATAAAATATTACCACAATATACGTTCAGTATTTTCAAGACAACAAATAAAACTGTCAAAGCTGAAGCTTTATTTTGTGAAACCATCAGAGAAAGTGAGTTTCACTTATGCTAAAATCTGTTCTACAGAGTAAATGCAAGATAGAAAAGCTACAACATATAAAGACCACACCATCTGTAGGCTCATGTTTACTATATTGAAGGGATGTCAATGTAGCTCAATAATTAATAAACTCAAAACCATGAGTCTCCAGGTAGGTCATATAGATTTTTTTAAAGTACATTTCTTTCACCCATTCCACATTCCAGTCAAACTCAACAATTAGATTTTCTCTGATAGCATTTGCCCTCGTCAGCCTCCACACATTTGCACACAGGCACTATATATTTGATGTCCTCCTTCCTCATCACCTATTGAAATGTTTCTCTACCTTCAAGACTGGTCATTTGCTGATGCTTCCCTTCCCAACTCAAAGTGGATTTTTCCTCCTCTGGAGCACTTTGAATCTTTCCTGTGTTTGTATCACACTCTTCTTTGTACAGTTATCCCTTCCACGTCACAATTTTCCCTCTACAGTTTTGATATAGTAATTGATTGATTGTTGATATATTAATAATTGATATATTAATAAGTAATAAGAAATTAATGGGAATTTGGGTAAAGTTTTGTGGAAGCTACAGATGACATACAAAGGCCAGCAGATGATATAGAGCTTATAATCAAATACTTAATCTAAATTTTACAATAAGGTACTTCAAACACTCTATAAAAGAAAAATATCAGACTTCTCTGGTATGAAGGGAGAGTGAAAAATAAATTTAGGTGAATTTTCCAGATTTTAGCTGTAATCCATCTAAACCCATTTGTACTTAGATGTAAGGCAATTTAAACCTCTTTGCAGACAGAACCAGATAGTGCTATTCATCTTTACAACCCCCATCTTCACTCCCCACAAACCTCCAACAGTCTGACACAATCTCATTCATAAAATAAGCAATGAAAAATTCCTTGTTGTTATTTCTGTCCACTAGGCTACAGTGGAAGATCAAATCTATTAGAATGAGGGTAGAGATTATAAGATCTAACTCATCACTTAGGGCTACAAGAAACAAACCTGAGAAATCACCTACTACAAGTCACTTATTTTATAGTTAAGGAAACTAAATCCTAGAGAGGTGAAGAGACTTTTTCCAAGGCCACACAGCTAGAAAGTAGTAGAAATTGGATTTGAAACAGGTATTCTATACACATCAACAGCAACATTGTGAGATGAACAACACTGATGGAAGCAGCTTCACTCAGCAGTCAAGAGAGCCAGAGCAACTGTATTAGACTGGCTGTGGACTATATTATCTCCATCCAGAGGAAGAAAAACAAAACAAAACAAAACACTCAAAAAAACCCTCCAGAATCTGATGAACATTTTCTAAAAATTATCTCTCATGTATCTCTTTCCCTTAATCCTAATTCCTCATACTGAAAATTACTGTTCTGTCAACATGTTTATCAAAATATGCATGTACAATGCCAACCTGACTGCCACTGAGGGGAGGTGGGTGAGAAGGGAAAGGGGAAGGAAATTTTGTAACCTAAAAATATACACATGTATGTGAATGAAAATAAATAAATAATTTTTTAAAAATTAAATTAAAGTTTAAAAAGTAAACCTCTTCAAAAAAAAAAAAAGAAACAGGTATCCTGCCCCCAAATCTAGAGATTTAAGAACATGAGAAGCTTATTAGCATGGTATATAGTGGTCTGAATTCAAAAACACTCACCTTTCTGAGTTTAAATCTGATCTCAGAAATGTAATAATTCTGTGACCCTAGGCAAGTCACTTAACCCTGTTTGCCCTAGTTTCCTCATCAGCAAAATGAACTGAAGAAGGAATGCTCTCTCGGCCAAAAAAAAAAAAAAAAAAAAACTCCAAATGGGGTCACATAAAGAGTTGAACTGAATAAAACAACTGAGCAACAAAAGAACTTAAATAGTATGGCAAATCAACATTTTGCCATTGAAAAATTCTGCAAGCTCTTTAGCTCTAACTTTGCCAACTTTTCCATTTCTTAAAATAAGTAAACTAGGCCTTTGAGACATTCTCACTAAAATTCTATTATTTTAAATTTGTTAACACATTATTGCACATTTTTAAATATTCCTGACACAATAGGGTTGGGGTATTTGAAGCAAATTGTTCTAGAGAGCAGCTTATAACTCAGTCCTCTTCTCCATAAGGAGTGAAATGTTTTCTCTGATACAATTCAAATCAAAATCAGTTACAGAATGTGCTCCTGTGTTACAGAATGTGATCTGGAAGCACCTCCAGATCAAGTGAATATGCTCAGGAGCCAGGGTCTAGGTTATGCATCAAGCTTGACATTGGCATTTTGGTACCTGAATGCTAACTTAGCAAACCTACAATGACCTTACACAGAAAAGAGTTCATCAATGAGCATTTATTGAGTATATGTACTGTGAGCCAGACATTGGGCTAGGTGCTCAGCCTTTTGTATACCATAATTCTACTCCCACTATTGTTGAAAGACAGCACTTCTGCTTTTCTTCTCCTTCCCTCCTGGAACTCAGTTATGTCAAGAGAAGACCGAATTCTAGTTTGATCATAGATAGAAACTTTGCAATGATCATAACAAGAAACCCAGTATGGTCTTACTTCCATTATCTTGTGTGAGATCATCACCATGAGAAGAACTTCCTCTCCCAAAACATAACTACAATTTATACAGAGATGTGCCAGAGAGACTCAGAAGTCAAATGACTTATCATACAGGATTGTCACATGTGGGAGAGGTAGGACTTGAACCTAGGACTTCCTGAATCTAAGACAGACATCTATCCATGACTCCTTACTGCCTTTCATACAAAGTAGGTCTTTAATAAATAGTTTAAAGAATAAGTAGGGCAGCTAGGTGGCTCAGTGGATAGAGCACCTGCCCTGGAGTCAGGAATACCTGAGTTCAAATCTGGTCTCAGATACTTAATAATTACCTAGTTGTGTGGCCCTGGGCAAGCCACTTAACCTCATTTGCCTTGCAAAAACCTTAAAAAAAGAATAAGTAAGTGACTTTAATCAATAAGTAAATGAATAGATCATAATGGCCTTCTGTTTCCTCATATGTAAAGAAGGCCTTTAAGGTCCTTTGCAACTCAAAGATCCTATCAATCTATGATCTATATTGACCTCACTGCCATGAATTCAAACCTACATTCAGAGAGGCAAATCTAGAAAACAGTACAGTACTGTGTAACAGTAATTACTGGATAATTCTTTGTTGAATTGGATGATTAAATTAGAAACAGAAGGATGGTAGAAGCTAGGAATGGAATGACTTAACAAAAACATAAGGAAAGATTGGGAATTGAAGACCCAGGAATTGAGACCTACTTAAGCTATTACATTGTTTTCCCATGGCAAAACCAAAGACAAACTGGGGTCTCATTTAATAGAACCTGATTTCACATTAAAATTTGAAAGATCACAGATATTTATAAGTTTCCCAACATAAATCACAAAAGGGCATCTGAGAATAAGAAACATGACAAAGGAAACATTGACTGTTTCTCTTATAGAATAGAAATCATAATGGTACTTTTTTAATTACTAGCTTTGCAAAGATGTTAGAACTTAAAAAGAGTGGGTATAGTCAGTAATTTAGTGAATTGCAACAAATTATTCTGTGTATCCGCCCAATGGCTCTTTTTTATTTTGTTTTCCCCAATTAAAAGTGAAAATAACTTTTAGCTTTCATTTTTAGAACTTTGAATTCCAAATTCTCTCTTATCCTCCCTCCTCAAACCCTGCCTTGAGAAGGCAAGCAATTCAACTTAGTATGTAGTCATGTAAAACCTATTTCCATATTAATCATGCTAGGAAAGAAAACTTAAACCCCCCCAAAAAACTTTTTATGCCTCATTTTTTAAAGTTTTTTTGGGGGGGTAGGTTTTCTTTACCAATATGATTGCCTTCTCAAAGAGGAGTTTGAGGAGCGAGGAAGATAGAAAATTTAGAACTCAAAGTTCTTAAAATGTTAAAAATGGATTTTACTTGTAATTCCTGTTTAACTTTTAATGTTTCTCTTGAGTCATATTTGAAACTCAAATTTTCTATTCAGTTCTGGTCTATTCAGCAAGAATGTTTGAAAGTCTGTTTTTTTGAAATTTCAAACTTCTTTGTATATTCCTTGTCTTTTTTTTCTCTTTGCAGAACCTAGAAAAGTGCTTTTCATTGGTAAATGCTTAGTAGATATTCATTGTATTGAATTGAAAGTTATTGCAGAGATTACTGCAGTTAACAATAAAACAAAAGCATCATTAAACCAAAGGTATATTAGCTAATATTCTATAAAGGAAAGTCTTCTATTTCAATGAACATCAATTTTTTTTCATACTCAGTTGTGCTGGGTGGGTGATTCTTGATTGGAATTCTAGCTCCTTTACTCTCTAGAATGTCATATGCCAAATGCTCTGATATTTTAATATGGAATCTGCTAAATCTTGTTATTCTGATTGTGACTCCATGATTATTGAATGACTTTTTTCTGAATGCTTGCAATATTTTCTCCTTTATCTAGGAGCTCTGCTAATTGGTTATCATATTCCTGGTAAATTTTATTTGAGGATCTCTTTCAGAAGTGATTGATGGAGTCTTTCAATTTCTATTTTTCCCTCTGGTTCTAGAATATTACAGTAGCTTTTCTTGATACTTTTTTGAAAAGTGAAGTCTAGGCTCCTTTTTTTTTAAATCATGGTTTCCACATAGTCCAATAATTGTAAATTATCTCTTCTGGATCTATTTTTTCCAGGTCAGATGTTTTCCAGTGAGATATTTCACATTGTCATCTGGTTTTTCATTCTTTTACCTATGTTTTATTGTTTCTTGATTTCTCATAAAGTCATTAGCTTCCATTTGATAAATTCTAATTTTTTAAGGGTTTTTTTTTTTGCAAGGCAATGGGGTTAAGTCCACACAGCTAGGGAATTATTAAGTGTCTGAGGCCAAATTTGAACTCAGGTACTCCTGACTCCAGGGTTGGTGCTCTATCCACTGTACTACCTAGCCTCCCCATTAAATTCTAATTTTCAAGGTATTATTTTCTTCAGTGAGCTTCCTTACCTCCTTTTCCATTTGACCACCTCTACTTTTAAGGACTTTTTTTCTTCAGAAAACTTTTGTCCATCTTTTTCCATTTGGTCAATTATGCATTGCAAAATATTTTTATCAGGGGCGGCTAGGTGGCATAGTGGATAGCACCAGCCTTGGAGTCAGGAGTACCTGGGTTCAAATCCAATCTCAGACACTTAATAATTACCTAGCTGTGTGGCCTTGGGAAAGCCACTTAACCCCATTTGCCTTGCAAAAACCTAAAACAAAGTATTTTTCTCCCTACTGGCTTTTTGCAACTTTTTTTTTACAATTTGACATAGTCTGCATCTTAAGGTATTATTTTTTTCATTATTTTCTTTGAGTGTGTGTGTGTGTGTGTGTGTGTGTGTGTGTGTGTCCTTTACAAACTGTTGGCAAAATCTTTTTTCATGATTTTTCAGGCATCATTCTCAATTCTCTTCCTAATTTTTCCTCTACCTATCTCTCTTACTTGATTTTGAAATCCATTTTTAACTCTTCTCTGACCTGAGACCAGTTCATATTTTCTCACATGGACAATCTTTAACTTTGTTATCTTCTTCTGACTCAGTGTTTTGATCTTCCTTGACACCATTGTAACTTTCTATGGTCAGAATTATATCTGTTCTTTACTCATTTTTCTCATGTATTTCTTGACTTTTATCTCTTTGATCAAGTGAAATTCACTTTCAGGGTGGAGGGCACACTGTTCCAAGTTTCAGGAGTTTGTGTAGCTATTTTCAGAGATACTTCTAGTTACCTAAAAGTTTTCAATTCTTTCAAAGAAAAGTGATCTAAGGAGAGATGCATTTACTATTCACCTGACCTATGCTTTGTTCTTTGAGTGATCACAAACACTTTTCTCTGCCCTGGAATGGTTCCCATTCCACTGAGACTTGCAAGTTCTGGCGCACTAAGTGATCCTCTTCGTCCTGGGATCTGCCACACAGTACTGCCACCTAGGACTGTGACCCAGATCCAAGTATGGGCAAAGTAATGAGTCCAATCCCCAGTGCTAGAAAAGAGATCCCTTTAATCTCCTTCTGAGAAGTTGGTTGACCTCCTTAATGTCTGTGGGCTCAGAGATCTGAAAAGTCACTGCCACCCAAGACCTACTCATGGGGTCTGAGTTGGCCCACCCTGAGCTAGTTTGTGCTGTTCTCTCATCCAAATGGGATAGATCTTTTCCTGCTGATATTCTAAGCTGTCTCCAGCTGGAAAATTATTTCATCCATCTTTTGTGGGTCTGCCACTTCAGGAATTGTTTTATGGCATTTTTAAAGGTTTTCAGAGAGGTTTTGAGAAGAGTTCAACTGAGTCATTGTCTTTTCTCTACTATACTGGCTCTGCCCTCCCCAATATTTCTTTTAATGTTTGCTGTAAACTATTCTCACTCAGACAGCTCAAATGGAAAGGCAGGTGTACATTAAATGGGAATTCATGCTCTTCACTTTCTATTTCCCTTGTAGCAAATCTACCTCTGTGTTTTATCTTTTTCCATTAGAAGAGGCAATTATGATGAAACACCAGTCATTGGATGTCTGGATTCTAAAAATAGCTGATGGAATGTTTTGTTTGTTCTTGAAATGATCAGCTAATGAGAGTTTAATTTGAAAACACACATACACATAATTACATGCATCTATCATTGCTGATGTAGGAGCACATGTTATGCTTGAAAATTTGGGCTTTTAACATAGGCTAAAGAAATATAATAATGAAGGAAGAAATCCCCTTCTCTTGGTGGCCTTATGTAAAACTGCCTGTTTATTTGCAGGGGCATTTGGGAAGGAAATAAATTATATTCTACACCATCTGGGCCATGTACCACAAACAGATGCAGAACACTAAGAAATAAGACAATATGGAATAGAGGTAATGGAAATGATATGAACCAAGACAAGACTGCAGCTGACAGATTTATGAAGAAAAACACTTAATCATAGATCTGGTACTACTAGTGACAAGGAGTCTTACCTGAAAGTCAAAAGGACAACTTTCACTACTTAGTTCTAGTCTATTTCCAAGCACTGATAATCTCCATTTTTGCCTCTCAGAAGCAAGAAAAATCACATTAACACTAATTTTCTCTGCCAAGTTTTCCATTTTCATTTGATAAGATACTGATAGGGTTTGAGTCAAAATTTAATAACAAAAAAAATTGAGGGTATATTTATAATCAACTGATTACTCCAGAGAGAAGAATAATGAGGAAAAAATAAATCCCCATTTTAACTTGACATTGCTTAGAAAAGATTTTAAATGATTTAACTTTTCATAGCTTGTACTTATCATCGTCACCCAATAAACACATCTTAATTCAGAGTTGAAATGCATTGACTATGCTCTAATTAAAGTCTAGTAAGGCAGAAAGCATTAAATAAACTGAACTGCCTATGGTTTCCCAAAAGGCACTAAAAGAATACCATATGATAACCATTTCTCAGGTTGTCCTCCTGACAATTCATTGCCTAAGGAACAATAGTCTCTAACAGTGGCACATGAGACTAATTTTTATTGAGATCATGTTTTTGTGAGAAGTACAGAAGGGCTTAGTTCTTAACTAAATATTGAATGGATTATCTATAATTTTTTCAGTTACTTTTTTTTTCAGAGAAATTTTGCTTCCCAAAGGAGGAATGGAGTAATATACTAATGAAGTTTCATAACTATAAATTTCTATTTCCTGAAAAGATCATTAAGGATCTGAAAAAGTAAAGAGGCTTCATAAAATGGACTTTTATAGAAATAAATAATTTATGGTGACGTAAATATATAATGGATAATGAAGAAAAAGTCATTATACATTGAAAAATGTAGAGGAATGATCAAGTGTACCTCTTATCTGATTAACCCCAGATGAAACAGAACAATAGTGATTAATAAACTCTATGACCTCTACAAGTGCATGTCACAATAAGGGCAATTATTATCTCTCCTCTATTTCATCAAAAGAGGTGGATGGTCAAAGTAAACTTTGATTTCTCTTCCAGGAATCTCTTAAATTTTCCAGATATTTGGTGCATTTAGCGCAATGCAATTCTCAAATAGGAATATATGGAAGACCTGGTCATTCAAAGAGAAAGACCCATCAACCTGAACTATGTGATAGATCTCTTCTATTCCACTGGCAAACATCTTTAATGAGTGTATATCTTGCTCTTTGATGTTTCACCTGATGTTTATGACCAGAGAGCCATGTTATATCTTTCCAGGACTCTTAAATGATTTTGATGTATGTATGCGAGTTACCTTGGAAAAGAGAACACTTAGCACAGTATCTGACACAGAGTAGAAGTTTAACAAATGCATATTAACTTCCTGACTTTAAGATTCTATTTTACTCTAATGAATCAAATGTTCTTTCATAATCATCAACAAGCAGAGCAAGATTCTGTATTATCCATATATTTTGATCTATTTCTCTCTCTCTCGCTCGCTCGCTCACTTGCTCTCTCGCTCTTTCTCTCATAACAAAGATATGGGCTATTGAAGAATATTGCCTGTAAAATTCTGAGTAGTGCCACCATTATGGACAACCTTGATGCATGCATAGATGATTCTAATAAAATTTTGGTATAGATGGGAAAGTAGGTATATTAGTCAGTGGTTATCAGTACTGTCAATCATCTTTTTTTCAGTAATAATACAATAGAAAATTTTTCCCACATCTTTTCTCCTTCAGATAATCTATAAATTGATAACTTAATGCATGTATAATTGTGTCATTTGCAACATGGATCTCTATGTACTTTTGGTCTTGTTTTGCTTCTTATTTGATTTTTATTCTATTTAATAACCTTTCTTCCTCTTCTATAGTACTTCTTGGATAGTGATATTAGTGACTAAGTGTTATGTTTCTATTATTACTGTTGATGAAAATAGTTACAACAATCTTTAAAGATTTTTTCCAGTTTTCTTCTACTTACTATCCTCCTGTACATTTTCATCATGTAAATGCCCTTGCTATGACTTTACTTTCAAGTTTTTAATCCATCTATATAAAATTATCATAATCAGAATCATTATTTCTAATATTCATTACCCATTTATAATTATTGATAACCAATTTAAGAAGTTGAGAAATTAATTATTTCAATAACATGCAATGTTTTGCTTCATTATTATTCTTTCATCTAGCTTTATTTTAACTGATAATAATTACTAGAATAGGCTACCAAAACTTTTGTCCTTCTTAAAGCCCATCCGACCTGGGTTCAAGTTCTATATCTGAAACTTGTTATCTATATAATCATGGGAAAGTTCCTTAGACAACGAATGGAGTTCATACTAGGAGTTTTCCATACCAAATAAATGGCAGATCCAGAATTTCATCTCCAGATTAGCCACTCTCTAGCCTCACATTAAATCTGAGGCTATGAAGGGAGAGAGATCTAAGGTTCCTGCCCTAGCAAATACTCAGCTCCCTTTATGTTCATATTGTTCGGGATGACTGTCCTCTAAGGGCCTTCATTCCCCAGTTCCCTTTCCACTTACTTGAGAAATCAGATAGAAATATGAAAATTAAGAAACAGTTATTCAACTTTTAGGAATCACTGGATAAGAGGGACCAAAACCACATCAACTCCCTTTATTCAGGCTCAAGAAATTAAAAACTAGTCACTCTTCAAAAGATCTAGTCATGGATGAAGTGTGTGTGTGTGTGTGTGTGTGTGTGTGTGTGTGTGTGTGTTCTGGGTAACTTAATCATGAAATTAAAAAATGACAAAATGCAATATTGCAGTGGTTGTAGAGAAGCAATTACACTCATATACTGCAAGTGGGCAATTTTTTGAGGCCAATCTTTTGCACAAAGAGCCACAAAAATAATCATGCTTTTTTGATTTTCCTAATACTTTTATTAGAATGTGTCCTCAATGTTAAGAAAAAAATAGAGCCAACTCTTCAAAAGAATTCAGAAAAAACTAAATATACAAAATGGACAAATGGCTGATTAAATTAATTGATATCAAAGTTGTGGATTATAACTATGTCATTAATTATAAGCATGAGGTATGTAAAAGAATTTGAATAAATAGATGAAACTATTGTGAAATAAAGTAGAACTAGAACAGACTATAATCATCAATTTAAAAAAGGAAAATTTAAGCACAAATGAATGAATAGAAAGACAAAATATACAAAGAAATTAATTTTAAGATATAAATATCTGTAAACATATAGTTGATCATTTAGACTTGTTATAATAAAATTATTAAGTTAAAATAACAACTTGTCACAAATAAGATTGAAAGCATTTTTTTTCATCTTAATTAGGTTAAAATGAAGGATGACTCACCTGCTTGACTGTATACAGAAGTCGTCCATAGAAATAGACCATAATCAAGATGGGAATGACCAGGCAGAAGATGAAAAGACACATGATGTAGGATACAGATTCTACCGATTTTGAGGTCCAGTGCACTGAACAGCTCGTCTCTGCTCCCTCAGTTCCATAACTGCTCCAACCAATCAGAGGTGGCACAGTCCAGACCAAAGAATACAGCCACGAGCCAGCAACAGCCAATAGTGCCTTCTGGTAGTTTGCCCCTTGTCTAGGGCATAGGGTGAGGGTCCTATAGCGCTCATAGGACAAGATGGCCAAGGAAATCAGAGACACAATACCTGCAACCAATCATTCAAAGTTTAGTTAAACATAATATAATGGAACAGTCATTCACATATGCATCTATGCACAGCATCATGTGAATATAGAGATTTATCTATTTATCTTTTATATATCTAAACATGTATACATATACGACACCATACATATATATATACACTTGTCTCTTGTGTACATACATATATGAATATGTCCATGTATACAGACATACATACAACCTTGATATGCACTGAATCTTCCCTACAACCACACATTTATTAGGACAGAGTGATAAGTGGATGAGAAAGAAAAATAAGAGAAAAATCAAGATGATATTCCACCCCGATTCATAGTATATCTCACTATGCATGGTATAGTAGCAAAAGCAAAAAACCTGGGTGTCAAAAAAATTCACACTGTTGTCCTGGTTCTAGTACAAATCATATAAATCTAGGATTCCTATCTATAAAATGGCATACCCTGCCATTTTTCTCTCACAAGGCTGAGGATCAAATTGTTAAGTTTAAAATAACGTGACATTAGAAACTGCATAATTTTTTTACTCTTATTGCCTCTGTATAGACTCTGTCTTTTTATGATCTCAAAGGATTCATAAAATCCAAAATTTCTTTTGGAAAGACCTTGACACTTACCCTCCATTTGGTTGCTATAATCAGAAGTGTCAAACTCAAATTTGAGGGCAACTAAATCACAGATAAAAATCCGTGCAGACCACATATTGACTTCAAATACCACATATAAGATTGTCTATGTTTAAGTATGTTTTTATTTACTTTGTTAAATATTCCCAGTTACATTTTAATCTAGTTCTGGCTACAGCAGAATATTGTAGACTAGATGTGGCCCAAGGGCAATGTGTTTGCTACTTCCATCTATAAAGATTCCAGAATTTGCCATGAAAGACCAAACTAGCCTGAAAGGTCAGAAATGTCAAGTCTACTGGTCAAATTATACTGGTTAGTATTAATAATATACCAAAAAATTCTTAGTTTAACTCTCCAATATCCAAGTCCTAATTGAATTTTTAATCAAACATACATTCATTTATCTTCTACTATGTGATAGGTTATGTTCTAGATGCTAAAGTGAGATAGTTCCTGTCTTCTTATCATATTCAAGTCTGCCCCTTGCAAGTCCTCATTCTTATTTTTTTGTTGTTGTTGTTAATTGTTTTGGTCATGTTCAGCTCTTCAGGATCCCATTTAGAGTTTTCCTGGCAGTTACTGGAGGGGGTGACCATTTCCTTCATGAAAAAAATAGGCAAACAGGATTAATAGACTTGCCCAGGGTCACAAGCTAGTAGGTGTCTGAGGCCATATTTGAAATCAGGAAGTTTCTAACTCCACTCCTGGTACTCTATCCAAGGCACAACTTAGCTGCTTCAGGAGCAACATCAATGGAAAGTAATCTTAGAAAGGAAAGTACCAGCAGGGGACAGTATGGAAAAGGCTTTCTGCTAATAAGATAATTTATGAAAAGGGCTTTATCAACATCAAGTATAATATGCATATGATCTATTATGTACTATTTTGTAATATTGTTTCAATTTCTTTTTAATAGCTTGGGAAAGGATGAAGAAATAGTTGGCTCTATGATTTTATTTAATTAAGGTACTTATAATGAAAAAATTCATTCTACCCTTGTAGTTCAGCAATATATTTGCAATTTAGTACTTTAGAGAGTTACCTGGAACAGTAAGAGCTTGAGTGACTTGCTCAAAGTCCGTCAGATATAACTGAGGTAGATTTAATCAGATTTTCCTAACACCAACCAACCTCAGAGGGCTATTAGGAGGTAGGTACTTTGTAAACCTTAAAGGGATCAATTAATGCATTATTAGAATGATTCCCATTGTTGAGTAAGGACTAGATGAAAGTGTAGGGTTTGTCATGAAGAAGTTAACTCAAGATGGCAAAGAAACAACATGAGTGAAGATCCAGAAGTATGAAAGGACTACCATGCCACTCTGAGACATAATTAACATCCAAGCTCTGGAAAAACCCCATTTTAATAAAAATCATTATGTCAATTTTGTTTTCTATTTGTTCCCAGTCACTTTAGTGTTTTGCTGACAGAAATTTCTTAGGTTTATTTTTATTACAATTCCATACTCAGTATATCTCAATATTGCTATTTCAAGGAGATTTTAAATATATTTTCCCTGAGTAGATTTCAAAACAATAAATTCAGCAGAACTGAAATCTAATTATTAGATGGGAGTGCTATTGATAGTCATTAATCAATAATTGCATTTGCTATTACTATTGCTATTACTCATAAGATATAAATTCTCTTTTGTGTAAAGAAAAAAAATTTTCTTTTCTGTGGCTAGAAAATTGTTAAAGATATATAATTCTGGAAAGAGCCATTTCAGTTTTACTTTTTATGACTGAGTTGCAAAAATGTGATACATAGTTTGGCATTCTCTATAGGATTCAGTTTTTGATATACAAGATTTCCAGCCATAAGTGCTGAAAAAAATCTATAGTCCTCTTACTGTCATAGAGTAATTTAGATTAGAAGGCAATACATTTAAGCACAGAATAACTTTTAATGGCTATAGATCATATCAAATTCAATTCAGAAGATTTTTAGCACCCAGTACATTTTCCTTTTCCAGAAGCAATGTATGGCTGTGAAGGTTTGAACTATAAAGAAAGCTGAGCACAGTGCAGATCCATGCTTTCAAATTATGTTGCTAAGGAAAATTTTTGAAACCCCCTTGAAAGCAAGATCAGATCAGTTAATTTTTAAAGAAATCAATTCAGACTATTCATTGGAAGGCCAAATACTGTAGCTGAAGTTTAAATACTTTTCCCACATGATAAGAAGATGGAATTCATTAGAAAAGAAAGTGTTAGAAAAAATTGAAGGTAAAAGTAAAAGGGGTGGCAGTTGAATGGATACATAATATCATGGAAATAATGAACATGAACTTGGATGGACTTTAAGAGAAAGGAAGGATAGAAGGGTGAGGCATACTACGATCCATGGAATCATCAAGAATCCAATACAACTGAATGCCTGAACAAAAACAATGTGATGATAGCCTTAAATAATTAATCTCTTTCATTATACCTTTTCCCCTCCAAACAATCAGGCTAAAATGAATAAGCCAGACTCCTCTTTCCAACTCTCATTCCATTGCTTGGCTAAGATTGTATAAAGATAAATTAAAAATAGGGGCGGCTAGGTGGCACAGTGTATAAAGCACTGGCACTGGAGTCAGGAGTACCTGGGTTCAAATCTGGTCTCAGACAATAATTACCTAGCTGTGTAGCCTTGGGCAAGCCACTTAACCCCATTTGCCTTGCAAAAAAAAAAACTTAAAAAAAGATAAACTAAAAATAGCATGCTAGTAAAGCAATAGGTATAAAAACTGCTCTTTGGTTGCTCCATATAAGTAATGACTCTGGACTTCCAGGGCAGAGTTAAGATGGTGAGATGAAGCTAGCATGCTCCTGGATCTTTTCCCTACACAAAATTAAATGAAGCCTCTACACAAACATTAAAGCTATAGGTCCCAGCAAAAGAAGAAGAAGAAGAAGAAGAAGAAGAAGAAGAAGAAGAAGAAGAAGGAAGAAATGAATGAAAGAAAGAAAGAAAGAAAGAAAGAAAGAAAGAAAGAAAGAAAGAAAGAAAGAAAGAAAAGAAAAGAAAAGACTGAAGCAAGTTTTCAATTGCAATCATCATGGAAGATCTTCAGTGAAGGTCTGTGAATTCAGGGGGGGAAAGTGGAAGTAAAGTCCAGGTTGGTAAAGGAGAACAGGGAAGACAGTAGGAGACTTTAAGTCAGAGCCTGGACATAAAGGCGGAAACAAACTTCTGCATAGCCAATGCCTGGGCTGTGCAGAAACATCTTGGCCAGTGATAAGCCAGGGTTCACACCCCAGCCCTTGCACAAAAATCTCAGGCCTATACTCCCAAACTACAGGAACAGAGCTCAATACTAAAAATGAGCAAAACACTAAAAGAGCACTATCAACAGAAAGCTACTATACAGATAGTGATAATAAAAATGAAGGTAAATAAAATCTTAGAAAATTTATTTATGATAAACCTCTGGAGAAAATTGAATAGGGATAGAAAAAATATATATCTTTTTCTCTGAAGTACTTAGCATCTATACCAAAATTAAACATGCACTAGGGCATAAAAACCATGAAATCAAATGCAGAAAGGCAGGAATAATAAATCCATACTTTTCAGATATAATACAATAGAAATTACATATAATAAAAGGACAAGGAAAGATAAACCAAAACTAATTAGAAACTAAATAACAATTTTAAAGAATGAATGGATCAAACATCAAATCATAGAAATAATCAATTATTTAATCCAAGAAAAATGATAGCAATGAGACATCATACCAAAATTCATGGAATATAGCCAAAGCAGTTTTATGGGGAAATTTTATAACTCTAAATGTTTATAAGAATAAAATAAAGATGGAGTTTGAAGAAAGACCAAAGACTATTACCTTCAATTTAGGGGAAAAAATTATCTTATTATATAATTTTGCTATCTCTTATACTTTATTTTTCTTCCTTAAGGATATGATTTCTTTCTCATCACATTCAACTGAGATCAATGTATACCATGGAAACAATGTAAAGACTAACAGAATACCTTCTGTGGGGGGGTGGGGAGAGGGAAGTAAGATTGGGGAAAAATTGTAAAACTCAAATAAATAAAATCCATAAACAGTATGAATACAGTTGTTTAGATCTGCCTTTATATATGTAAAACACTTTTCACATATATGGAACAACTACCTCATGCTCAGATGGCTAAGATGAAAAAGAAGGGAAAAATCAATGTTGGAGGAGGGGTGGGAGGATGGAGACATTGATGCATTGTTAGTGGAGTTGTGAACTAATCCAATCATTCTGGAGAACACTATGGAACTATGCCCAAAGAGCAATAAAACTGAGCATACCCTTTGACTCTGCAATACCAATACAAGGCCAATATCTAGAAGAAATCATAAAAAATGGAAAATTTTCCACATTTCCAAATCATTCATAGCTGTTTTTGTAGTAGCAAAGAATTGGAAATTGAGTAGCTGCCCATCAACTAAGGAATGACTGAACAAAGTTATGGTATATGAATGTTTTGGAGTACTATTATTCCATAAGAAACCATTACAGAAAAAATTACAGGAACTGATGCTGAGTGAAGGGAGAAGAACCAAGAAAATACTGTACACATTAACAACAACATTGTGAGTTCATCAACTTTGATGAATGCAATTCCTCTCAGCTAAGACAACCCCAGGAGACCTGTTATAGACAACACCGTCTGCATCCAGAGGAAAAACAAAACAAAACAAAAAACAAACTACAAAATCTGAATAGAAAACTATGTACACTTTTAAAAAATTTCTCTTATGCTTTTCCTTCCTATCTCATGGTTTTCTTTCTTTTCCCTTTGTCCTAATTCTTCATATAAAAATAACTAATATGTAAACTTGTTCAACAAAAACATATATGCTCAATGTTCACTAGACTGTTCACTGCTGAGGGGATGAAGTAGGATGGGTGGATGGAGGAATATTGTGTAACTTATAAATTTGAATGTGGATGAATGCAAAAAATTTTTCATATCATGTAAGTGGAAAAATAAAATAAAATGTCAGTTTAAAATAACTCTGAAATATTATTGGAAAAGAGAATCTAAGGAAATATGTTCATTCATGGCAGACCACACATGTGTCTATGTGCAACATCAAAAAAGTACCTCTATACTGAGACCAATCAAATGAGCAATTATTCATTAAGTATCTATTATGTGTCAAGCATTATACTTGGAGCTTGAGGTACAATGAAAAAAATACAGTCCCTGCTCTACAATATATACATATATAGGTCTACTGGGAGACAAAATACATATATAGATATACACAAAACAGGAATTAGTTAATGAAGTCAATTCAAATGCTACCTCAGAAAAGAACCCCAACATCAAGAAAACAAGTGCCAAGGCTAAAATAGTTACTTTAAAAAGCATGTATTTATTTTTAATCCTCATCACAAACATATTGGAGAGGTATGTGTATTATCCTCATTTTGTATATGAATAAACTGAAAGGTGATATCTAAAATTCTAGAACAATTAAAGAAATAACATAGAATCTAGATACTCTGACTCCAAGTCCCATATGCTTTCTTTTCCTTTTTTTTTAATTAATAAACACATTATCTGAATCATAGTAAAACATAAATAAGAGGGGGGAAGTATACATAGGAGAAAAATACTAGGGGCGGGGTACACAGTGAAGGAACTCTCCCACTTGGAACAAGGTAACAACAGTCCAACCAACAGATAGAAACCTTCATTTCACCCAAGGGAAAATTTCACACTCTGATACAGAAAGCTGGGGTTGGAGATATGATGGGGACTTCCTGATCTTCTCATGTCAGCTGCTTCCCAGATTCTTTTCCTTCAGCAGCCTGAAGTGAGGTTGACATCTTCCATCTTCTCTCTTGAAGTCATGCACTTTTCAAATCACCAGAATATAATTAACAACTCTTTTCTTAAAGTTCTTCTCATTTTTGTTACATCTCACACAATGCCATGTACATAATAGATATTAAATAAGCACTTGTTGATTGACTGATCTACAGGAACTGAGGGCATACAAAATAGAACTTTGAAGCACCCAGAACCACTATCTTAATTGTTAGACTTTCTACTTACTCTTATTGCTAAAAAGGAATATCTAATGTTCCAATTGCTTCTGATAGGTTTCACTCAAAACTTGGAATACAGGTTTTTGGAGAACTTTCTTTTGCTCAGATCTTACCTAGCAATTAGTATCTTTTTATGTTCCTATTACATATGCTACAATTGTTAGGTGTTTAATAATTAAGGATTATATAATATTTAGCATGATATAGGACTTTAAAGTTTGTAAAACAGTTGCACATATATTCTCATTTGGTAGTAGGTACTATTATTATTCCTATTTTACAGATGAGAAAATGAAGAAGGAAAGAGGTAAAATGACTTAATCACACAGCTAAGTACCTGAGGAAGGTTGTGAATGCATGTCTTTCTGACTCCAAGTCCATTTATCCACTGAATAGAGTACATGGCATATTCTTTGTACTAGATTATAAGACTATATCTGAATTAATTCTTTTGGCACATGTGCTTGCACAGTTCTATACATAAAGCAGTTTGTCATCACACACACACACACACACACACACACACACACACACACCTACACACAATTTAAAGTTGGATCCATCCATGCTCTCCATTCTTTCCCTTATCCTTTGTTTTCCCAGATAGAGACCATGAGACTCAGGAAAGAAATTTAAAGCCAATCTAAAATACTATCTTACACTGGTCAGAACTTGTTATCCCTGTCTGCTCCATATATATTTTTTTCTGGTTCATAGAACTAACATGGTAGTCCCTTCTTATTTACTTACTTCAAAGATCTGTGGTTTTATAATTTTTGTTTCAATTTGTAGTGATGTTGATTATAATCCCTCTACAACTTTGCCAGGTGGACTACATCCAAACTTTTTATGAATTACTTGAACTGAGTGACATTAATTCCTCAAAACCAAACATTAGTAACATTTATCCAAAGTCCCTTCAGCTCTGTGGAATATGACAGAATTTGGCATTCATTGTCATAGTCTTTAAGACATCAATGTTGCTTCCATATCACAGTGAGTCATCTGGAATGGTTTCCATCTTACCATTGTCTTTATTTATCAGAGGTTCAAACCAAGCCCAGAGCATCCTTGAGATTTGTATCAGTGTACACAAATCCCTAAAATATTCAAGTTCAACACAGTATATTGAGAAGACGATGTAATATTCTTTACCTATTAAATTCTTCTTTTATCAAACTTTCTGTAAGGCCTTAGATGCTTTCAAAGGAAACAAATACCTTAAAGAACAGACAGCAAGAAAATTCCCATAGAAATGCTTTTTCTACATCACATTAGAAATTCATTATGTTCAAATTCAACAAAAAAAGACTGACTTAAATTATTCTGAGGAATAGAAAAAGGACAACATGGTCATAGCAATACTATCTCTTACCTATCAAAGAGAGATGCAGAGGCAAGGAAAGAGAGAGGAAGTGAGGGAGAGAGGGAGGGAGAGAGAGATAGAGGGGGAGGAAGTCAGGGAAAGAGAGAGAGTAAAGAATAAAGGAAGGGAGGAAGAGGGGGGGAGGGAGAGAGAGAGAGAGAGAGAGAGAGAGAGAGAGAGAGAGAGAGAGAGAGAGAGAGAGAGAGAGAGAGGTCAAATGTAGAAGGTAACGTTTCCCTGAGTTAGATAACATCTTCATGAACCCTCATTAAACCAATTCAGCTTTTAAAAGTCTTTGGCTGAATAATGACAATAGCCTCCTCATTATTTGCAGTTAGATGGCATGATAGATAGACTGCTGTACTTGGAGTGAGGAAGATCTAATTCCAAATCCTGAGAAGTAGGAGTAATTTTTATCCCCATTTTACAGATGAGGGAATGAGATAGAAGTTAAGTGACTTGCCAAAAATGCTTCTTCAGATCAATAAACACACACACATATACACACATACCCATGTACATATATGTGAATGTTTCATATGTGAATCATATTCTATTCCTTCATTCGTAGTCAAAGTTAATAACCATTAATTATTCAATAAAATAATTCTTTCTTCATAAATGTCAGAAAGTCAAGATCACCATGAATGTTTTCTGATAGATATAGATATATGTGTGTATTCATATTATATATTACATATGCATTATATATACTTATATACATTTTAATACATCCATTACATATAGCATATGCTTATATGAATCTATACACAATATATATATATATACATTTATTTAGATTTATATTGGAAACCATTCAATGAATGATTCTGACTTAATGAAAAAAAATCATTTTATTGGAAAATTAGTGGTTGTTAAACTATGGCTAATGCTGGAGAGACAAGAAAAGGGGGAGAAAGAAGTTGATAGGGCTTGGGAATAAAATCTCCAGAATACTTAGATACAGATCCCTTAGTTTCTGTTTTCTCCTTATAAGGCACATCTTTATAATTTTTAGGCAAATATAGAATCAAAGCAATTTGTACTCCTTGGCCAATATGTTGTATTCTTTTGAGCTTAAATCGATAATCTGTATAATGCTTTAAGGCTTACAATACATTTTACATAAATTTTTTCATTTGGTTCCCACAACCTTCTGGTGTTATTATTCCTTTCTTTCAAGATATGAAACTGAGGCTTTCTATGATTATATGACTTGTTCAATGTCTCACAGATAAACTAAACTAAATTCTGTCCACTATACCATGCTCCCTCTAAAATCTTAGAAACATATTCATTGTCTTAATTTTTCTCCTCTCACTCAAAGAAGTATAACCAAGTCAATGCTCATAAAAGAGTTTAGATCTGGGGATCATTTCATAGAAATGATAAGCAAGCTTATAGGAACTGCAGGACAAAGAGTATAGAGGGAGAATTCAAGAGGGTCCACGATAGACCATAGGGAACACCTATGGTTAATAGGAATGACCTGGATGATAGCAAAAGAAACTGAGAGGAAGGGTGTGCCAGATGGAAGAAGAACCAGGAGAGAACAGCATCACAAAAATCTAGAGAGGAAAGAATATCCAGAAAATATTGGTCAACAAGGATGAGGACTTAAAAAAGAACTTTCAATTTGGCAATTTAAAATGCCATTGCTAATTTGGAGAGAATAGCTTCAGTTAAAGGATGATTGCAAATATCCTTCTTAAGTTTTATCATAAAGAAGAAGAAAGAAATAGGATGATATTTAGAAGAGATGTTGGATTAAGTGAGGTTTTGTTTTGTTTTGTTTTGTATTTAAGGATGGGGGAAAGGAAGACATAGGGCATTTTGTACACAAGAAAGGAACAACTAAAAGATAGTGATTGACTGAAGATGAATGAGATTAAAAATTATGTTATATTCAATGTGTTGAAAAAGAGTGGATGGAGACTTCTGGCCAAGATGGCAGAGAGAAGACAGGCACAGTTCTAAAGTCTCCTGATCTTTCCCCATCTATGATATGAAACAAACCTCTTAACAGAGATCCAACCCACAAAACCCAGAAAGAAAAGCCAGGAAAAAGAAAATCTACCTCAGGATTTGTTTTCCGTGGTCCTGGGTGAGTCAGGGCACAGAGGGCAGATAAGTGGATCAGCGGCAGATCAGCCTGATTAGCAGTGAGGTTGGAGTCCCGGGAGCCTGAGAGTCTGAGAACCAGACCTGCTTGATCAGCTTGGCTAGAGCCTGGTCAACCGTGGGGGCTTGGGTCAACTAGGGAGCAGAGGCACTGGTGTTGGAGCTTATGGACAGGGCTAGGGGGAGAGTTCCAGTGCAGGAGAGCTGTGGACATCATCCCTGGGCTCCTCTGGTCTGAGGAACTCTGAGTCCACGCCTCCATTGCAGCTGAGGTCTCTTCCCAAAACAAACACAATTACAGACCTTCTGCCCCAGAAACAGGTGTGTGAGCCGAAGAACCAGCCCAGCTGACAATAGGGAGAAGGATGACCTCATCCCAGGGTAGAGCCCATCATTGATTGAAGACAAAGTATTTAACAGCTTCAATCACTCCCTCCAGGCTAAGGGCATAGGCCTCAATCAAGATCACAGACACTCCAGAGAAAGCAACCAGCACCTTCTATTGGCCAGCTGGAGGTATTGCACTCAGTGAGTAAAGCCTCTAGGGATCCCAACAGCAAACCTCTGTGAACCAGCCCCACCCCAACTCAAGGTCATAGAAATGTGAAGAAAGGTCAGCAGAAAGGTGAATCCATAGAAAAATTCTTGGAAGGGAAAAAACCCTAACTCAGAGAGACCTAGAACCTCTGAGGAGAATATGATCTGGTCTCCAGCACAGAAGGACATCCTTGAAGAAATAAGGAAGGAGTTTAAAAATCAATTGGAGGGGTGGCTAGGTGGCACAGTGGATAGAGCACTGGCCTTGGAGTCAGGAGTACCTGACTTCAAATCCGGCCTCAGACACTTAATAATTACCTAGCTGTGTGGCCTCAGGCAAGCCACTTAACCCCATTGCCTTGCAAAAACTAAAAAAAAAAAATTAATTGGAAAATTTGGGAGATTCAATTAACGCCTTGCAACAAGAAAACAAATCATTGGAAAATACAATTGGACAAATACAAAATGAGAATAATTCTCTCAGATCCTCAATTGAAGAAATGCAAAAAGAAAATAATTCTCTCAAAACCTCAATTGGTCAAATGGAAAGCTCTTTCAAAAACAGAATGGACCTACTGGAAAAGGAGCTGCAAAAGGTAAATGAAGAAAATTCCTCTCTAAAAAAAAAGAATGGAGTCTGAGGAAACTAATGACTTCATGAGACAGCAAGAGCCTATTAAACAAAACCAAAAAATATGGGGGCAGCTAGGCAGCTAGGTGGCACAGTGGATAGAGCCCTGGATTCAGGAGTGCCTGAGTTCAAATCCGACCTCAGACACTTACTAATTATCTAACTGTGTGGCCTTGGACAAGCCACTTAACCGCTTTGCCTTGAAAAAAACTACAAAAAAATAGAAGAAAATGTAAAATACCTCATCTGCAAAACCACTGACCTCAAGAATAGATTGAGGAGGGGCAACCGGAGAATTATTGGACTTCCTGAAAACATGGAAGAGAAACACCTGGACTTAATATTACAGGATCTAGTGATGGAAAATTACCCTGATATCATGTAACCAGAAGACAAAATAGTTATTGAAATAACACATTGAGGGGAGGTGGAGCCAAGATGGCAACAAGAACAGATCCTGTCTTAGGTGCTCTCTCATAAAATTTATAAGCTAAGGACTCTAACTAAATTTTCCAGAGACAGAACCCACAGAGGGACCCAATGATGCAGTTCTCCTACTCAAGGTAACCTGGAAAAGAGCAGAAAGGCTCTGCTTCCCGGGGTGGAGGGGCGGCCAGCCAGAGGGGTGGCCTGCCAGAGCGAAAGAACTTCAGCCTCCCGGAGGCAGCCCCAGGGAGCTGGGAGCTGTGACTCACAGCAGTGGGGGAGTTTCCCCTATGCCCTGGGGAGCACTGGATACAAATTGGGGGAACAGTGGGAGGACCTCTGCCAGAGCGAGCACATAAAGCCCAGCTCTCAGGGCACACAGAGAGCAGAGTGGCCAGCACAGCAGAGTTCCAGGAAACACAAGCAGGTGGAGCCAGTAAGCAGGAGCCCCCAGGGCATGAGCCCATTGATCCTAGGGAAGGGAGGAGAGAGAGAGAGAGAGAGAGAGAGAGAGAGAGAGAGAGAGAGAGAGAGATTGCAGAGCTCTGTCCTCTACCCCTGGAACAGGACTCTGGAGTTCTGACCATATTCAGATCCTGATCGCAGTCTAGACCCCCCCCCCGTAAAACAGCAGGGTCCCCTCCACCTCACCCCGTGGCAGAGGGGGGCGCATATGTTCATTTAAATACCAGGAGGGAGGACAGAGCCTCACACACTGAGACCCTTGTGGGAGTGTCCCAAAAGCTCAAGAAGCACCCCAAAAACAGGCTAAGGCTGGGAAAGTGAGCAAACAGAGAAACAAGAGGAATGCCATTGAGAAATATTTTGCGTATGAGCCCAAGAAGGATCAAAATACTCAGTCTGAAGATGAGTAAGTCCAAGCTCCTGCATCTAAAGACTCCAACAAAAACAGAAATTGGGCTCAGATTATGACAGAGCTCAAAAAAAGAGTTTGAAAATCAAATGAGGGAGTTAGAAGAAAAGCTAGGAAAAGAAATGAGAGAGATGCAGGAAAAACACGAAAATGAAGTCAGCAGCCTAGTCAAGAAAATCCAAAAAAATGCTGAAGAAAATAGCATGCTAAAAACCAGCTTAGGTCAAATGGATAAAACAGTTCAAAAAGTTATTGAGGAGAAGAATGCTATAAAAAGCAAAATTGGCCAGATGGAAAAAGAGATAACAAAACTCTCTGAGGAGAACAAATTCTTCAGACAAAGAATAGAACTCAGGAAGATTGCTGAATTCACAAGAAACCAGGACTCAATACTTCAAAACCAAAAAAAATGAAAAAATTAGAAGAAAATGTGAAACATATCATTGAAAAAACAACTGATATAGAAAACAGACTTAAGAAAGATAATTTAAAAATTATTGGAATACCTGAAAGTAATGATCAGGAAAAGAACCTTGACATCATTTTCAAAGAATTACTACAGGAAAATTGCCCTGTATTCTAGAAGCAGAGGGCAAAATAGAAATGAAAAGAATGCACTGATCCCCCTGAGAAGGAGATCCCAAAAAACCAACACCTAGGAATATTATAGCCAAATTCCAGAACTCCCAAGTCAAAGAGAAAATATTACAAACAGCCAGAAGGACACAGTTAAAATATCGTGGAGATGCAGTCAGGATCACACAGGACTTAGCAGCAACTACATTGGAAGCTCGTGGGGCTTGGAATATAATATACCAGAAGGCAAAAGATCTTAGAATGCAGCCAAGAATCAACTACCCAGCAAGGCTGAATGTCTTCTTCCAGGGAAAGAAAATGGACTTTCAATGAACCAGGGGAATTTCAAATGTTCCTTTTGGAATGGCCAGAGCTGAACAGAAGGTCTGATCTTCAGATACAGGACTCAGGTGAAGCATGGAGATTGGAGGAGAGGGGGGAAAATATGAGGGACTTGATGATGAACTGCATGTATTCCTGCATAGAAAAATGACACTGATAATACATGAACCTTCTCAGTTAATAGATCAGGTAGGGGGAGTTTTTATAGTTGAAGAACAGGAGAAAGCTGAATTTGACGATAAAATATGGTGTAAAAATGGAGTCAATAGAAAAAAGGGAAATGTAATGGGAGAAAGAAAAAGGAGAGGGGGAATAAACCAAGATATGTCATATAATAATATTTTTCTTTATTACAATGGGCTATTGCAATGATATGGAAGGGGGAAGGCAAGAGGGAATGAGGGAATCTTTGCTTTCATCAGAGGTGGTTAGGAGAGGAAATAGCATATATACTCAATGGGGTATAGGCATCTGGAATAAGGAGAAG
The DNA here is from genome assembly GCF_037893015.1 of Macrotis lagotis. NCBI lineage: Eukaryota > Metazoa > Chordata > Mammalia > Peramelemorphia > Peramelidae > Macrotis > Macrotis lagotis. The sequence goes on from NC_133663.1 coordinate 191,816,429, forward strand.
GGGGACAGGGAGAAGGGGTGGGGATGTGCATGAAGGAGAAGAGGATGGACCATGGTGGGAGAGTGCTCAGATATAACACATTTTCTTTTTTACTTCTTACAAGGGGCTGGGATTGGATGGCCTGTCCAAGACGATAGGGCCAGGTGGATACTGGGCCTAAGGGGTGTTATGGGGGCTCAGGGCCACTTGGCCCCAGAGCCTGGGATCTGTCTGCTGCACCACTCAGCTACCCCACAGCAGAGTCAAAGTGAAAGAAGAGAGAAAATATAGTACATGGTAGTGGAGAAATACGAAAGGAGGGAGTTGCAATCAGCAATGGCAATGTTGGAAAAATATGGAAGTAACTTTTGTGATGGACTTATCATAAATTATGTGATCCACCCACCACAGAGTTGTTAGTGTTGGAACGAAGACTCAAGCACATTTATTATTATTATCATTATTATTATTTTGGGGGGGTGCAGGGCAAATAGGGCTGGGTGGCCTGCCTGGGGCCACATAGCAGGGTGATCGTTCGGTGTCTGAGGCCAGATTTGGACCCAGGCGCTCCTGGCTCAAGGGCCAATGCTCTGTCCACCACCCAGCCACCTCTATTATTATTACTATTTTATTTTATTTTGGGTCTTTTTTTTCCTTTTTTTTTTGTTTTTTGCAGGGCAGTGGGGTTCGGGTGGCTTGCATGTCACACAGCTGTGTGATTGTTGGGTTTACAGGGCCCGATGTGGGCTCAAATGCTCATGGCTCCAGGGCTGGTGCTCCGTCCATTGCGCCACCTGTCCATACCTACAATTATTACTATTATTTTTTTTAATTTTAATTTTTTTCTCTCCCCTTTACTTTATTGCTCAAGCAAGTCTATGTTAATGGGGGAGGGGTACTTCATTTACTCTTAAACAATTATATTTTATTAATGTATAAAAAAATTATTTGTACAAAATGAGAATAAATATTAAATAAAAAAAAAAAAAAGAATACATTGATCCCCTCTGGAAAGAGATCCTAAAATGAAAACACCAAAGACTGTTGTAGCCAAATTCCAGAACTATCAGATAAAAGAGAAAAATCTTGCAAGAAGTCAGAAGGAAACAATTTAAATACCAAAGAGCCACAGTAAGGATTACACAGGTCCTGGCTGCATCAACATTAAGGGATCGAAGGGCCTGGAACAAGATATTCTGAAGAGCAAGGGAGCTTGGAATGCAGCCAAGAATAGAATGATAGAATGATTTAAAGACACCTCCTCATTAAAAAGGAGGACAAGAAGGAGATGGGAGGAGGGAGGGGATTGAATGCGTTAAATCTCATTACATTAAGAGGTGCAAAATACCTATGGTAATAGAGGGGAAGAAGGGAGGAGATGAGAAATACCTGAATTTTCCTTTCATCAGACTTGGCTTAAAGTTAACTTACCCACATACTCAGGTAACTTCAAAAACATCTTACTTTTCAAGTATTAAAAGGGGGGAAAGGGAGGAGGATGGAGAAAGGGAGGGGGAGAAAAAATGGGAACTAACAGAAGGAAGGGAAGGAAAAAGGGAAAAAGGGAAAAGGGAAAGAAAGGGGAGGGGTGGATATAGGAGGGCAAACACACTGAAAGGGGTGATATTCAGAAACAAAATACTGGGGAATATGGATAAGGGGGGAAGGGGAAAAATACAGACAGAGGGAAGATAGCATGGAGGGCAATAAAGAGTTAGTAATTATAACTTTAAATGTGAATGGGATGAACTCTCCCTTAAAAAGGAGGCAAATAGCAAACTGGATTACAAAGCAGAATCCTACAATATGCTGCTTACAAGAAACTCACTTGAAGCAGAGAGATACATATAAAGGTAAAAGGTTGGAGCAAAATATATTTTGCTTCAGCTGAAGTGAAAAAAGCAGGGGTAGCAAGCCTTATCTAAGACAAAGCAGCTGCAAAAGTACATAGCGTTAAAAGAGATAAGGAAGGAAACTATATCCTCCTAAATGAGATAGCACCCAAAGTCTTAGAGGAGAAGCTGAAAGAACTACAGGAAGACATAGACAGCAAAACTCTACTAGTAGGAGACCTCAAACTCCCACTCTCAGATCTAGATAAATTGAATCATAAAATAAACAAAAAAGAATTTAAAGAGGTAAATAGATTATTAGAAAAAACTAGATATGATAGACTTATGGAGGAAATTGAATGGGGATAGAAAGGAATATACATTGTTCTCTGCTGTACATGGCACTTATACAAAAATTGATCACATACTAGGGCATAAAAACCTAATGATCAACTGCAGGAAGGCAGAAATAATGAATACATCTTTCTCAGATCACAATGCAATAAAAGTCATATGCAATATTGGGTCAGGGAGATATAGACCCTGAACTAATTGGAAACTGAATAACCTCATTTTAAAGAATGAGTGGATCAAACAACAAATAATAGCAAGAATTAATTATTTTAACCTAGATAATGACAATAATGAAACAACATACCAAAACCTATGGGATTCACTCAAAGCAGCTGTCAGGGTATATATTATATCTTTAAACACTTAAATGAATAAATTAGAGAAAGAGGAAATCAATGAACTAAATATGCAACTAAAAATAGGGAAAGAACAAATTAAAAATCTCAATTAAATACCAAATTAGAAATTCTAAAAATTAAAGGAGAAATTAATAAAGTTGAAAGCTAAAAAACTATTGAACTAATAAATAAAACCAAAAGTTGGTTTTATGAAACAACAATAAAATTGATAAACTTCTGGTCAATTTGATTAAAAAAAAGATAAAGAATGGATGAAATAGGATCTAGAGTTTATGTAAAGGGATTTGTCTTAGGAAGAAAGAGCACCTCTTCATGAAAGAGGGTGAAAGGAGGAGAGAGGAAAAAGACATTTTAGAGAAACAAACTGAAAAGGAGAGAAGAGGGAGTTCTTGAAAAATGACCTCAGATTTTCTTTTTTTTAACTCTCTTCACCTGTACTTCTGTGGGAATTGATTTGAGATACTAGATCACTTTCTTTCTAATTAGAGTTTCTACAGTTTTTGGTAAAGAGGTTAACATATTTTATTCAGGTTCCAGGAGAAGAAATTAGATATTATATTGACCTCAGAAGTATCAATAGTATATCATTTGCAAGGTTATAGGATAAAAGGATGGAATAGTACATAAAAGAAGGAAATAACAAGAAATTATTTTATTAAAAATGCTGTAATTTTATGATTCACAGGTGCTCTGGGACTTTTGTTTGCTACTGAACTATATTGACTTAAGAGATAATTCTCCTGGATAAACCTTACATTTTACTTTAAGCTGAGGAAATGTAACTTTCCAAAGAGGAAAATAAACACTACTATGGCAACATGTTAAGAAAGTCTATAAAAAACTGAGTCTTTCTTCAGTCATTCACATTAATAAGTTTCCAGACTCTCAGCAATCAATCTTTTCTGACCCTCAGTTTATTCATTTGAGAACTGAAGGAAGTATAGGACTTAAATAAATGGAGAGGAAAGGAGAAGGCATTTTAGGTATGATGAATATCAAGGAGGGAGGATCAAAACAGTGATAGTCTTCTTCATTAAGAAACTCCTTTCAACTCTGCCCCACCATTCCTTGGAAGTAGCCTTACATAACTATCTTGCAGAGTAAAAGAGAGTTCAGCTCTCCATTCTTTGTCACTAGTAGTCACAGAAAGATCTTAGTGACTAAAACCATTCTCCCTACTCTTCCTGTAATAGCAATGGCAAAAGAAAAAGAATCAGAATCAGATAAGAGTAGCTCATTTTATTCCTGATCAAGAAATATCAGTTCTAAAAATATTGTCTTATCATTGACATTAACAACCTTTAAGTCAGGGATGGAAGAACATACCAGGAGAATCCATCTGCACTTGGGTTAGGAAATAAGAGACATTACCCTGTATTCAAGGACAGTATATCATTGTCAAACTGGCCCATCATTCATAAGTTTCATGTTGCAGAGCATAAGAGGGTAATAAAATCATAATGGACCAAATAAAAGAGAAAGATTCCAGGAGTTGCCAGGAGGCAAATAAAATATTAAAACAAAATCAAAAGTCTGAAAAAATAGAAGAAAATATAAGATATCTCAAAGCAAACCTGGAAAATAGAATCAATGTACTGGGGTAACTAGATAGTTAAGTGGATAGAGTACCAGCCCAGTAATCAGGAAAACCTGAGTTCAAATATGGTGAAGGAAAGAAGTGCTATTGTTATCATTCCTATTTTACACATTAGGAAACTGTGGCTGCTTTGCTTAGGATCACACAGATAATAAATATCTCAGGTAGGATTTGAACTCAGTCTTTACCCAATACACTTAACCACTGATCCATACTAGCTACCTGGAAGAATAATTGGTCAAATAAATTTCTAGAGAGGTTGTAGTGCCCTGTCTTTAGCAGTCTAATTTTCCTTCCCATGTCCCTCTGTTTTGTGTGATCCTGGCTACTGACTCCCTGGGTAGGGAATCAGGAGCTCGTTTTGGGCATGTGACAACTGACTAATTGTACATATAATTATAATATTATATTATGTAATTTTAATATTATAGCCCACTATTATAATTGTATATATTTTTTTCCATTGCCATATAATAAGACATAAAATACAATAAGAAAAAATTATAAAAATATGATGATGTAATCATAGTTCTAGACCTGGAAAGGATTTCAGAATCAATTCTCTCATTTTATAAAAGAGAAAACTCAAGCCCCCAGGGGACTAAGCTCCATGATTACTGTTAAGCAAATAGTATATATTATTAACTTAAGAAACTATATGGTTTCAGTGGACAAATTATCTCCTTAGTATCTAAATCTCATTTAATTTATGATATAGTACAAAGAATACTCAATTTAATCAAATCTGAATTCAAAATCCCAGTTTTATCTCTTGCTAGCTGTGTGACACTAAGTCATTTATACTCACTGAGTCTTAATTTCCTTCTTCATAAAATTCATATAATAGTTCAACTACCAAATATTTATATAGTTCAACTACCAAATATTTATATCCAAAACACAATTTACAACCTTACCTTGCAAACTATCCTCTATTCTTAATTTCCCTTTTTCTTTTGTGGACACCAGCATACTTTCAATCAACCAGGTTGGAAGTATCAAAGTCACTGACAACTTTTCACTGTGTCTCACTTTTCATGTCCATTCGGTCAACAAGTCTTGTCAGTTCTATCTCACAGTTCTATCTCTGAAAGAATGTTGCAGTCGACTCCCTAATTGATCTCTTTGTCTCTCCAATCTAACCTCCATCAAATGAGTAGTCCTAAAGCACAGATAGGATTGTGTCACTCTTGTCCTTCTTTTTTTCTTTTTCTTTTTTTTTTTTTAGGTTTTTGTAAGGCAAATGGGGTTAAGTGGCTTGCCCAAGGCCACACAGCTAGGTAATTATTAAGTGTCTGAGACCGGATTTGAACCCAGGTACTCCTGACTCCAGGGCTGGTGTTCTATCCACTACGCCACCTAGCCACCCCACTCTTGTCCTTCTTGACTCTAAGAAGATATACAAATTCCTCTGTTTGTCATTTAAAGTTCTTCACATAAATCTTCAGTCTTCTTTAGCAAGTTAATTTGCATGCTTCATCTCCTTCATATACCTTACATTCCCACCAGACTTGCTTACTTGCTCTTCTTCTGCCCTAGAATTCACTGACTTCTCATCTCTACCTTGTGGAATAAATCCCAAGCTTCCCTGAAGGCTATCTCTCAAATTGTTTTATGTTCTTCTTTTTGCATATTCTTTATTTATTTATTTTTGTACTTGATTCTTTCCTACTCAAAGAATGAAAGCTCCTTGAGGATAGGAGCTTCATTTTAATCTTAGTATCCCTAGCCTGTAGCACAGTACCTGGCACAAACAATGCTTGATGAATAAATAATGCTTTAAAGTTTATATACCACTTTCCTCGCAGTAATGATTGCCTTTATAATTTTACAGATGAGGAAACTGAGTTTGAGAAGTTGTGACAACCCGGATTGCACAAATAGAAAACATCAGTGTCAAGACTTGGGGCTCCTAATACCGATAATATTATTCCAGATATGCTGGCATGATAACAATAGAAGTATTACCTACTTCTCACAGGATTGTTGCAAGGAAAAAGAAAATTGTAATATTGTTCACAAGTATTACTTGTAAACAGATTTTGGGGAAAAAAACCAGAGTTTTTCCATAAACGGAACTTATATATTTGAGAAGGAATGTGACCTGGAAAACCAACAATATGAAAAATTTCAAAATATATTAAAAATAAATCTTAAACTAAATTAATCTCCAAATGAACACCTAGATTATTTGGGTACTTCTCCCAATATAACAAAGTCACATGAAAGGGCACATAAAATTCTATTTTATTCATCTAAGAGTACCCTCCTTAGCCTTCCAAATCTAGACTGCTAGCCATGGGGAAATATTGATTATTTAATGTAAATTCCATTTTGTACACTTTGTGAAGTCAATAGGGTGGCATACGAATGCCAGTAGCTGAGACTCTGACTGCTATTGATTATTGATCTAGTTATCTAATTTAAATGGGCATCTATGGACTAGATTGGAAAATTAGATAAGCGATGATGGTTTACATTTGGGGGTCAAGTTTTCTGAATCTTAATTATTATGTTTTGAAAGTAACAGTCATAGAATGTTTCTGTTTTGCCCAAAATCCAGACTTCCCTAAGCACTAATGGGTTCGGAGCATAGAGTACAACAGATGACTAATCCACATAGCTGAAAACCACCCCTGAGTTCTGTCCACAAAGGCATACAAAAGGGAAAATGATCCTTATTTTTGTTGTCCTAGGAGATAAAAGACTAATCCTTTGAGCAAAAAGCAAGATAACCTGCTTTACAGAATGGACCAACATGGAAATCCATTTACAAAGAAAGTTAAACCCCCTTTTCTCATGATTTCTGATGATGTCAGGAAACTTTGGTTCCCATATCTCTTATAGGCCTTACCTTAAATGAAGCAAGAGTATAGGGCCCTCTTAGAATTATAGCTTAAGGACATTAATGGTGGGTCAGGCCTTTACTATTAAAGCATGCAAACAACTGGGGGACATATAAAGCCCATTACCTTCTCTGTAATGTCAATGATAGCTACACATTCAGAAAATCAGTTTATGATTACAAAATATTTAACACCCTTTACCTCATTTAAAATGTGTTTGTCATACCCCCAAAATACATTATAATTAATTTTAATAGTATATCATTTTTCCCCCTCTTGGATTGCCCTTCAAATCCCCTGGTTTCTTTCTCTGCCCAGCTCTAGTAGCTTTCTCACTCTGGAAGATTATTCTATTCCTATAGAGCTTCCAGTAATTGGTCAATCCCTCCCAGAACTTCCATTTTAAGAAAAGTGACCAGACAACTCAAGTTCACTCTTTCATTCCTCTCCTACTACCAACTTTCCAAGTTTCTTTCTTTACCATGTCCATTTGGATCTTAGAAATCTTCCTAAACAAACACCTCATTTTACAGATGTTAAAAATTCAGCCCAGGGAGTAGAAGTGACTTGGTAAGGTCAAAGTTAGTGGCAAGAATAAAACCCACATGTCTAATCTGTCATCCACTGTTCTTTCCTTACACTGTTATGAAGAAACAACAGTTTCTTCTTCCCATTAGCGGTTCCTCAGAACAAAAGAGAGAAAAGGACTCTGCGGAAAATAGAATTTTTATACAGAAAGATTGAAGTCACCCTGTATCCTGAGTCGCCATTATCCCACAATACACACAGAATACGTGGTATGCCAAAACACTTTTGTGACAAATACTGACAATTCTTCCCTGCCATTCTTAACTATGGGGTTCAAGTAGATTCTATTCATTCTTCTTTTTTGGTAGAGTGAAGCACAGAGCAGAACAGAAAGATTTGTCCATTCCAAAGGGACACAAACTAGGCCTCAGGAGTTTCAGAGATCAGACCAAAGCAATGAATCAAGAAGAAAAACAGAATGAAAAATAGCTATCTCTACTCAACTCCAGCCAGAAGGCATATAATTGTTCTGTGTTTGTCAATGTGAAAGACTTCTTCCTTGTTTGATGGGAGGCAATCAAATATGAGCAGATTAGAGCATCCATGTGAAAAAAAATGACAGGATACCATGAACATAAACTTAAGAGAGAAAAAGGTCTGAAAACTCAAGTATATTGGAGGCCACCTGAGGAGAAAAGTTTATGGAAGGATGAGTTCCTAAAAACTACTATTAGATAAAGATCAAAAAATAAATGATTCAGGTCTGGTTGAATTGAACAAGTCTTCCAGAGACCCTACTTTAAGAGCACACATTGATTAGTATCAGCACAAATCCTTGGGAGAAATGAGGAAGCAGGGGAAGGCAAAGGGATAGGGAGGCAATCAAGTCAGTAGGAGAGAGTGTGCTCAGAGGTATTATATAAAATCTTCTGTTGAGCATTCGAATCTCCAGACATTTGCAGAAATAAGATTCTAGCTGCTGCCATAAGGGTGTACATTGTGTTTCCTTAATATTAATAACTATATCTTAAGCCATATAAGATAAGAATTCCCAAATAGATATTTGATTAAATATGAATATCATCTTTTTAAAATCAGAAGAAAAAGAATAGAGATATATTTTGAAACTTTAGTATGGGGGGAAAATTTTAAACAAGGGCTAGTGGAGATCACAAAAGATGAAGTAGTTACCTTTAATAATATTGAAAAATCTTCTTGTACAAAATCAATGTAACTAGCATAAAAAGTAAAACTATAAATTGGGAAAAGTCTTTGTATCAAATATCTCTGCTAAGTGTTTGATGTCTAATAGTAAAGAATTAACACAATAGTACAAAGTCAAAAACTATCCCCAAATGGATAAGTGATAAATGCATGTGAATTAATAGCTCCCAAGAGCAAAATGGGTGAACTATTAATAACACCATGAAATTTTGGACTAACTCACTAATAATAAGACAATGTAAAGTTAAAAAATCACTGAAATCTTAACCTCACACTCAGCAAATTGATAAAGATGGTGAAAAATGAGAATAGCACAGTATAGTAGAAAGGGCATGGTATCTAAGGTCTAAAGAATTCAATTTAATTCCCATATCTAAGTTTTGTGACTCTGAGTTCCAGTTTTCTGGTCTATAACATGATGAGGTTAACCTTTAAAGTCTCTTTAAGCACCTAGCTCTACAAGTCTATAAAATAGTCAATACTAGAAGTGTTGTGGGAAGACAAGCACACTAAAACACTGTTGGTGGAATTATGGATTAGTCCAATCTTCTAAAAAGCAATTTGAAATCATGCCTAAAAGGTAACCAGAGTGTTCATATCCTTTGATGATGAATCCCAATGCCAAACATTTATCTGAAGGAGATTAAAGATAGAAAAATGAACCTATGGATTCTAAAATGTTCCTTTCAGGGCTTTTTTTGTAATAATAGAGAAGTGAAGGAGGGAAGGAGGTGCCCACCAGTTGAGAACTGGCTATATTACATGAATGCAATAGACTGAGACAAGTAAGAAAAATTCAAGAGTGGGAAGACATATGAATTAATGCAAGGTAACATGAGCAGAACCAAGAAAATGATATGTACAATGACTACAGTAATACAAAATTTAATGCTATATAATATAATTTTGACTGACCCTGAAGAAAAATTGAGAAAAGTGTACCTTCCTCCTTTTTTTGAGAGATAGAGATTCTGGATATAGAATACTGTATAAACCACCAATCAAGATAGATTAATTGATTGGTTTTGTGGAACTTACTTTTCCCTTTTTTTTTTAACCTAAGGATGTAGGGTTAAGTGAGTTGCCCAAGGTCACACCCTTAGGCAATTATTAAGTGTCTGAGGCCAGATTTGAACTCAGGTACTCCCGACTCCAGGACCGGTGTTCTATCCATTATGCCACCTAGCTGCCCCTTTCCCCCCTTTTTTAAGTCTTTGTTACAAGGGAAGATTTGAGGGACAGCAGAAGGAAAGAATTTAGTCAGAAATTAATGTGATATAAAAATAAAACACAATAATAAAAAAGAGTGCATAATAGTATTTGTACCATTGGCTTCTATGTGTTTTACACAAATTATATTACTGTAATCTCACCACAAGCCTGTGAGGTAGGTACTACAGGAATTATTATCCCCATTTTGAATAGGAAAAGACTGAATTTCAGAGAGATGAATTGACTTTCCCCCTCCCTCATGGTCACATAACTCAAAGTATTGAAGGGAGAATTCAACTCCAGGTCTTGGAATCAGAATCATAGACATTCAGAGTGGAAAGATTTCAGAAAACAACCAGTTTGTTGGTTGCTGAGTGATTGGTATCTGAACAAGAAATCTCACTACACTGAAAAATTTACTTAAAGATCCTCAGTGAAGGAGAACTCACTACCTACCAAATTTTAAAGATTTTTTTTAAATTCAGCAGCCTAGTAAAGATTAGTTTCTATGAAAAACAATTTTCCCTTAGGATAAGAGGTAAGAGCAGAGCTGTCAAGCTAGCCTAATAGAAGCAGCAAAATCCCCTAAGGGAAAGACAGGAAACAGTTTGTGCCAAGTACAATGCTCTCCTGCCAAACCTCTGACTCTTGTGAAGGAGAAACAGGAGGAACTATACCCAGAACACTACCCTGCCTAACTTCATACACTTAAATTCTCCACCTTCCTTTAAAAATCAGATTGTCTTTCCTGGTTCCTTCTAAACCTCAACACACACATAGACACATACAAACTCAGTATCTTTGATCTTATCTGTTCTGTATTTATCCTGTATATATGGATGTTTATATATTTTATTTCCATCATTATAATAAAATCCCTTCTAGGGAAGGAACTGGTTTTTTTTGGTCTTATACCTACAATGCTTATCATAATGTCTAGAATATATTAAACACCTAATAAATGGTTTGGGATGTCATTGGTCTTCTCCAAGAACAAAGGATAAACAACAAACACCAAGAATTTAATTAAATATTTAGAATTTTTGATTATGTGATAAGAAGATGAACACATTAGTTTATATAATTTACTATAAAAAACTAATTTGAGGATGACTAGGTGGAGCAGTAGCTAGAACACCAACCCTGGAGTTTTCTTCTACAACTCAAGCTATACTTTATAAAATGTGTTTGTTTTCCATTGTTACTAACTTCCAACTACAAGAATGAATACTCCTTTTCATCTCCAACCCCACTCCATATAGGAGAGAAAAGGTCATATTAACATTGCTTGATTATACTATTCCATCTCTGGACTCCATTCTAATTTCAAAGACTGAACAATCAGTTCAGGGAGTAGTGTGGAATTCTGATTGGTACATAAGGGAGTAGTGTGAAGGGACCATTTGGCTGATAATGATGTATATCAACCTCTATTGATATAATTCTCATACAATTAATACAATTGAATCAATTGATGCTGAAAAAATTTTGACAAAATACAGCACCCTATTAAAAACACTAGAGAGTGTGTAAGAATAAATGGACTGTTCCTTAGAATAATTAACAGTATCTATATGAAACCATCAACAAGCATTGCATTCAATGGGAAGAGGCTAGAGGCATTCCCAATAGGATCAGGGGTGAAACAAGGATGCCCATTATCACCACTACTTAAATATCATATCATATTAAACATGTAAGCTTCAGCAATTAGAGAAGAAAAAGAAATTGAAGGAATTAGAATTGCAAAGGAGGAGACAAAACTGTCACTCTGCAGATGACATGATGGTCTATCTAGAGAATCCCAAGCAATCATCCAAAAAACTACTGGAAACAATTAGCAATTTTAGCAAAGTTGCAGGTTATAAAATAAACCCTCATAAATCCTTAACTTTTCTATATATGTATAGCAAGATAGAGCAGGAAGAGCTAGAAAGAGAAATCCCATTCAAAGTAACCTCAGACAATATGAAATATCTGGGAGTCTATTTGCCAAGACAGACTCAGAAACTTTTTGAAAACAATTATAAAACACTTCTCACACAAATTAAATCAGATTTAAATAACTGGGCAAATATCAACTGCTCATGGATAGGTAGAGCTAATAAAAAAAAAAATAAAAAAATTAAATTAAATTAAAATTAAAATTAAAATAAAAACTAAACTACCTGATTAGTGCCCTACCAATCAAAATTCCAAAAAATTACTTTAATGAGTTAGAAAAAGTTGTAAGTAAATTCATATGGAGAAATAAAAAGTCAAGAATCTCCAGGGATTTAATGGAAAAAAGTACAAAAGAAGGGGGCTTAAATTATATTATATCATTATATATTATATTATATTATTAATATCTAAAATTCTATTATAAAGCATCAATCATCAAAACTATTTGGTATTGGCTAAGAACTAGAGTGGTGGACCAGTGGAATAGACTAGGTGCAATAGCAGGAGATAATTATAGTAATCTGCTGTTTGATAAACCCAAAGAGTCCAGCTATTGGGATAAAAACTCTCTTTATAAAAACTTCTGGGAAAATTAGAAGTTAGTATAGAAGAAACTTAGATTAGACCAACACCTCACACCCTTTCCCAAGATAAGATCCAAATGGATACAGGATTTAGAAGTAGAAAACAATACTATAAGCAAATTAGAAGATCAAGGACTAGTTTACCTCTCAGATCTATGGAAAGGGAAACAGTTTATGACTAAGGAAGAGATGGAGAACATCACCAAAAACAAAGTAGATGATTTTGATTACATTAAATTAAAAAGCTTTTGCACAGATAAAACCACTATAACCAAGATCAAAAGAAATGTAGTAAATTGGGAAACAATCTTCACAACTAATGATTCTGACAAAGAACTCATTTCTAAGTCTGAGTCATATTTTTAAAAAAAAGCCATTCCCCAGTTGACAAATGGTCAAAGGATATGCAAAGCAATTTACAGATGAGGACATCAAAGCAATCCATAGCAGTATGAAAAATTGCTCTAAATTATTTATTATTAGAGAAATGCAAATTAAAGCTTCTCTGAGGTACCACCTCACACCTCTCAGACTAGCCAATATGACCAGAAAGGATAATGATCATTGCTGGAAGGGTTGTGGGAAATCTAGGACACTATTACACTGTTGCTGGAGCTGTGAACTCATCCAACCTTTCTGGAGAGAAATTTGGATCTACTCCCAAAGGGCAACAAAAATGAGCATACCTTTTGATCTAGTAATACCACTACTGGATCTATACCCTGAAGAGATGATGAAAAAGGGTAAAAACATCACTTGTACAAAAATATTCATAGCAGCCCTGTTTGTGGTGGCAAAAAATTGGAAATCAAGTAAATGTCCTTCAATTGGGGAATGGCTTAGCAAACTGTGGTATATGTATGTCATGGAACACTATTGTTCTATTAGAAACCAGGAAGGACAGGAATTCAGGGAAGTCTGGAGGGATTTGCATGAACTGGTGCTGAGTGAGATGAACAGAACCAGAAAAACACTGTACACTGCAACAGCAACATGGGGGTGATGATGGACTTGCTCATTCCATCAGTGCAACAATCATGGACAATTTCAGGCTCTTTGCAATGGAGAATACCATCTGTATCCAGATAAAGAACCATGGAGTTTGAACAAAGTTCAAGGACTATTCCCTTTAATTTAGAAAAAAAATAGTTATCTTATTGTCTGATCTTGTTATCTCTAAGACTTTTTGTTTCTTCCTTAAGGATATGAGTTCTTTCTCATCACACACAATTTGGATCAATGTACAAAATGGAAACAAAGTAAAGACTGACAGATTTCTTTCGGGGGGGGGGAAGTAAGTTTGGGGGAGGAATTGTAAAACTCAAATAAAATTTAAAAAAAAACACTTGATACAATTGATACAATTCCCATGTGTAAGAGGCTGGGGAATTTGCTTCCAGAAAGGCATGATGATATCTAACTGAAAAGAAATGCTCCCCAATTTGAAGTATACGTAGACATTTGGTAACTGATTCTGGATTGCTAGCCATATGATGACTAAGTTGACTCTTGATTGACCATTGAGGCAGAACTAGGTACATTCTAAAGGCACTATCAGCCAAAGGGATTCTCATTTCCTCATATTCTTAATCATGCCTACATTCAAAGACAAGGAATGTTGTAAATCTCTCTCTCTCTCTCTCTCTCTCTCTCTCGCTCGCTCGCTCTCTCTCTCTCGCTCTCACTATCTATCTATCTATCTATCTATCTATCTATCTATCAGGAAAGAGGCCTTGGGTCTTTATCCCAAAATCACTTTTATGTGGCCCATGAGTACTTGACTGCAAAGTTAGAAGTCTGGGAAATGAAGTGCAGGTCAGAATTTGCTAGAATTCAGCTGGTAAGGATCAAAGTTCCCAGTAATTTTTTGACCCTACATAGTTCAAAGATTGTCAAGACGTTATAGCTATCTATTGGATAAGATGAATTCAAAAGTAAACTTCATAAGTCAAATCTTACTTTAAGTTTGAACCTATTCTTTCCTATGATCAAGGTGGTTTAGGGGAGATTATGTCCCTACATGTTTAGAACCTTCATTTTGCTGTTAATTGGTTAAATAGGGAAGTGAGGATCATTCATGGCTAACATTGAAAGATGAAAGCATTTTAGCTTGAGCTGAAAGCCTTAGTGATATCTTGCAGTGCCTCAGATGCATTCCTAGAACCTGAAGGGGACATGAACCCAATCTTTCCCTAGGAACCTAATCTGTGTGTGTGTATATGTGGATTGGAAGAATAACTCCAGAGTTTAACTCTACATTTAATATGATAGATATTAATAGTTATCTTATGGGGCAGCTAGGCTGTACAATGGTTAGAGCACTGGCCTGAAGTCAGGAGTACCTGAGTTCAAATCCAGTCTCAGACACTTAATAATTACCTAGCTGTGAGATGTTGGGTAAGTCACTTAACCCCATTGACTTGCAAAAAAAAAAACTAAAAAAAAAGTTACAACCCGAAAGTCATGGATAAAGAAGTGGGTTAGGAGTGTTTTAGTTGGAAGAGACAATGAAGACTTTCTACTGTGCTTCAATTAAATAGTACATGATGGTCAAATGGTCTAGTTTTATTTCAGATTGACTAAAAGCTTAAATTTACCCCCCCCCCATGGGGTCATTTCACCCAGCACTCTGACTTTCAAGCACATGAATGTCTAAGGCTATTCAGGGAAATCTTCTTTTCTCACTCTTTAGTGAGATATGCCAATCTTGCTTGTTGATAATGATAATGTGACATAAAAATGGCCATAGTACCATGCTTTGTGAATCTTTGCAACACCTACAAAATGAGTTGATCTACTTGAAAGATACAATTTAAATATTCACCCAAGAATAGAAAAAAAATGATTAACAATATCTTTATATAGGAGGGAGGTTGGGGGAAAGAAACAGACAAAAATAGTGACAGAAAGGCAGTGACAGAAAGAAACAGAGATGGACAAAGTAAGCATTTATTTAGTGCTCTGGGGATATAAACACAAATAATCAAAACAATCCCTGCCTTCAAGTTGTTTAAGTATCAGTCACTGTGCTAAGCACATTATAAATATTATCTCATTTGATCCTCACAACATTCTTGGGAGATAAGCACTATCATCATCTTTATTTCACAAATAAGGAAATGAGACAAACAGATATTAAGTGACTTGTTCAGGGTCACATAGCTAATGTCTGAAACTGAATGTTTACTGCACCACATACATACTTGTCTCAATTTAATGAGGAAACACAGCACACAAAGGGGAGATAGGAAAAGGATGGTAATAAGATAGGTAGGTCATAGAGATGGATGGGATGAGACATGAAGACTTGTTTCCTGGCAACATAAGAGCAAAGCTGTCAGAGCCTTGAATTCCATAGACAGAGGCTAAATTTCCATGAGGGATGAGGAAAGAAAGAAAGAAGGACAATAACCCAAATTAAAGCAGCATGACATGGATGTGATCAGGAAATGGCATGGAGGCCTGCTTTCTTTCAAGACAAGGCAAAAATTAATTTATTAAAGTCTAGTGTCCTGGAGTGATGCATAATAGAAGGAACATTGAATTTGAAGTCCAAAAGATTAGAAATCTAGTCCCAATTGTGTTGGTGATTAGCTGTTTTGACCTAATGCAAGACATTGAACACCTATGAATCTCAATTTTTTTTTCCTACAAAATTAAAGGTTGAACTAAATAACCACTATATTTTTCAGCTCTAAATCTAAGGTCCCCTTTAGTAGATTTTAATAACATATTCATGTATTTTTTTCTCCTCCACCCTAGTAGATTGTATAATTTTTGAATGCTGCTTATTTTTCTTTTTTGCATCCCCCAGTGCTGAATACTTTGCAGGTACTTATTAATATTTGTTGAACTGAATAAAAATTATTATTCTGTCCCATAAAAGTCATCTGACTTTTATGTTGCATTTCTTTGGAATACTTTTTCCTACATGTACTTGTCTAATTTATTCAGGTTGTCTACTCAAAACATGTAGATACTCATTGAAATTTGCCTGATAGATAATTTTTTAAAGAATAAATTTGAAAAAGCTTGTCAGATTTTTTAAAAACTTCCAAGTCAGTAAAAAAAAAACTTCATGTTTTCCTGAAGGAATAACATAGAAGTATATTTGTGAACTTTTACTTCATCAGATACTTCAAGTTCTCATTCACAAATTTCATAATCATACAACATAGAAATAATTTAAATACATCCCTAAAAGAAATCATCACACTCCCCCCCCCCCAAAAAAAAATCATTGATTTTCTGCATCTACAGGTTAAATAAATATGTGGTTCTTAATTGTGGCTTATTTTCCATTCTCTGAAATCAATACAATTTAACAATTGGAAGGTTAGCTATTATAATTTACATGTATTTTAGGAGAAGGAACTGGGACCAGGTGCAATATTTTTCCTTTGCCTGCTAAGTCTAATCAACTTTCAAATATCATGGAAGCCCTCTGGTGGTCAACAGTAACTTTACAATTTGATAATGTTCAATCAAGATCATAAACCAATATTCATAAAATATTAAAGTTTAGATGAATTTGAGAAGTCATCTAATCTATATCATTCATTTTAAATAATAGAGAACTGATGTTCAGAAATGTCATATGACTTATCTAAAGCATTAATGGTAAAAACAGGATAAAAACCTATATTTTTTGAATACCCATCTGATGCTTTCCACTGAACTATCTCTATCTTTTACTTTAATAATTAACATTAAAATTCATATTAATTTCATGTTATGATAATTTAGTTGTATCAGTAGGTCAACTCTTACAAAATGACATTTAATAAGAATAGATGTAAATTTCTCCAATTATAATTTTTAAACTACAAATGCACCATATTAGAGAAGCAGTTAATATAAAAAGGATTTGGTGTTTTTAATTGCTCATGAATTATTAGTATGATTTGACATATTCTCAAAATAGGAAATCAAAAAACAGGACATAATTTTGGATTATGTTTATAGAAAACAATTTATAGAAAAAATTTTCCAAAATTAGGAAGGTCCATGATTTATGTACTCATCATACTCAATTATAATTAATTATTTTTTATCATTACTATTCATTGTTTTGTTGTTAGAATTATTAGTTAGCATTTGTATAGCAGTTCAAGGTTTGAAAGGTACTTTGAAAATATTATCACAATTTATGCAAATATTATCACAATTTATTCTCGTAACCACCAAGAAAGGGAGGTGCTCTTTTACCTATTTTGCAGATAAAGAAGCAGGTAAATAGAACTCAAGTAATTTTCCCAGAGGTCACATAGCTAAGATATGAAGTAGAATTTGAATTCAGGTCTTCCAAACTTCTAGATCTAAGATTCCATGTTAGGAATTGTTTTCACTTTTGAAGTATTACATTGACACACCGGAATATGTCCAGAGAAATAAAAGAATTTGAAGTCATATATTATGAAACAGTTAAGGAAATGGGAGGGTTTAGTTAGAAGATTCAAAGGGAAAATTAATTACTATCTTTAAATATGAAGCATTCTTTCATTGAAAAGGGAATAAATATTCTTTGTGGCCCCAGATGGTAGAACTAGGAGCAGTAAATAAAAAGTTACAAGCTGGACATAAGGAAATACTCTTTTATAATTATAGTTGTCTGAAAAATGAAATATTTCTGTAGTTAGTTCTTTTTCACTGGTAATGTTCAAGCTTGTTACCCATCTATCAGAGATGTTTTAGAAGGAATTGAATTAATCTACTTGAGTTCCCACTCTCTAATTCCATGATGTAGTCCTGTATAAGACATGTAGAAACACCAGGTATAGACTAGTAATTTAGAGCCAAGGACTGAAACGGGTGGAATGAAATGGGTTCAGTCTCAGCTACTTCCAGTTTTGAATGTCAACACCATTGAGACTAAAAGGAACTATCACTTCTCCCTTAGAAGGGATACCAACTCCAAAAGAAACCTAGGAGAATACTCCAATACTTTGATGCTTAATGCTAAATATCTTGACACCATCTTCTGCCACTCTGTCTAGCTTTATACTTTATACCAAGTGCAAAATTCAATAGCATTTCTCATGGGCAGTTCATTATCCAGTCTTACCCAGATGGCTAGTTATTATTTCAACTGAGTGCTCATTATGTGCCAAATACAATGCCAGGTGATATGGAGAGTGAAAAATAGAAAACATAACTCTTTCCCTCAAACAACTTTCGTGTTAATTTTCAAATCAGGAAGGAAATTAAATACATATATCAAAAAATCAATGATATGAGTCAGAGAATAATTAAAAATAAAATATGTTGATAGGTTAAAAGGATGGATCAAATCTATATTATAAAATCTAATTAAATAATAAAATTATATGAGTATTTTGGTGGATTGCAAGCTCAAGATGAATCAATAGGTCATAGAATATAGATTAAAACTGGACCTATGATTACATTTGTTTAAAATCTCTCAGATAAGGTAATTCCCTCTTTAAATATGAGTTGACATCTTCTCTCAACACATAGTCTATGTAGACTGTGGATCCATTGAAACAGATGATTATGAGTTAGTACAGTGCAGTGGAGAGTTAAAATAAAAACACCAAAGTTTAAGTCTTGGTTCTACCACCTGGAGTAAGTGATTTTAATGCAGCTTAATTTCCTGATACACAAAATATTTGTCCTTGCTAATCTCACCAAAATGTTACAAAGAACACATTAACAAAGCATATAGGAAAATGCTAAAAAAGCAATAAAATAAAATACCAATATAAAGCATTGCTATTATCCCTGTGTTAATGAAGCTTAGCCACACTAAAAAGTTCAAGGATAGCTTATCAGAATTTATTTAAAAAATCAAAAGAATTGGAAACTTTAAGAGCCTCAGGGCAATCTAGTTCATCTCATTATAGAAATAAGGAAACAGGCTCAGAGCAGTTAAGCATCTTGGATAAGCTTAGGTACCTTAAATTTGCATGTAGTTCATTCTCTTTAATGGAAAAGGTGATAACATAGATAATAAAAAATAATTCCTATCTGTCTTGGGGAAAGATGATTAATTTTAATATTAGCCTAAGTATAATATAATTAAGGAGTTAATTGTCCAGGAAAAATAATTTGCATTGCCTGTGCATATACAGAATGAGCAGTAGGGGGAAGTATCATTCAAATTATGCTCCAATATACAATTTTGCTGGCATAGTACTAGATAGAATGGATTCTAGAATATACAAGCATCTATATATGATCAAAATATGCACTTTTAAAACAAACTGAAACAAAACACCATTGCATCAAAAATTCCCAGTGATAAAACTGAGGACTGTTAGAGCAAAAAAGCAAGAATTCTCACATCAATCTAGCATTCAGTCATTAGAAGAGTCTGGGCAATACAGCCCCAGAAAGAGAGGAAGAAAAAAAGAGGATAATCTCTCTCACTCCTGCTAATGGGAGTGGTATAAATCATTCTCTTTGACTCCATATAGGCCATACTGGTGCTAACAGAAGAAGGCATTTCCCCATAGTTGCATTGGGTTTAGGAGGCTGTGTAGGAAAGGTTTCCCCCTATCTGAGAGTAAACAAAGGGATCTTTCTAGTCTGTCAGTGCTCCTAAGGTGAAATACAATATAGATAGATAGATAGATAGATAGATAGATAGATAGATAGATAGATAGATAGATAGAGAGACATCATCACTGATTTTACAAAAAACAAACCTTAAATCCATCACCTCCATCCCTGCTCTCCTATACTACCTCTTTTCAATTCCACAGTCAACAAAGCTGTGCTAAAAAACAGCAAGGAGGGCAGAGATAAATGAATTCACAAGGTCATGATCTTCTAAGACTAACAATTGGTAGCTGTTTCATATATCTACCTTCTATTTATTTTGCATTCTGTTTTATTTAGGTGTCCAAGATTAGATAGGTGATGAAGCAGATCACTGGGCCTTGAGTCAAAAAGGCCAGAATTCAAATTCAATCTCAGACATTTAAGGGAATAAGTATTTATAACATGCATGCCATGTGCTGGATACACCTAAGAAAAATTTCCTTCGATTCTCACAACAATCCAGTGAAGCAAGTACCTCTATTATACCCATTTTACAGTTGAGGAAACTGAGGCAGACAGGGGTTAACTGACTTGCCTAGGACAGCTAGCATATGTCTGAGAACAAATTAGAGCTCAGGTCTTCCTTATTCCAGATCTAGAATTCTATCTACTGTGCCACCTAGCTACCTCTAACATGGCATAGAACATATAGAGAGAACATTGGGCTTGAAGTCAAGAAGGGACCCAGATCTCTTACTTGAGAATAAGGGAGTAAATCCCACCTTGGATACTTACTAGTTATTTTACTTGAGCAAATTACTTCTCTGGGATTCAGTTTCTTCTATAAAAATGAAGAGGTTGAATTTTCTGAATTCTATTCCTTTCCAGTGCTAGAAGATCATTGATCTCAAGGGAAATGTTTTTGATGATTTCTACTAGCTATTGTTTCCTCTATTGAGATTTAGGGTACCTGGACATAAATTCCATAAAAGAATGAAATCTCTTCTAAATCTTCATCTTAAAGGTCGGTCCATCCTTGGACAAAGCAAGCAACAATATAGGTAATGGAACAAATAACCCCTTTGCCATTCTCCTCAAATGGGGAGAGAAGATAAAGTAACAGAGATAGGGCAAAAGAGAGGCTGAGAAATAAAATAGTGAATAAAAATAAGATAAAGGGAAATTCACAAATAGCAATTATAACTGAATGTGAATGGAATGTTTATGTCAACTATTTTGTGGTAGCAAAAAAAAAGGAAAATTACAGGGATACTCATCAGTTGGGGAATGGCTGAACAAGTTGTGATGCATAAGTGTGATGGAATGCTATTATGCTATAAGAAATAATGAGTTCAATGATCTTAAAAAGGCATGGAAAGATTGGCATGAAATGATGAACAGCAAAGTGAACAGAACCAAGACAATACTGCATATAGTAACAGCAATATTGTTATCAGAATGACTTTGAATGACTAAGTCATCTTAGCTATTATAAATATATAAATTAAAAAGAAAAGGCATATAAAAATTTATCTACATTCAGAGAAATAACTAATAAATTGAATGTATAGAATAATTTTATATATACCTATTTGTCTAATGGCAGCCATTCCCCAGGATAGGGAAGGGGGGGAGAAATTTACATAATAATTTTGTTGAATATTTGGAGGGAATAGCAAGTTGTACATGGTAGAATTGCAGTTTTATGTTCAATTATCTTTTTATTGTACTTTGTTAAAGAAATGCTTGTTTTGTTCTATGAACTGAAAATAACATAAATGTGTAATACAACCCCCCCCAAAAAAATGGATGAGAGTAGGCAGCAATTAAAGAAGCAGAAAAGTGGGTGAGGAAAAGAGAGAAAATTCAGATAGGGAAACTACAATCCCAGACTACCACCTTAATAAAAGTAACAATCAGCTTAAAAATATTCACCATTCAAGACTAGAGGAAATTTTAAAGACCCATAGGAATCTTACCCAACTGTGGTAGACCTTTGGTTAATGCATAAATGAGTATGACCCAAAGAAGATAGTTACCTTGGTGGCACATACCTGTAATCTCTACTGCTAGAGAGATTGAGATGAGGGAC
Source organism: Macrotis lagotis (assembly GCF_037893015.1). NCBI lineage: Eukaryota > Metazoa > Chordata > Mammalia > Peramelemorphia > Peramelidae > Macrotis > Macrotis lagotis. The sequence goes on from NC_133663.1 coordinate 191,838,483, forward strand.
TACCTGAGTTGGGAACTCTAAAGTTCAGGAAGGCTAAATTCTAAATTCAAAACCAAGATAATGAATCCTAGGAGTTGAGAGGCCAGATCAGAAAATGGAGCAGGTCAAAGCTCCATGTCAGTGAGGTTTAGATTGTGGACTACACTTACAATCAAGGAAAGGAAGAAAAAGGAAGGAAGGAGGGAGGGAGAAAAAAGAGGAAGGGAGAGAGAGAGAGAGAGAGAGAGAGAGAGAGAGAGAGAGAGAGAGAGAGAGAGAGAGAGAGAAGTAGCAGCAGCAGAAGAAGAACAAGAAGAAAAAGAAGAAGAAAGAAACAAAGAAACAAAGAGAAAAAAAGACAGAAAAGATATAGTAGTCAAAGTTCAGGGAAAGGTCAAAAATGTTACTCCATAAATGA